>NW_021703777.1:51470834-51786546 GCF_005190385.1 Monodon monoceros
ACACACACACACACACACACACACACACACACACACACACACACACAGATTATCCCTACCTTCAGATATACCCAGAAAAAGCCTGCTTAATGAATATATATGGTAATTAGCTAATCAAAGATGTATTTTTGTTACAAAAATTGGGGGGAAGGTGATAGTAACTTCATGAGCAGTCCGAAAAAAATGGCACAAAAATTGGATATTTTATAGATGCGTTTACATGTTTGGACCACCAGGAGGCAGCTTTGTACATTATTGTTGTACGCTTAAATGCCTAGAAAAAATGAGAATTTGTTAATAGGTTGAAGAATTAATGAGCATTATCCTTCCACACAGAAAGAAAAAGTTTATTCCTGTGTATTGCTGCAGCCAATTATCTCCTAAGGCTTGCAGCAACAGCCTATTGCAACCATGAAACAATAGTTTTTGTTTTAATTTAATAAATATAAATTTTGAGGACCAACCATACAGAACACATGAACAAAGTGATTAAATGAACCCCCTAAGTGTCTCATGAAGACATTAGGTGAGTCAGGCTCATGTATTCCATGATACAATTAAATGAAGATTTTGTGGAAACTGTTACTCTGTGTGACAATGCTGACTAAACATCAGGGTTTATAGGTGGGGCGTCGTTTACTCATGCAGTCCAGATATAAGCCAAACTGTTAGAAAATTGAGTGATTTTATAACAATCTCCCCCATGTGCTATTAATAAGGCATAAAAATAATCCTAAAAGCAACGAAGACCCAACGCAGCCAAAAATAAAATAAATTTTTTAAAAATCCTAAAATAATCTAAAAGAGATTTAAAATTTATTCACCATAAAAATTGATCCATAACTTAGACTCACAGAATTTTAAAGCTTAGGAGAGACTACACGTCATGTGGGCCAGTACACTTAGGGTTCAAAGAACTGAAGCCAGGAAAAGTAAATAACTTTGTGAAGCTGTAGGTAATGTGTATCCCCAGTGGGCCTAGAACCTAGGTACAAATTTCACAGGCCCTTTTCTTACAAAGTATCTTTATGATTGTCCATATTTATTGAATCATCAGCTGTATAAAAATTTCAGTGAGTTCTATTGAATCTGTTTTAAATTGAATTTTAAACGGTGTGATTCACTTAGGCGGCTGGCTGCCAATTCTCTGAACTCACTTCAAGATAAAGCTGCTTTTTCTTATATAAAAATATACATAGGCATATAAATTATTCGATATTATGGTGGCAAGATATAATTCTGATTTCTAGTGTTAAGGTTCAAGAAATGATCTTAGAGTTATAACTTTATATTTCTAAACTGTTTTGTGAAGCACTTAATCCTGGGTCACGTGTAAACAAATACTGATATATTATTTAAAATCTAATAATAAAGTTGGTGATCAGAGCATTCTACAAATAATCTCATTGAATCTGTGTTAGGCCAATAGCATGAACCTTTCTTTCAACTTCTGTTAAAAATTACATTTCTTTTAAATAACTAGTTTGGGTCACTCTGAAGCAGAATTTCTCAACTTTGGCACTTTTGACCCTCTGGTCTGGATAGTTCTTTGTTTTAAGAGGCTACTCCATGCACTGTAGAATTTTAGCAGCACCCCTGACCTCTGCCTTCTAGATGCCTGAAATACACTCCTTCCCTCCAAATTATGATAACCAAAAATGTCTCCAGACATTGGCAAATGTCTCCTAAGGGGTGAACTTGTTCCCTTTTGAGAACTACTGTTCCAAAGACATTTGATTATTTTCAGAAATGCCAGCGATATCTCAAAATTATGACACTGAGCATTCAAAAACTATAGTCTCCTGGTCAAACTGTATGTTCACTATCATGTTCCTAAAAGAAACAGCAGAATAAGTGACTGATGCTTTAGTCAGTGGCTATTTCAAATACAGAGTGATCTTCCCACACACAATGTGCCTAGTGTTTCTCTCATACCCCTGCCTACAGTATATTCATAGAGAACCATCAACCACTACTATGAAGATAGCTTTTCTATGAATATACCCTCTAGTAGAGTTTCTCTATCTTGACCACAATCCACAGCAAGAAATATATTTTACATCACAGCTCCATAAATATGTAACAAAATACTATGTATGAAAAAATGAAACAGAAGTTTCATAAAACAATACCTACCTTATTAAATACAATAAAATCTAATATTTCTATTCTATTCTATTTCATATTTTTAAATGCTTGCCCCACCAACTAAACTGATTTCACAATCTAACAAGTCAGTTAGATTGTGAATCCGCAGTTCCTATAACACATTCTGGAATGATCATTCACTATTATTAACGCCATATTGTTATTATCTCACCTCTTCCCACTGCGTTCCCCACCTTCAACCTCTCTCTACTGCATTTAGCAAATTGTAGCTAGATTATAATGCTATTCAATAATGCTATTCTCACGCACTCAAATCTTCACTGATTTCCCCTTTGCCTGACAAATAGAGTCTAAATTCACATCACCATAGCTTGTAAGGTCCTTTACAATTTGCCAACAACGAATAAAATTTTTGTTTCACTTGTACTCAGTGCTCTTATAATACTGAATGTTACTCTTTATTTCCTGAACACATATATAGTGGGGCATGCAATGTTCTCTTCACTCTATAAGATCTAGCTCAAATATCACTTCTACTGAGAATACCTTTTTTATCCCAGACAAAATTACTCTTTTTGAATGTTTTTGTTCTTCCCCTAGAGCATTCCTCATACTTTACTCTGTATTACAGCTTATATGTAAATTTATTATCTCTGCAAACATTTTAAGTTCCATTAAAGACTGCTTTGCTCATTTTTGTATTCCCTACAGTATTTAGGACAATATGCTGTATATATTGTGTTTAATGAAGGAATAAATTAATAGAGGTTAATTATGATTTCTATGAAGGAAAGACACCTCAGTTCTCAGTTGTTAACTGCTTCCCCCAGGTCACCTTCTTTTACACTGCTTTACAATCTGTGCTGGTCCTGCTTTGCACATTCTTGAATGTTTCTAAAGATCTCCTGCTCTCTGCCTACACCAGAAGCAATCAAATTACAGTAAGGCAAGTCCCTGACATTTCAGGACCTCCTCTAAATCAAAACCTTTTCCCTATATCCCTTAAATGAGCACATTCCAAACCCATAGGGATATTTGGAAATAAGGCCAACAAGCAAATCTCCCATTTCCTTTTTTTTGTTTTTATTTGATCTACAAGGACTGTCCCTTTCCTCCTTTTTCTTTCATGGACCTCACAAAAGAGGTCTGGGTACTTCCAAAAAGCCTTGTTAGATATCCATGGTTATTTTTTTCTGATCAAAGCCCTTCTTTGTTGAATTTGCCTAATGGGAAACAATAGAGATAAAACTAAAAATCATATACAATATCTATTTTTGAAAGCTCACAGAAATAAAAGGATTAGAATTTCATGATAAACATGACATTTGGTTCAACAATTTTAATTATCCATAAGCCTGTTCTTTCATATCCATTAGTAATCAAGATTTAACTGATTAACTTTTTAAAACTGATTTTGTTGTTTTCCAAGTTCAGGAGACTCCTCCCACACCTGAAGTCACTAAATTAAATAAACGGAAAAAAATCCCAAATGTCGCACTGAAATCTAAATACATACTAATGAAAATGATCAGGGGCTCATGGGCTAAAAGAGGAGAGACAGTAAGAGTGTCAAGACTGTTTGCATAAGTACATGCCTGGGACATCTAAGCTTGAATAAAGATGCTACCTTTTAGGCTCCGTAACTTATCCATGAACTGTGGTATTTTGAGCTAAAGTTGGAATTTCTGAGGTCCTGATTTAGAGAGAAGCCAAATCGAAAGACATCTTATAGATTTTTAATCTGAAGATTAAAGACAGTGGGGAGAGAAATCTAAATACAAATCCACTTAGAAACAAGGAAAGTCTGAAAGAGAATAAGTTCAAAGGAAAGTCTGGAAATTCAAAACCTAATTATTAGACCAACTAATGGAAAAATGAAGCTGATTTTACTAGAGTAATAATATTATTTGCAAAAATAATGATGGATGAGTTAAAGAGACTATCTCAGGTTTATCCATTGAAAAACCCAAAGGTGCTTGCTACATTTCTAAGGTTGGTGCTACAACAGCACCTTCCTCCAGCCTGTACACTTTTCAGTAGACAAAAATAGGAGTCAGCTGGGAACCTCTTAACATACTTGGGTTTTCTGCCTCAGGTTAATGTTGTTGGGATATGTAGGCATAAGCTATAGTGGGGTCTTAGTTAATTGGCATAGGGGAGAGCTGAGGAAGAAAGGAGGGATGTCAACGAATGAGGCAACTGAAGCTGAAAGTTATGAGATTAATATTATTAGTTACTAACACCTCAAAGCAGTCCCACAGAACTTTAAATCATAACACAGGCTAGAAGGACATCAAAGAGTATATTCTACATAGTAGTCTTCCCTAAGTTTAAAAAGTCAGCATCCCTAAAGATGCTACACAAATGCCAAAACATTTGCACCTGATCTTGATACCATGGAGACTATGGTGGTGTCACTTCCTTATGGCCTGTACATTTCTCAAGTGCTAAAAAGCTACCGGGGAATGCAAAATGGTATGGCCACTTTGGAAGAAAGTTTGGCAGTTTCTTACAAAACTGAACATACTCTTACATACAATCCAGCAATTGTGCTCCTTGGTACTTAACCAAAATGAGTTGAAAATCTATGTCCATACAAAAACATGCACAAGAATATTTATAGCAGTTTTATTCATAGTTACAAAAATTTGGAAGTAACCAAGACAACCTTCAATAGGTAAACAGATAAACTGTGTTACAAGCAGACAGTGTAATATTACTCAATGATAAAAAGAAATGAGCTATAAAGCCATGAAAAGATGTGGAGGAAGCTTAAATGCGTGTTACTAAGTGAAAGAAGCCAATCCGAAAAGGTTACACACTGTATGATTCCAACTAGATGACATTCTGAAAAAGGAAAAACTATGGAAACAGTAAAAATATCAGTGGTTTCCAGGGATTGAGGGGAGGGAGGGATAAATAAGTAGAGCATGGAGGACTTTTAGGGTAGTAAAACTATTCAGTATAATACTCTAATGGTTGTCAAAAGTCATAGATTATCAAAACCAAGAGTTAATGTTAATATAAACTTTGGACTTTGGGTAATAATGATGTGTCACTGTAGGTCCATTGATTGTAAAAAATGTACCACTCTGGTTCAGGATGTTGATAGTGGGGAACCTGTGCACATCAGGGGGTAGTTGGTATATGGGGGCTCTTTGTACTTTCTGTTCAATTTTGCCGTGAACCTAAAATTTCTCTAAATATAAACTCTGTTTCTCTATTTTTTAACAAAAGTTGCTAGAGCCTCAGAGGCCCTTGAGGATGTGGTAAAATATAAAGGAATATTGAGTTCTGACTCACAAGGAGTTAGTATAAGGGAATTCTTCTGTAGCTGAATTGTGTTGTTTGCAGGAAACATACAACAGGAGAGTTTTCTAATTACCAAGCTGAAAGTCTTTTTATCAATCGGTATAGGCAAAAAAAAAGAGGAACTAAACGTATTTTTCTTAAATGAATAGCTGAAAATTATATTTAAAAATTCTGTGGAAACTGATAGTGATGGTGAGGATAGAGGTCCAGTATAGGGATTAACAACTTCATGAGTGTAGTGAAGACCTTCAATGTTAGTGAGGGAAAATCAAAGATTAAAATGCAGGCATTCAGGAGTCAGAAAAAAAAGGAAAGAAACAAATGAACAGCAGTTCCTCAAATTAACCTAAACTGTATTTAGCCTTGAAATAGGTGTTATGGGTTTAGGCATATAGATGATATTATGTCACATGCAGGGCCCCTGAAAATTCCTACATAACCTGTTGAATACTTTGTATGGGCTACAATGATCAACTGTGGTAACAACATGGTACAGAAAAAACACTAAGCTGAGCATGTCTCTGACTGAGTTATGTGGTCACTGCCCTCATAGAGTGGACCACCTATGTAGCCTGTGCCTCCCAGGGCCATCTCAGGAGGTTCTGCCATTCAGTGAGGCACTATTATCCACATGATTCTCCTGCTATCCTTTAAGGGATCATGTGCTTTAGATGGAACCTGGGAACTAGATGTCTTCAAAATTCTCAAGATTTCCCAAAGAAAAATTTCCCTTACCAATCTCTGTTAACCTGGCTTCCAGGATTAGAGGAGCCATCTGGCAGGTTTGCTTTATCTACTTCAGCGAAAGCAACTCACCAAAAATGACAGTGACAGTAACCATGGTAGAACAAACCATGAAAGTCTAGAGACATGATGCTGGCCCCCCTCAAAGGGATAGTTCTAAATCTTGAAAGTGTGCTTGATATTGAATAAATAAGGTATTTTACCTTTGTGGGAATGCTCTCCTGGAAAATCATATATAATGTTGGTCCCTGAGCAAAGATAAGTCCAATTTCAATGATGGAAGGTAGGGGTAGTTTAGAGGAGGAGATTGGAGTAATTTCTGTCATTGTCTATAGAAAGTACACAGTTGTCTCTGGGGTTCCAGACAAACCTCCTTCCCATGTAAAGTTTTGTTATTGTTTTGTTTTGTTTAAGTGACCATGGCAGAAAAGTGTGAAATGAATCACTGGGGGGACCTTAAATATTTTTGCCCAACCTTGAAGATTCCCACTTATAAAACTGTCATCAGTTATCTGGCTGGGATCATGTCTGGATAGAGAGAACATTCAGGGTTCCTGTCAGTGCTCTTCTTGAAACTGTACTAAAAGTGGTAACATAATCTGGCTCCATGATACACTACACAATGGTGGTCCAGCACAAACCTTTAGCTAGGCCTCCAACACTCTTCCTGCTTTCCCTGGATGGACAACTGGGAAGTAGGATGGAGACCATTCTAGGTCAGAAGTCATGCCACAGCTGACCACAGCTCTGTTTCCTCTCTCTCATGGTGTCTGAGGCAAAGGACAGTATTCTTGGTGCAAAAGCACAAACTTTACTTCTGGATTTCCATGAAAACCACTCTAAATACAGCCTAGCCCTCACATTGCCTTTCATTGGGCCATTTTAAGAACCTAACCATCAAATAGGAGATAATTACACCATCTCCTATTTGATCCACATTCCTCATTTCCTTCTCAGTTAGATGCCTCTGAAAAAATAATCAGATCAACAGACTCCAGCACAAGACAAATAAAGCAAACATTAAAAAAAAAGACACAGACTGAATTCCAAGGTGAGCTGGTAGCTTCTCCCTGTTCCATGACTACAGACTATTCCTAATCATCAAAACTATCATAGTATTAAATGTTCTTGTTCAAAAGCCTGGGAAAACAAATAAGGGTAAATCAGTGGAAATGCACCAGTATTACTTAAAAAAAACAACTCAAGTACTTTCTCTTCGAACAGTAAGTGAGAATTGTTATCTTTGTGTCAAAATGATGTCATCATGCACATTCATGGTTCCAAATGACCTCAAACCCTGTTCATGTACCTCCCTACAATCACATATTTCACAGATTGGTGAAAGAGTTCAACACTAATAGAAAACCTGGCCATTGATGCTCATTTGAATCAACTGGATTATTAAATATAGGTTTAAAAAATCTTTCAAAATGTTCGTAAAAGATTACACTACCAAATCATACAATTCCTGGATAGTGAGCAGTAAAACACAGAAGTAAACAATATGAAGTTAAAAAGAATTTATTTAAAGAAAAAGAAAAAGAATTTATTTGAATTTCAGCTCCATAGCCTACCAGCTGAGTGACTATGGGTGTGTTACTTGAACTCTATGATGGTTAGTTTTACATGTCATCTTGACTGGGCCACAGTGCCCAGATATGTATCAATAGTTAAACATTATTTTGGATGTTTCTGTGAGGGTGTTCTGGGTGATATTAACACTTTTCCAGCTTTATAGAAATATAATTGAAAAAACTGTATGTATTTAAAGTATACAACATGATAACTTGATTGTATATATACATTGTGAAATTATTACATTAAGTTAATTAACACATCCATCATCTAACATGTATTTTTTTTTGAGTGAAAATGCTTAAGATTTACTCTCTCAAAAAATTTCAAGTATACAATACAGTATAATTAACTATAGTCACTATGCTAAACATTAGGTTGCCAGGAGTTGGGGGCAGGGGAAATGGGGAGATGTTGGGTGAAAGGGTACAAACTTTTAGCTATGAGATGAATAACCTCCAGGATCTAATACACAGCATAGTGATTATAGTCAATACTGTATTATATACCTGAAAGTTGCTCTGATGTACCCAAAACAACAACAGCAATGAAATGGTAATTATGGAAGGTGAAGGATGTATTAACTAACCTGACTGTGGTAAATATTTTGCAATGTATATATGTATGAAATCATCACATTATATACATTAAACTTACACAGTGTTATATATCAATTATATCTCAATAAAGCTGAGGGGAAAATCAATAGATTGTCTTGAAGTTAGCACTAAACAAACAGAAAACGAAATGGAAAATTAACCTATTCAAAATGACAACAAAAACAAATCCAACAAAACAAACTCAAGAAATCTGCTTTGACCATTCCCAGGGACAAAGCAGGAAAAACCCAAGTTCTATGAAACGTCTGTGTAAGGGGAGATTCAAAATGGCGGAAGAGTAAGATGAGATCCCCTTCCTCCCCACAAATACATCAGAAATACATCTACATGTGGAACAACTCCTACAGAACACCTACTGAATGCTGGCAAAAGACCTCAGACCTCCCAAACGTCAAGAAACTCCCCACGTACCTGGCTAGGGCAAAAGAAAAAAGAAAAAACAGAAACAAAAGAATAGGGACGGGACCTGCACCAGTGGGAGGGAGCTGTGAAGGAGGAAAGGTTTCCACACACTAGGAAGCCCCCTCGCGGGCGGAGACTGCGGGTGGCGGAGCGGGGAAGCTTCACAGCCATGGAGGAGAGCGCAGCCACAGGCGTGTGGAGGGCAAAGCGGAGAGATTCCCGCACAGAGGATCGGTGCCGACCAGCACTCACCAGCCCGAGACGCTTGTCTGCTCACCCGCCGGGACAGGTGGGGGCTGGGAGCTGAGGCTCGGGCTTCGGAGGTTGGATCCCAGGGAGAGGGCTGGGGTTGGCTGTGTGAACATTGCCTGAAGGGGGCTAGTGCGCCAGAGCTAGCCGGGAGGGAGTCCGGGAAAAAGTCTGGAGCTGCCGAAGATGCAAGAGACTTTTTCTTCCCTCTTTGTTTCCTGGTGCACAAGGGGAGGGGATTAAGAGCGCTGCTTAAAAGAGATCCAGAGACGGGTGTGAGCCACGGCTATTAGCGTGGACCCCAGAGACGGCCGTGAGATGCTAAGGCTGCTGCTGCCGCCACCAAGAAGCCTGTGCAGCCCGCCACTGCCAGGGTCCTGTGATCCAGGGACAACTTCCCCGGGAGAATGCACAGCGTGCCTCAGGCTGGTGCAACGTCACGCCGGCCTCTGCCGCCGCAGGCTCGCCCTGCGTTCCGTACCCCTCCTCCCCCCAGCCTGAGTGAGCCAGAGCCCCCAAATCTGCTGCTCCTTTAACCCCATCCTGTCTGAGCAGAAAACAGACGCCCTCGGGTAACCTACAGGCAGAGGCGGGTCCAAATCCAAAGCTGAACCCCAGGAGCTGTGGGAACAAAGAAGAGAAAGGGAAATTTCTCCCAGCAGCCTCAGGAACAGCAGATTAAAACTCCACAATCAACTTGATGTACCCTGCATCTGTGGAATACCTGAATAGACAACAAATCATCCTAAACTGAGGAGGTGGACTTTGGGAGCAATGATATACGTATTTTTTTTCCAATTTTCTCTTTCTGTGAGTGTGTATGTGTATGCTTCTGTGTGTGATTTTGTCTGTAGAGCTTTGCTTTTACCATTTGTCCTAGAGTTCTGTCTGTTTTTGTTTTTTGGGGTTTTTTTAGTATGGTTTTTAGCACATGTTATCATTGGTGGATTTGTTTTCTGGTTTGGTGGCTCTCTTCTTTCTTTCTTTTTTTATAATTACTTTAAAAACTTTTTTTTCATAATTATTTTTAATTTTAATAATTTTTTTATTTTATGTTATTTTATTTAATTTTCTTGTTTCTTTCTTTTTTATTTTTCTCCCTTTTATTCTAAGCCGTGTGCATGACAGACTCTTGGTGCTCCAGCCAGGCATCAGGGCTGTGCCTCTGAGGTGGGAGAGCCAAGTTCAGGACACTGGTCCACAAGAGACCTCCGAGCTCCACATAATATCAAACAGCGAAAATCTCCCAGAGATCTCCATCTCAACGCCAAGACCCAGCTCCACTCAATGACCAGCAAGCTCCAGTGCTGGACACCCTATGCCAAACAACTAGCAAGACAGGAACACAAACTCACCCATTAGCAGAGAGGCTACCTAAAATCAAAATAAGTCAACAGACACCCCAAAACACACCACCAGACATGGACCTGCCCACTAGAAAGACAAGATCCAGCCTCATCCACCAGAACACAGGCACTAGTCCCCTCCATGTGGAAGCCTACACAACCCACTGAACCAACCTTAGCCGCTGGGGGTAGACACCCAAAAAAACGGGAACTACAAACTTGCAGCTTGCGAAAAGGAGACCCCAAACACAGTAAGTTAAGCAAAATGAGAACACAGAGAAACACACAGCAGATGAAGGACCAAGATAAAAACCCACCAGACCTAACAAATGAAGAGGAAATAGGCAGTCTACCTGAAAAAGAATTCAGAATAATGACAGTAAAGATGATCCAAAATCTTGGAAATAGAATGGAGAATACAAAAGAAGTGTTTAACAAGGACCTAGAAGAACTGAAGAGCAAATAAACAGTGATGAATAACACAATAAATGTAATTAAAAGTTCTCTAGAAGGGATCAAGAGCAAAATAACTGAGGCAGAAGAACAGATAAGTGATCTGGAAGATAAAATAGTGGAAATAACTACCGTGGAGCAGAATGAAGAAAAAAGAATGAAAAGAATTGAGGACAGTCTCAAAGACCTGTGGGGCAACATTAAACACACCAACATTTGAATTATAGGGGTCCCAGAAGAAGAAGAGAAAAAGAAAGGGACTGAGAAAATATTTGAAGAGATTATATTGAAAACTTCCCTAATATGGGAAAGGAAATAGTTAATCAAGTCCAGGAACCACAGAGAGTCCTATACAGGATAAATCCAAGGAGAAACACGCCAAGACACATATTAATCAAACTATCAAAAATTAAATACAAAGAAAACATATTACAAGCAATGAGGGAAAAACAACAAATAGCACACAAGAGAATCCCCATAAGGTTAACACCTGATCTTTCAGAAGAAACTCTGCAAGCCAGAAGGGAGTGGCAGGACATATTTAAAGTGATGAAGGAGAAAACCTACAACCAAGATTACTCTACCGAGCAAGGATCTCATTCAGATTTAATGGAGAAATTAAAACCTTTACAGACAAGCAAAAGCTGAGAGAGTTCAGCACCACCAAACCAGCTTTACAACAAATGTTAAAGGAACTTCTCTAGGCAGGAAACACAAGAGACAGAAAAGACCTACAATAACAAATGCAAAACAATTAAGAAAATGGGAATAGGAACATACATATCGATAATTACCTTAAAAGCAAAAGGCTTAAATGTTCCTGCCAAAAGACACAGGCTGGCTGAATGGATACAAAAACAAGACCCATATATGCTGTCTACAAGAGACCCACTTCAGAGCTATGGACACATACAGACTGAAAGTGAGGGATGGAAAAAGATATTCCATGCAAATGGAAATCAAAAGAAACCTGGAGTAGCAATTCTCATGTCAGACAAAACAGACTTTAAAAGACTATTACAAGAGACAGAGAAGGACACTACATAATGATCAAGGAATCAATCTAATAAGAAGATATAACAATTGTAAATGTTTCTGCACCCAACACAGGAGCACCTCAATACATAAGGCAAATACTAACAACCTTAAAAGGAGAAATAGACAGTATCAGAATCATAGCAGGGAACTTTAACACACCACTTTCACCAATGGACAGATCATCCAAATTGAAAATAAATAAGGAAACACAAGCTTTAAATGATACATTAAACAAGATGGACTTAACTGACATTTAGAGGACATTCCATCCAAAAACAACAGAATATACTTTCTTCTCAAGTGTGCATGGAACATTCTCCAGAATAGAGCACACCTTGGGTCACAAATCAAGGCTTGGTAAATTTAAGAAAATTGAAATTGTATCAAGTATCTTTTCCAACCATAACGCTATGAGACTAGATATCAATTACAGGAAAAAATCTGTGAAAAATACGAACACATGGAGGCTAAACAATACACTACTTAATAACCAAGAGATCATTGAAAAAATCAAAGAAGAAATTTAAAAATACCTAGAAACAAATGACAATGAAAACACAACGACTCAAAACCTATGGGCTGCAGCAAAAGCCGTTCTAAGAGGGAAGTTTCTGGCAAAACAATCCTACCTTAAGAAACAAGAAACATCTCAAATAAACAACCTAACTGTATACCTAAAGCAATTAGAGAAAGAAGAACAAAAAAACCCCAAAGTGAGCAGAAGGAAAAATATCATAAAGATCAGATCAGAAATAAACGAAAAAGAAATGAAGGAAACAATAGCAAAGATTAAAACTAAAAGCTGGTTCATTGAGAAAATAAGCAAAATTGATAAACCATTAGCCAGACTCATCAAGAAAAAAAGGGAGAAGACTCAAATCAATAGAATTAGAAATGAAAAAGGAGAAGTAACAACTGACACTGCAGAAATACAAAGGATCATGAGAGATTAATACAGGCAACTATATGCCAATAAAATGGACAACCTGGAAGAAATGGACAAAATCTTAGAAATGCACAACCTGCTGAGACTGAATGAGGAAGAAATAGAAAATATGAAAAAACCAATCACAAGCACTGAAATTGAAACTGTGATAAAAAATCTTCCAACAAACAAAAGCCCAGGACCGGATGCCTTCACAGGCAAATTCTACCGAACATTTAGAGAAGAGGTAACACCTATCCTTCTCAAACTCTTCCAAAATATGGCAGAGGGAGGAACACACCCAAATGCATTCTACGAGGCCACCATGACCCTGATACCAAAACAAGACAAATATGTCACAAAAAAGAAAGCTACAGGCCAATGTCACTGATGAATATAGATACAAAAATCCTCAACAAAATACTAGCAAACAGATTCTAACAGCACATTAAAAGGATCATACATCATGATCAACTGGGGTTTATCCCAGGAATGCAAGGATTCTTCAATATACACAAATCAATCAATGTGATACTCCACATTAACAAACTGAAGAATAAAAACTGTATGATCATCTTAATAGATGCAGAAAAAGCTTTTGACAAAATTCAACACCAATTTATGATAAACACTCTCCAGAAAGTGGGCATAGAGGGAACCTACCTCAACATGATAAAGGCCATATATGACAAACCCACAGCAAACATCATTCTCAATGTTGAAAAACTGAAAGCATTTCCACTAAGATCAGGAACAAGACAAGGATGTCCACTCTCAACACTATTATTCAACACTTTTGGAAGTCCTAGCCACAGCGATCAGAAAAGAAAAAGAAATAAAAGGAATCCAAATAGAAAAAGAAGAAGTAAAACTGTTTGCAGACGACATAATACTATACATAGAGAATCCTAAAGATGCTACCAGAAAACTACTAGAGCTAATCAATGAATTTGGTAAAGTAGCAGGATACAAAATTAATGCACAGTAATCTCTTGCATTCCTATACACTAATGATGAAAAATCTGAAAGTGAAATTAAGAAAACACTCCCATTTACCATTGCAACAAAAAGAATAAAATATCTAGGAATAAACCTACCTAAGGAGACAAAAGACCTGTATGCAGAAAATTATGACACTCATGAAAGAAATTAAAGATGATACAAATAGATGGAGCGATATACCATGTTCTTGGATTGGAAGAATCAACATTGTGAAAATGACTCTACTACCCAAAGCAATCTACAGATTCAATGAAACCCCTATCTAATTACCAATGGCATATTTCACAGAACTAGAACAAAAAATTTCACAATTTGTATGGAAACACAAAAGATCCTGAATAGCCAAAGCAACTTGAGAAAGAAAAACGGAGCTGAAGGAATCAGGCTCCCTGACTTCAGACTATACTACAAAGCTACAGTAATCAAGACAGTATGGTACTGGCACAAAAGTAGAAATACAGATCAATGGAACAGGATAGAAAGCCTAGAGATAAACCCACGCACATATGGTCACCTTATCTTTGATAAAGGAGGCAAGAATATACAGTGGAGAAAAGACAACCTCTTCAATAAGTGGTGCTGCGAAAACTGGACAGCTACATGTAAAAGAATGAAATTAGAACACTCCCTAACCCCACACACAAATGTAAACTCAAAATGGATTAAAGACCTAAATGTAAGGCCAGACACTATGAAACTCTTAGAGGAAAACATAGGCAGCACACTCTATGACATAAATCACAGCAAGATCCTTTTTGACCCACCTCCTAGAGAAATGGAAATAAAAACAAAAATAAACAAATGGGACCTAATGAAACTTAAAAGTTTTTGCACAGCAAAGGAAACCATAAACAAGACCAAAAGACAACCCTCAGAATGGGAGAAAAATATTTGCAAATGAAGCAACTGACAAAGGTTAATCTCCAAAATTTACCAGCAGCTCATGCAGCTCAATATCAAAAAAACAAACAACCCAATCCAATAATGGGCAGAAGATCTAAATAGACATTTCTAGAAAGAAGATATACAGATTGCCAACAAACACATGAAAGAATGCTCAACATCATTAATCATTAGAGAAGTGCATATCAAAACTACAATGCGATATCATCTCACACCAGTCAGAATGGCCATCATCAAAAAATCTACAAACGATAAATGCTGGAGAGGGTGTGGAGAAAAGGGAACCCTCTTGCACTGTTGGTGGGAATGTAAATTGATACAGCCACTATGGAGAACAATATGGAGGTTCCTTAAAAAACTAAAAATCGCACTACCATACAACCCAGCAATCCCACTACTGAGCATATACCCTGAGAAAACTATAATTCAAAAAGAGTTATGTACCACAATGTTCACTGCAGCTCTATTTACAACAGCCAGGACGTGGAAGCAACCTAAGTGTCCATCAACAGATGAATGGATAAAGAAGATGTGGCACATATATACAATGGACTATTACTCAGCCATAAAAAGAAATGAAATTGAGTTATCTGTAGTGAGGTGGAAGGACCTAGAGTCTGTCATACAGATTGAAGTAAGTCAGAAAGAGAAAAACAAATACCATATGCTAACACATATATATATATAGAATCTAAAAAACAAACAAACAAAAAATGGTCATGAAGATCCTAGGGACAAGACGGGAATAAAGATGCAGACCTACTAGAGAATGGACTTGAGGATATGGGGCGGGGGAAGGGTAAGCTGGGACAAAGTGAGAGGGTGGCATGGACATACATACACCACCAAATGTAAAATAGCTAATGGGAAGCAGCCGCATAGCACAGGGAGATCAGCTCGGTGCTTTGTGACCACCTAGAGGGGTTGGATACGGTGGGTGGGAGGGAGAGAGATGCAAGAGGGAAGAGATATGGGTATATATGTATATGTATAACTGATTCACTTTGTTATAAAGCAGAAACTAACACACCATTGTAAAGCAATTATACTCCAATAAAGATGTTAAAAAATAAAATAGAATAAATAAATCTATTATGGATGCATGTTAAAAAAAAAAAAGGTCTATGTAACTAAAGATCTAGTAGGACATGTCATGTATATTGCAAGTAAAACCAAAAATGTATATGCGATTTTCAAATACCAACCCCAAATCAAAGATCAAAAGGACAAACACTCCAAATTACACGTGTTTGGTCTGTAGTCTAGATAAGCTACATAGGCAACCCTATGTAGCTTATCTAGAAAAGATAGACCCAGGGGTTTATTAATTCAAATATGTTAATAATTCCTCAGGGGTAGACTGGTACATTTCTTAGTGTCTTATCAAGATTTTTATTAACGAAGATAATGTCAGCAGTGTAAAATTCACGGAAAAGTTTTCAGCATGTTCTATACTTGGGAACAGTTAAGAGAGCATAGGAAATAACAGTTTCTTGAAAACACTGAGTCCTGATGCTTTTAGGAAAAAAAAGTTTATATAATCTTTTCTATTTCTTCCATACTTAGTTATTTTTCTGTTCAAGTTTCCTAGTTCTTGATTCAATTTCAATAATTTTAATTTTTTCAGAAATTTATTTTCTTGAGACTAAATATTTTTGGTATAGTTTCACATATTCTTATCTATTCTACATCAGCTGTTATCTTATTATTCTCAGTTTTTAAATTGCTGCATTATATATTTGTGTGTTTTTATCAATATAAATAACCCTCTTTATCCTGGTTACTGTTATTGCTTTGGACCTCTATCCTTACTATCTCCGTATACTTGCTTGCTATCTTTGTTCCTTCTCTTTAACTTTTTGTTTTAGTTGTATATCTGACAATGTACAGGCTTCTGAAAACTGGATTTTCTTTTTAAAACCATCGAAGAGTCTTTGCCTTTTACTCCATCTGTTGAAACTACTCATGTATATTAGCATAAGTTTTATGTTTGGTATAACTCTGTCACCTTTCTTTCTACCATTTATTTCTTATGTTTCTTATGGCTAATTTCTTCATTATATTTTATTCCCCAAACACACACCCATCCCCAGAGCAATAAAGACCTCAGTAAATACTTCTAGATACTTCCCTCCCTTGGTGGGAGATTTTCTACATCTTATTCATAATAGTCTAATCATTCTGTTTTAGACAAATATGCTTTGTTCCTTTAAAGCATCTAAAAACAAAAATGAAAAATAATTTTTTATACTAATACTTTATGTAATTTTATCTCCCCAAACACCCCTACTTGTCCCAGCTCTCTAGTGAAATCCCCCCTATTGTGACTTAACTTTGGTAATAGGCTTGGCAGCCAGGAGAGAAAATGCATGCAGCTCCTGGAGAGGACAGCTATTGCCTTGTGAGGAAGAGGTTTCTGCAATATCCCTGCATAATGCTAGCTCAACAGAGAGAGAGAACCCACTTCTGCAAACTCAGAAGGCTCAAACAAAAAAAGTTTGCAGAGTCAAAAACTTCAGGTTATCTAGCCCAATAGCCACATCCCATGTGTCAGGTCCCAAGTTTTACCAACTAGGGCTCTGACTTTGGATCACCAGATCTATGTTGAGCATCCAACCATCACTGCAGTTCAACCACTCCATCCAGTCCTGTGTTTGGTATTCAGTTTTTCCTGCTCACCCACTGCATGAGATGAGAGCTTTTTAATAATCTACCAAAGAGAATCTCTGGATCTCAAACTCAGCTTTCAATTATGTTAATTGCCCTCCACTTTTCATTATCCACCTTTTGCACATAATTGCAAACTAGTAGCAACCATGCAATTCCACTGTCCTTATGTTTATCACCTCTAACCCTAAAATGTATGAACTGGCACTGACTTGTGCACTCACCTCTACTACCAGTGCCAGTGGTGAAAGTTTTAACAATCACACCACTGCCCGAGCTAGAAGCTGTCAGCATGCCACCTACCACCAAATTCTCATTACCAGCACCAGCTGAGTGGTGATTGATCCAGTCCCCAAATCTCATCTTAACATTAGTTTTCTTGGAGCTCTTTCAGTACTACCTACTACCTACTACAAATTAGGCTTTCTGGGTACCAGACACTTAAATAAAGTAAATGTGCAAAGGTTTATTGAGAAGTAACACCTGTTAAAGGAAAAGAGAGGAAGCAGGATCTGGCGGGGAAAGCTATCAGACAGCAACGCCAATCTGACAAAAGTCTCTTCCAGACCAACTGGGAACTATGGAGTAAATAATGTGTTAGAGAAATCCACACTGGGTGGAAATGACTAAACCTTTATACCACTACCTTGCTCAGTCATTGGCTGAGGGCTACCCAGAGAAGAAAATGCCCTGAGCTTGAAAACTGAGGCAAACCTTGACAAAGCTAACAGCTAGAGTCTGTCAGGTTGTATTAAGCATGTATTTTTACTCTGATACTTTGATATCTGAGGGCTTGCTGACCCTGGAGGGAATGCCTCTTCCAGGGCCAGCTAATTCCCAGAGACGGCAAATGACTCCACTGTGAGCATGTCCTCCATATGCAAACCAACCAACCCAAAGCTTATAACCCAATCATCTCCTTTTTTTGAGCTCTTATACTCTGGGCCATCATTCCTCTGCCAGGGAATAGTGTACGCAGTATTATAGCGTACCCACACCAGGGCCAGGTACCAGACAACTGGGGACAGCCCCTATGCCACAGAGCCCACTGAAATTATTTCAACTAGCCAAGCACAGCCTGCTTACCCTGAATCATCTGTCCTTCTGATGGAAATCACAATAAAGGCTCTTGCACATAGTTCTTTCTTTTTCCCTCTGCCTCCTGACTCTGCTTCCCCATGTGACCCTGCATGGTGTGACATGTCCCCTTCTTGGGAACAGTAAATAACAAACTATCTTTTCAATCAATGGCAATCATCTCCTGATCTGCTACCCTCACCTTATCTAAATAAAAATGAAATCTATGTTTTAAAATATAGGTACTCATACTCTTTGCAGTTGAGCAGTTTGTCTTGAAAAATGATCTGAAGGCTACCTCCATGTGTCCTACAGGAGTGATTTTTTTAAAGTGGATCAATCATAGCTGTAATACTTCAGAAAGCAGTGAATTTTTATTCACTATTTCATTCACTACTTTTTTAATTAACCACATACCAGTTAGGGATGACTGGCTCTGAAAACATAGCAGTCCTTTCCCCCATGGGCCCTATGGTCTACTGTAGAATAATTTCAAAAGGTGTGCTGAACACTGTAATGAGTATGAGAAGAGAAGCAAACAGATGTGGGATCACAATGAAGAGGAACCAACCTCTCCTAAGTGTGAAGAAGCCCTCATGGATGGAAAAGCATATAAGCATTCCTGAAAGACTATTCAGATTTGGACACTAAAAAGAAATTTGTTGAAAGAGGTATGAAACAATAGGGAAAGCTGAGGGAACAGAGCTGGAGGAGACAGAGAGGGCAGTATATTCAAGTAACTAAAGGAAATTCAGTGTATAGTGTAGAGTTCTAGAAGCAGGGTGGGAAAGGAGGGTGAAAAGGTACGCAAAGTCTAGATGCTGCAGGGCTCTGCCACCCATGTTAAGGAGAGTGAACTCTCTTAAATGCAAGGGAAGCTACTGAAGAATTTTTAAGAGGGTAGTGACATAACTCAATGTGTAATGATCACTCTTGTTGTATGAAAAAAAGACTAGAGTGGAAAAAAAAAATATGGGCAGAAAAGCTAATCAGAAGACTGCGGCAGTAATCCAGCTAAAAGATCAGAGTGGCCTGGAGTCATATAGTGGCAGTGGGTATAAGGACAAGGGGAAAATGGGTTCAATAAATATTTATGCACATAAGACATTAAGAAAAGAGATGGAGTCAAGGATGACACCCAGATTTCTGGTGTGAGAAAATGGGTGAATGGAAGGTGACTTATAGAGATAGGAAATACTGGAGAATAGGAAGAGGAAGCATAAAGATGTGCATGTAAAGAACAAGTAAAAAGATTAGCCTCCCAAGGGAGGACAAAAACATCTTCCACTATAATAAGAAGGATATAGGCAGATGCATAAAATTTACAGATACAATAACAAGTAGCTGAGGGAGTGTCCATCTGAAGGTGGTTCTATCTTCACCTGTTGATAGAAAAAGTTCTATCTTTTTCTCCAACAGTAGAACTGTAAGTCATCTGTTGAAAGCAAATGCAGAGAGTAAGGGATAGAAAATAAACATTTGGGGAAGAATAGATAAGATATGAAATGGTTTTTGTAAATACTAAACACTGACCATGGAAACCTAGCTATATTGCTGGGCAGTAGTGAAGAGCCAGATAAGACCAGCAGTTATAAATTGATAATGGAATCAATCTTAAACTAGATACTTACAACGGTTATGTATATTCATACTCTTCTTATTATCGACCAAATAAAAGATCACTTAAAGCCTTTTGTGGATATATTGGGTAATTTTAATTTGAGTTTACCAGCCGGACCTTTCAATTGATCAGATGACTTACGTTGTATATTAATATGTACTTTATTTATTTGCCCTGATTGCCTCTCTGAATGTGGAGGGAAAAGAGCAAGAGTCAAACTTTCATATGTATATAGGAAGACAGAAATTACCCTTTATAAAGGAGAAAATGACTCTATGCAGCTCAAGGGAGACTGAAGTGGAGAACTTAGGAGAGAGGTAAAGGATACATGCTTCCTCCTCTAACAAGATAAAAAGGTATCTATAACCAAGATGCTTCTTTGACCTCTTAGTATTAGAAACTGGCTTAAAAAAATTTACATGTGGAAAGCACAAGAAAATAGTTGGCTCTCAACATAAAAGCCATCACAGATTGTAATAAGCTTCTTTGGATTTCTTAAACCATGTTTGAAGGAATGCTGTAGGAATAAGATTACTTTGGAGAAGCATGGTCACATATGTGAATCTAGGGAGGGGGTATTTTAGAAACACCCAGGGCCATTTTCAAACTGTATGTGCTTTCCACCTCTCAGCAATTGTGACTTCTACACATGTATACACACACTGCCTTGAGAAATAGTGTTGAAGGAGTGACCACATTACAAATTGTTGCATTGCCAGGTGCTTTACATTTGTTAGTTCATTTGCTTGGATTTGACTGAATTTTCATTTTCCATGAGAATGGTATTTTAACTTCATTTGTATGTATAAGAAAACTGAGGCATACACAGATAAACAATTTTGTTGGACCCCACTGGGTAGTAAATATTGGGTGGGCCAAAAAGTGCTTTTGGTTTTTTAAGTAAAAATAAAAGACACATTTTTCATTTTCACCAAGAACTTTATTGAACAACATATTCACCCTTTAGTTCCACTACCTTCTGCCATTTTTCAGGCAACTTCATAATTCCATCTTCCCAAAACTTTTTATCTTTCTGAGCAAATAATGGTTCCAGGTGCCTTTTACAGTCTTCCAGGGAATTGAAATTTTTTCCATTAAGAGAATTTTGTAAAGGCCAAAATAAATGGAAATCCGAAGGTGCAATTTCTGGTGAATACAGAAGATGAATCAGAACTTCCCACCCAAGCTGTAACAGTTTTTGCCTGGTCATCAAAGAAACATGCGGTCTTGCATTATCCTGATGGAAGATTATACATATTCTGTTGACTAATTCTAGATGCTTTTCGTTGGGTGCTGCTTTCAGTTGGTCTCAGTGGGAGCAGTACTTGTTGGAATTAATCGTTTGGTTTCCTGGAAGGAGCTCATAATACAGGACTCCCTTCCAATCCCACCATATATACAACATCACCTTCTTTGGATGAAGACCGGCATTTGGTGTGGTTGGTGGTGGTTCATTTCGCTTGCCCCACAATCTCTTCCATTCCACGTTGTTGTACAGTATCCACTTTTCATCACCCATCACAATTTGTTTTAAAAACAGAACGTTTTCATTACGTTTCAGTAGAGAATTGCACATGGAAATAAGGTCAAGAAGGTTTTTTTCACTTAACTTATGTGGAACACAAACATCAAAGCAATTCACATAACCAAGCTGGTGCAAATGATTTTTAATGCTTGATCTGGATATTTTGAGTATGTAGGCTATCTCCCTCATGCTATAACATTGATTGTTCTGAATTAATATTTTGATTTGATTGCTATCAACTTCAACTGGTCTACCTGACCGTGGAGCACTGTCCAGCAAGAAATCTCCAGCACGAAACTTTGCAAACCACTTTTGACACATTTGATCAGTCACAGCACCTTCTCCATACACTGTACAAATATTTTTTTGCATTTCAGCTGCATTTTTACCTTTCTTGAAATAATATAGCATAATATGCCAAGAATGTTGCTTTTTTTCCATCTTCAATATTAAAATGGCTACACAAAACTTCAGCAATTTTGATAAGTCTTTTTTTAAATGCATGCTGATATGACAGCTGTCACATACTACTTAACAAAATTGTTTCGAATGACATTAAACACAACTAAGTGCTACTAGAGCCATCTTATGGAAAAAAACAAACGTTTTGGCACACCAAATAGAAGAACCAAGATTTGATTCCAGGTGTATTCTAACTCCAAAGAGTGTACTGTTTCTACTACATGCCTTCTGAATAGATAAAAGCCTTTGAAACATAGTAGGACATACTTATTCCCTTACCTCCCACTGCCTACAAGTCATAATCCACAAAATATACAAACAGCTCATGCACCTCAAAATCAAAAAAACCAAACACCCCGATCAAAAAAGTTGGCAGAAGACCTAAATAGACATCTCTCCAAAGAAGACATACAGATGGCAAACAAACACATAAAAAGATGCTCAAAGATTCTACCAAAACAGACAAAGATAGCAAAAAAAAAGAAAATTACAGGCCAATATCACTGATGAATATAGATACAAAAATCCTCAAGAAAATGCTAGCAAACAGAATCCAACAGCACATTAAAAGGATCATACCCCATGATCAAGTGGGATTTATCCTAGGGATGCAAGGATTCTTCAATATACACAAATCAAACAATGTGATACACCACATTAACAAACTGAAGAATAAAAACTGTATGATCATCTTAATAGATGCAGAAAAAGCTTTTGACAAAATTCAACACCAATTTATGATAAACACTCTCCAGAAAGTGGGCATAGAGGGAACCTACCTCAACATGATAAAGGCCATATACGACAAACCCACAGCAAACATCATTCTCAATGGTGAAAAACTGAAAGCATTTCCACTAAGATCAGGAACAAGACAAGGATGTCCACTCTCAAAACTACTGTTCAACAGTTTTGGAAGTCCTAGCCACAGCAATCAGAGAAGAAAAATAAATAAAAGGAATCCAAATTGGAAAACAAGAAGTAAAACTATCACTGTTTGCAGATGACATGATACTATATATAGAAAATCCTAAAGATGCCACCAGAAAACTACTAGTGCTAATCAATGAATTCGGTAAAGTTCTAGGATACAAAATTAATACACAGAAATCTCTTACATTCCTATACACTAACAAAGAAAGATCAGAAAGAGAAATTAAAGAAACAATCCCACTTGCCATTGCAACAAAAAGAATAAAATACCAGGGTTTAACCTACCTAAGGAAGCAAAAGACCTGTATGCAGAAAACTGTAAGATACTGACAAAAGAAATCAAAGATGATACTCACAGATGGAGAAATATAACATGTCCTTGGACTGGAAGACTCAATATTGTGAAAATGACTATACTACCCAAAGCAATCTACAGATTTAATGCAATCCCTATCAAACTACCCATGGCCTTTTTCACAGAACTAGAACTAAAAATTTTACAATTTGTATGCAAACACAAAAGACCCTGAATAGCCAAACTAATCTTGAGAAAGAAAAATGGAGCTGGAGGGATCAGGCGCCCTGACCTCAGACTATACTACAAAGCTACAGTAATCAAGACAGTATGGTACTGGCACAAAAACAGAAATATAGATCAATGGAACAGGATAGAAAGCCCAGAAATAAGCCCACGCACCTCTGGTTACCTAATCTATGACAAAGGAGGCAAGAATATACAATGGAGAAAAGACAGTCTCTTCAATAAGTGGTGCTGGGAAAACTGGACAGCTCCATGTAAAAGAATGAAATTAGGACACTCCTTAACACCATACACAAAAATAAACTCAAAATGGATTAAAAACCTAAATGTAAGGCCGGACACGATTAAGCTCTTAAAGGAAAACATAGGCAGAACATTCTTTGACATATATCACAGCAAGATCTTTTTTGACCCACCTCCTACAGTAATGAAAATAAAAACAAAAATAAACAAGTGGGACCTAATGAAACTTAAAAGCTTTTGGACAGGAAAGGAAAACATAAACAAGACCAAAAGACAAAACTCAGAATGGGAGAAAATATTTGCAAATCATGCAACTGACAAGTGATTAATCTCTAAAATATACAAACAGCTCATGCAGCTCAATATCAAAAAACCAAACAACCCAATCTAGAAATGGGCAGAAGACCTAAATAGACATTTCTCCAAAGAAGACGTACAGATTGAGGTATCACCTCACACTGGTCAGAATGGCCATCATCAAAAAATGTACAAACAATAAATCCTGGAGAGGGTGTGGAGAAAAGGGAAGCCTCTTGCACTGTTGGTGGGAATGTAAATTGATACAACCACTATGGAGAACAGTATGGAGCTTCTTTATAAAACTAAAAATAGAACTACCATATGACCCAGCAATCCCACTCCTGGGCATATACCCTGGGAAAACCATAATACAAAAGGACACTTGCAATGTTCATTGCAGCACTATTTACAATAGCCAGGATGTGGAAGCAACCTAAATGTCCATCAACAGAAGAATGGATAAAGAAGATGTGGTACATATATGCAATAGAATACGATTCAGCCATAAAAAGGAATGAACCTGTGCCATTTGCAGAGACATGGATGGAACTAGAGACTGTCATACAGACTGTACTAAGTCAGAAAGAGAAAAACAAATATCATATAATATTGCTTACATGTGGAATCTGAAAAATGATAAACTTATTTGCAAAACAGAAATAGAGACACAGATATAGAGAACAAAGGTATGGATACCAGGCAGGGAAAGAAGGATGGGATGAATTGGGAGACTGGGATTGACATATATACGGTACTATGTATAAAATAGATAACTAATGAGAACCTACTGTATAGCACAAGGAACTCTACTCAATGCTCTGTGGTGACCTAAATGGGGAGGAAATCCAAAAGGAGGGGATATATGTATAGCTGATTCACTTTTCTGCACAGTAGAAACTAACACAACATTGTAAAGCAACTATACACCAATAAAAATTAATTTTAAAAAAAAGAACCTGCACATAGTAAGAAACAAAATAAAATAGACTTGGCCACACTTAGAAAATCCAATTACTACCTCACTTTTAAATTTACACTTATACTAAATGTAAACATTTCTATTTAAACAATATTTACAACTTTCAAATGGTGGGCACATCCATTATCTTTCTTTTTCTATCTATATAATAACTCTGTGAAGGAGGTCATGACAAATTCATTACCAGCCATAGCCATACGAAAGAGCTGCCCTGGACATGATGACTAAACAATCTCCAAATTCAAAGAAAACACTCTGGCCCACGCCTTCTTACATCATCTGCCTTTTGGTTGTTTTCTTCTGCTCATATTGCTGTGACGGGTTCCACTGAATGACTCATACTTCTTTTAAACCTAGGTCTATTTTCAGACATTTGTGTATTTGGAGATACTGTCTTTACCATGATCTCCCCACTCAGCCTAGGCAGGCAAAAGAACCAATCTTGATATCGTTTACACTACATGATTTATCCTCCATCAAAACAAATGATCTCTTCTATTGATATTTCCCTGAAGCTTGTTCCTGTCAGTCTTAGGTCACATTGTCTTGGTTTTGTGAATATACAGCTGGAGGAATAAAATCAAGCCTATGGCAGGGAAGAAGAGGATTCTGATATTTTTTGTACAATGTCATTCTACATTCCTTATTCTCGCAATGGCTTCCCTATAGAATAGAAAAAGTCAAGGCCTATCCTGCCACTCCCTGAGGATCTGAAAATTAAGAGTCAACATCTTTTGAATAAGTCCTTGTTAAGAGCAATTACTTTGCCTCACAAACCATAATTTTTTTGTTTTCTATTAATTTTTATTGGAATATAGTTGCTTTACAATGTTGTGTTAGTTTCTGCTGTGCAGAAAAGTGAATCAGCTATACATATATACATATATCCCCTCTTTTTTGGATTTCCTCCCCATCTAGGTCACCACAGAGCATTGAGTAGATTCTCTGTGCTATACAGCAGGTTCTCATTAGTTACCTATTTTATACATAGTAGTGTATATATGTCAATCCCAATCTCCCAATTCATCCTACCCGCCTCCCTTTCCCCTTTGGTAACCATAAGTTTGTTCTCTACATCTGTGACTCTATTTCTGCTTTCACAAACCATAATTTCATGCCCCACCTCTCTTCTTGTGCTGAGCTCATCATAGGAAAGCAGGAAGTTGCTTTCAGACTGAAAGCAGTTTACCCCATGCCTCTCCCCTGACTCATTCCCAAGTTCTGTTGTGAACAGTGTTGCAAAACCACGATCTGCATTAATTCATTCAGTTACTGGGCATTCAATTAATGTGTGCTAAGTACCTTCTCATTAAAAAGGGCTTTGCTGATTGCTCCAGGAAATACAAAGATGGAGAAAAAAGAGCATACATAGTTGGGGGAAAGTACTGTCAACAAAACCCAGAAGACAATATACTCCACATCTTAAAAAAAATTATTAAAATAAAAGCAAATTTTTAAAGGTCATTAAAATATTTAAATAATTTGCCCCAGTATGCTATTTTTTCTTTTTCATTTATTTCAAGGAAAAATTCAGCAGCAGGGTTAAAAAAAAAAGACTACATTCGTGAAGGTGGTCAAAATACTTCACATTAGGAGATGGTTTCGGTATTTTATGATGAATCTGTTCAGTGTGATATGATTCACCTTTTAAAATGCAGCTGTTAAAATTCTTAATAATTGATGAATCTAGGTACTATATTTGCAAGTTTTCTGTAAGTTTGAAATTATATCAAAATAAAAAGTTATACTTTTTATGCAGCCATTAGACAGATACACAGCTACCAGAAATAATATATACAGCTACTAGAAATAAAAATTAGTAACACAAGAATATGCTTATGAAATAACATTGAGCATAATAAAAAGCACAATACAAAGCTATATACTATGATATAACTTGTGAAAAAGAGCTGTACATGTGAAAAGTACTTAAAGGTTAACATATAAAATGAAAATGGTTTGTTTAGGTAACTTTGTTCAAATGTTTTGAATATATTGTTTTATTCTTTTTACTAAAAAAAAAAAGGTCAGAATATCAGTCATGAGACATAGGATCTGATGAAAATATATAGGGGAGAAGGGCAGGGAGGAGCCCATGCATTCCTGTTCCTGTTGTATGGTATGCACATTATATAAAAAATGCATAAGTAATTGAACACTTCTGGAATTGAAGTCTTGGAGTGAATCCATTAGACATTAGCTATCAGTGATTTACAAGATAAAGTCATAGAATTTTAGAGATAAAAATGTCCTCTAAAACCACGTAATTCAGCCTCTCATTTTTCTCAGTAAGTAAATGAGACTCATATAGTGATAAGTGATTTTTTGCTTAGGCTTTGCAACTAGTTGGTGAAAAAGTTGAGGCCAAAATTCAAATTTCCTAATTCTGTTACACATTCCAATTATTTAGCATTCATTATTTCTCCCAAAGTAACCTCAGCATAACCTTCCAAATTTATCTCCTGTCCTTCCCAACACAATAAACAGGAATGTCCTTTCTCACTTCCATGCTATTCTACATGGAATATTCGTACTACACTCTGCTGTCCACTCATCCACTAGCAGTATTGAGTTAGAATATTTTTTAAAAAAGGCATAGTGAAAAAGATAAAGTGAATTTTAGTTCCAACTGTTCTGCTTGCTTATCCCACAACTTTGTATATGTAATCAATTACTTCTCTGAATCTCTGTTTCAAGTGCTATGAGAAAAACAGAATTTTATCACAAAGAAGGGAGAATTCAAAGGTAGTACTACCAATTAATATCTGGAAAGTATTTTCTGATAGTCTTTGGCTTGCTGTGGCAAAGAATAAGTTGTATGACAACATGATAATATGGGCGAGTGTCACATCCTTTTTAAATGAAAAACTATGACACTACAGCCTGTAGACTAGTTTCAAGCTTTCACAAAATACCTATCACCTGTTATCATGTGTAATCACAATTTACCAGTATAAATAAAATTTTTATTGATTTGTAAAATTTCCTATTTCTGATTCCATTCCACAAGTCACATAATTGGTTCAAGTTGATTCCTTCAGACTTGTTTAACAAGTTAGGTTTTAATTGTGTGGGATTTCCTCCTCTGTCTTCAGTTCTTTCATAGATCACATATAACACACAAGAGTCATTCATCTGAGTGGAAATCTCAGAGCAGTTGGACAGGCAGAAAAAAGGACCTCTTTATTACTCAGGATTAAAATGTATAGGTAAGTCCTATTTTTGCTGCTGTAGTTCTGAAATTTTGACTATATCATAAAGCATTTGAAAAATGTACAGAAGCTTAAGAAATTTTGGCTGTGCCTAGCAATCTTCTAGTTACTTTTCTCAAAACTTCATTGAAACTCTTAGATATTGTTTAGATAACATGCCTTGATACTGTTTAAATAAGGTGCTTGACTGCTTGACTAAATTTTTAACAAAATGAATAAACCTAAAAAGATGGCTTAGCGTTATGAAAACATATTTGAATAAGGAAGTGTTTTTGTTTTCTCATATTTAACTTTTCAAAAAACTGATGTGTGGCTTTTAAAATGTAATCAGTAAAAATTACCTCTGTTGTTTAAAGTTTTTTAAGGATTCTCTATTTTTACTCCTGTCGCAATATTATTACTAGCTATTAAATATGCAGTGAATCCTGAAGTCCTCTTTAAGAAAGCAAAGACTATATTTGTCTACCTATTATATACTATGATATCATTAATTTCAAGTTCTTGTTGATACTTAAGAAAAAATAGTATTTGCCTAGTTTTCTTTTCAATTAATAGCTATTTATGACCATACACTTTCACATAGAAAAAGCAACAAATTGTAGCACAATCTAGAGTTAGATGGTACAATCTCAAAATTACATAATTTGATGTGTTTGTGTCTGCATCTATGAGTATATTGTTCATTTTGTTTTCCCATGAACAAAGAAAAGTATGATACTGGTAAGTCATTTTAAAAGAGGAATAAATATGGACAATCTATTGGCCATGTTAAGTGTAGTTGTGTTTATTTTAAATCTCCTGAACTTTAGAAGACTCAATCAAAATTCAAATAATTTTAATAAAATATATGTATCATTATGTGCATTTGAATATATATAAAATAAAAAATGGATAGCAATCTAATTTTCCAAAAATAAATGATAATTAACAAGTAATAATATAAGAAAATAATAAAAATAAATTTTCATATTCATAGAAGGGATAGATTTAATAACACATTAAAATAGGTTAAAATCTATGAAATAATTTGTTATGTATTCTCATTTTATGTGAAAATAAATCACAAAATTGTATTCACTCACTGATTAACACTTTATAAAACTATACATGTGAAAAAGTCTATGAGAAATATAAAACACTAATCGTGTTTGTTGTATTATAGTGGTGAGCTTATGAATTATATTTTTCCCATTATTCTTAAACCTCCTATAACAATCTGGTATTGTTTCGGTAAACACAATAGAGTTTGAAATGTATTTTGCTGAAACGTTTTTAATTTTGCAAAGAAATTTCTCTGATTTTTTAAAGAAATTGAATCTCATAAACAGCTAAATGTTATTCAAAGGAAAATAAAGGGAAACATGGAAATAATGAAAGTGATGTACAATTTCAGAATGCCTTGAATCAATCTAATTTCTAAATTGATCCATCCTTACACTCAATCAGAACCAAACTTTATAATTACAAAGAACTCTTCTTTGCAACTTGGTTTCTATGGATCATACTTTGAAATACTTTATCTCTTAAAAATAAGCTGCATCTACATATAATCAGATTTTCCTTTTTTATTAACCTAAAAATATATAACTCACAATTAGGTTTGTTCATTGGTTGGTTGGTTGGTTGGTTGATTTTATCGGAACAAGATAATCAGAGTCACTGTGCCAAACTGGTAAAATTTTGAAAATAACTTATGGAACTTGTTCATCAATTTGAGGACCCATGACTAGAAAACAATGCCTTCTGTCAACATGAGTAAAGAGTAGAATTTTTAGTGGGAAGAGGAGAGTATACTCAAATGGCTCGCGTAATTTAAAAATAGACAAATTTTTATTTTATTTTATTTTATTTATTTATTTTTTGGCCATGTCTCGAGGCACGTGGGATCTTAGTTCCCTGTCCAGGGATAGAACCCGCGCACCCTGCACTGGAAGCGCGGAGTCTTAACCACTGGACCGCTAGGGAAGTCCCAAATTTTTATTTTGACAGGATACATGCCTGAGTTTAATAGTGCAAGAAATGAATTAAAACATAGTTTCCTACTCTTCTTGAATATTCCCATCAGCATAAAGACACACCTCACTATCTTTAATTTAAAAGAAAAAAACTCAAACTTCACTATTTTCCAGTTCCTCCATATGCTCTGAGGGAGCAGGGTATCCAAATTGGGTAGGGGAAGGGAAATGAAAGTAATATGTTTTTAGGTAATTCTACGTCATTTTTAGGTAATTTTAGGTAAATCTCCAGGTAATTCTGTGATACCTTTTGTTGAGAATGGGGTCTCTTGAATGGTTTGATTACTTTTATGTATAAATTAAACTTCCAGACCTTTTTTAGGTTGTCTACTCCTGAAGGTTGCAAAGATGGTGTGTTTCTTTCTTTACCTATCTGTTCACCCCTCACTGAAGAGGGAAATCCTATTAGAGGACCTGGGCAGCTCTGTTATCGTGATATAATTATTATTCATTTCAAATCCTTAGCTATTTCAGATGTTCTTAGGTCCTCTAAGAGAGTGTCTTTTTCACTGGATTACATAAAAAGTATGAGATGAAGTTTGGAAAACAGGATGAAGATTAAAAGCTGGAATTCAGAATGTAGTTTAAGGAAAGATTTAAGGCAAATGAGCATATCTCAGCTCAGGTACAGACAGGTCTTAGCAGGACTCCTCCCACCATAACAAATCTTATTTCCATTTTCTTCCTTTTTGTTTGTGCTCTTGATATGATTAACTGACCAGAGAGACATGCCAAAGCCAATCAAATGCCATGGAAAAAAAAAAGGCTGTAACTGTCAAAAATGTATTCCAAATTCTTCCTGTTGTTTCAATTCTGGTTTATGAATTGCTATTTTAATTTTCAAAAACCATGCTTAAAATTGTATATCAGTAGGCAAAGGACATATTTCTTAGTAGAAATTAGACAAGTGGATACCAACTTACCTTTACAGTCATGGAGCCCAAAATGGTACATTTAAAGCACAAGGTATTGCCCATAAAAGCCTCAAGCCACATGCTAAACCAGTTGCCCATTTGGCCAGACTATTTTTCTAATGTTGGTACAGGCTGGGGAGTGGTGATGGCATTATAATACATGGTGACTGCAATCAGTCCCCTAGAATCATGTATTTTCTAGCAAATTCTCTTATATCCACTGCCAATTTGTCCTCCAGAAGGAACTCAAGTTACTTCCTCAGAAATTTGTTACTTATCTGACTCATGCCACTCCATGCCACCATAGGGGTGGTTACAGTTGACACCCCTAAAATAAGTCATGAGGACAACAATCAGTATCTGTTGTTGTAAGGGAACCTAAAGATACCCAATCCAATTCCTTAAAAGGTATTGCTCCAACTTGAAGGATCTCATTCCCCTGAGCAAAGAAAACTTGCCATAATTTCAGTTTTTCATAGTATTCTTTAAGTCTAAATTTAGCATGTGCTCATGATATATAAAATTAAAGTACCATCCCAAGTCTAAAATCATTCACTGGGTAACTAAGATCATTGAAAATAAAACTGACTTTAGAAAAGTTTACACTGATGAATAACTCAACAAAAAGAAATGGCAGATTCAATACAATATTTTCAATATTCATGTGCCAGAAGTATAAACAAATGTATCAATGATTAATAAAAGGATATGTGATCTCAAATTTCAAGTCAGTGGATAAATAAATCCATCGAACATTTTTCTAACCTAGACATTTTTTTATTCTGAATTAAACAAATTAAAACATATAGTTTCCTTCTCTGCTGGAATATTCCTATCAGTATAAAGACATACCATGCTATCTTCAGTTTAAAAAAAAAATTCCTCCCTGATCCACAACTCTTCTCTAGCTATTGCCTCATTTCTCATTTTCTCCCCTTAACAGCAAAACTCTTGTAAAAGTTTCTTTAGACCCACTGCCTCGATTTGTTTTCTTCTCCCATTCACTTTTCTTACTTAAAAATTTTTTTATTATGAAATATATCACACACAAAGGCTTATTTAAAAATGAACCTCTGAGTACTCAGCATTTATTAAGAAAAATAGTATCACTGTAATTTAGAAGACCCTCTGGGCCCCTCCCCAATTACATCTTGTTCACTAACTGCCCTCCCCCAACACTGCCCTTGTAACTGTTATCTGTCGTGGTATCTAAATTTCCTTGATTATCTTTATGATATATATATATACATATATATACGTATATATGTATATATATATACGTGTGTGTGTGTGTATATATATATATCCCTAAAGAACATAGTGCTTAGTTCTACCTATATTTTAAATTCATTACATGGGATCAAAATTAGGTTTTATAAGATGTATAGTAATAACTTATTCGTGTTCACAGCTATATGATATCCCATTGTAGGAGTATAATATAACCTACATATCCACTGTTTGGGGATCTTACCATTACAAATAACACAGCTCTGAACATTCTTGAATGGGTCCAATGGTACAAATGTGCAAGAGTTTCTCTTGGGTATGTTCCTGCAAATGAATTTTCTGGACCATAGAGTGTATGCATGTTTATCTTTAACCTATTCTCTCTTTTCCCATTACAAACAGATTCTCAACTCCACAGCTCTAAAATTGCTCTTGTCTAGCTCTCCAGTGATCATGCAAAATCCAGTGGTCAGATCTCAGAGTTTATTTTACTTAACAGCTTCACAACAGATCATTCCCTCCTTGAAACACAGTCTTCACAAAGCTTCCAAAACATCATTCTCTCTTGATTTTTCTACTATCCCACTGGTCAAACTTTCTGAGTTTATGTTACTGGATCCTTCTCATTTTACTGTTGTCCAAATTCTAAGTAATTTGAGGTATAACTTCTTTTCTTCTATAGCTCTGCTTACTTTCTGTGTGATTCCATCCAGTTCCATGGTTTTTACAAACTTCTCAACGGATTTTTATGCACACAAAAACTTGAGAACTGTTAGCTTAGATGGTAATTGAAGTTGACTGAATGAGATCAACTAGAGAGAAAAGTGAACACCCAAAGACAGAGCATGGAGCAACACTAGACTCTTAAGGTTGAATAGAGGAGAAGCAACCAGCAAAAGACATTTAAAAGAAGAGTCAAAAGGATAAAAAGAGTGTGGAATCATGGAAATTAATAGAAAGAGAGTGTTTCAATAAAAAGGAATGGTCAAGGGTGTGAAATCCTGCTAATAGGCTATATCTTATCTTCCCTCAGAAAGTCATGAGTGCCTTAAGCAAGGACAATTGGCCATTGTTTTAAAGTCCCCAGTGTCTAGCAGAATGGCATAATAAGTATTCAATATCTATTGATTTTTCCACCACTCATTCAATAAACACTGTGTTAATACAGTGCCCACCATGTCCTGGGTTGAAAAATAAATAAATAAGACTTCAGAAAAAAACCACAGATTAAGAAAATGAAGAGGCATCTCTGTACCACCACTTAATCTCTCTTTAGATCAGTCAATTCATCTGGATAATGGTTAAGATGGAGCGGATATTCCTGAAGTTCCCTTCCACTGCTAACATTCTGTGATTCTGAAGAATGTTATTACTCTTACAAAATGCCAGCATTTTGTATCTGGCAGCATTTTTACTAAGTTCTGAGGAATATATTTTATTATGTAGGCTTCAAAAATACTAGTGTCATAGACCTTGGAACTCTGCTAATTTCATTAATCATCCTGGGAAAATGATACTGAGAATCTCAATTCTTTCCCCTGCTTCTTTAGAAAATCTGGGCAAGAAGCCACTAGGATTAAGTTCAGATGGGTTTGAGTACAAGATGTTTTTAAAAATATATTGATACAACTAAATGTTACTCAAGAGCATTGGAAACAACTAATCTTGGGTTTGGTCCATGATTCATTAGAAGCTACTTTTTTTCTATGAGAATCATCATTTACTGGATATAGTTAAATAGAACTAACCATGATAAATACATATGGGGTTCTGGTTTCAATCTCCACTTCTTCCAAGTTACTGGTAATAACCCTTAACTAGTAGCTCTGAGAGAATAGTTCAAGTAAATTTCTAGATTCTCTATTCTATCATTCCTACTAACTTATTTCATCTAGTTTGTGCTGAAATGTCTTTCTTGCTTTAGACCCTTAACTAATACATTTTTACTTAACTTGTACATTTCTTTTTTCTTTCTTCAACCCCATTTTTCATTGTACCTCCTTTCTTGCCTCCCTGCCCCACCTGCCCCAAGTAAACAATGTTAAAAATCTGGTATATATCTCTCTATACAAATTAAACAGGATTGTCTCCTTGGTAATGGTTAGAATTTTTTAATATTTGGGTCTATATATAACAATCAAATCAAATATTAGAAGAAGAACACATGTGGGGCAAAAAATGCTGCCTTGTGCTTCTCCAGAGTGTGATGTACCAAATTTCTCACCTCATTGGGACACACTTTGTAGAAACAATAAAACAGGGAATATCCTGATACTTTCAATTTAGTATTACAAATCAAGTCACAATGAGCTAGGAGTAAGGGCCCCCAAATACTTCACCCATTTATTTTCTATAGAAAGCAAATATATATCTAGTTTTATTTTGACAAAGCAGTAAGTTAAGGTTTTGGACATTTCATAATGATCTTATAGCAGAAAAGGATTGTCTCTGTACTTGGACTTTAGGAAACAGAGAAGAAACTAGGATGTCTTCAGTAGAAATCACTCTGTTCTGTCTTGGAGCTACTCTGATCTAAATGTATCCAAAACCCTTGTTACACAAAGTGTGGTACTGGGACCAATAGCATCAGCATCACCTGGGAGCTTGTTGGAAATGCAGAATCTTGGGCCCAACCCCAGATTCACTAAGTTTAAGTTTACATAATAGGCAATTGATACATACATTAAAATATAAGAAGTACTAAACAAAACAACTTCAACTAAACTAAACAGCTACAAGGTAGTCTCCCAAGTACTCAAAATGGAGAGAGAGGTACAGCAAGAAGTATCTTTGTGTGTTTAAATATGAATGAGCATGCCCTCTAACCTGGGTGTGCAATACATTTCCCATTCCTCTCCTGCAGAAACACTTTAGTGCCTTGGGCAAGTCACAACTCACAGAGGAGCATTTTCCTAACTGAGTTCCAGGAACACTGTGCTCCTCAAAATGTTAGGTATTTTGGAAATAAATGTTTCTGAGCTCAAATAAGTTTGGGAGACACTGCTATCTAGACAGGTCAGGCCACTTAAGAAAGGAAGAAATTGGGGAATTGGGAATTCCCCAGGAGAATTGCAGAATGCACAGAAAATGAATGGCTTTTTTGTCATTTAGCAGCTGAAATTTAAATATAAGTTTTTCTCTAGGACTTCTTAGTTCTTTTTTTCCACCCTGACAAGTAACAGTAATATGTGTGACATACCCCCCTGATCTAACCAGGCTTATAAGCAATTCCTAATGCACTCCTTGTAACTTCACTCAAAAAAAAAAAAAAAAAGAAGAAAGAAAATACAAATGAGTGAGAGGAATGTTATGCTAGAATTATCTGCTCTAAATTGTGTAAGAAGTAAATCATTTCAAAACTCTAATGCTTTAACTATTATTTGTAACAAGTTGTTTGCTATTGTTGTTGTTATTAACAATAACACACCACTGTATTCCGATACCTAGATGAGAATTGCTTTCAAGGAAATGGCACTGAAACTTGAACTGAATGGGTTATTGAGTCCTTTTCTGTCTCTGTGAGTTCAAGTCCACCCACTGTCAATTACTCTTTGAAAGTTTGGTAATTTTGTTATTGCAGTAAGTTAAGAATCATTAAAAGATAAACAATTTTAACAGCTTTATTGAAATGTAGCTATGTATCATAAAGTTCACCTGTTTTAAGTGTACAGTTTAGTGGTTTCTAGTATATTTACAGATTTGTACATCACCAAAACCTAATTTCAGAACATTTTCATCATCCCAATAGATACATTTAATTTTAAAAATTAATTTCAAATACACATTTTTAAAAGAGCATTTTGACAATAAACTATCACATGCTTATAGTGTCAAGAATATGTCTTTGTAATTTGCAAAAAGACGGCAAAATAATGTTGGTGCCGATAAAGGTTAAATACCATCTTTAGTTTAAAAAAATTTTTTTAAAGAAAAGAGGAAGAAAATCTCTTTAGTTTTTGAAAAAACTAAACAAAAAAATTTAGTTTTTGAAAACTAAATCTATATAGGAAAAATATACTATTTGGAGGAAAACAGACAAGGAAGCAAATCTTCAACTAAATAGTTATTTCTTGCTCTGAAACTAGTCTGGGCTCAATGGTTCTGTCAATAGCTAGCTACACTTTCTAGAACTCAGGTGGAAAACTAACATAGAAGAGCAGTGCCCTCTAGAACAGCGGTCCCCAACCTTTTTTGCACCAGGGACTGGTTTTGTGGAAGACAATTTTTCCTTGAACAGTGTGGAGGGGAGGGGAAGGTTCAGGTGGTAATGCGAGCAATGGGGAGAGGCAGATGAAGCTTCGCTTGCCCACTGCTCACCTCCTGCTGTGTGGCCCAGTTCCCAACAGGCCTCAGACCGGTAATGGTCCGCAACCGAGAGGTTGGGGACCCCTGTTCTAGAGTACATGCTAAGCTCTCCCTAACATTAATCAGCAAGGAGATAGGTAACCTCTGTCAGGACTTTCTCTGTTACAGTTGTTGGTATTGAAACACCAGGTACACGTTTTTTGACAGTGGTAGAGTCAAGAGAGCATTGCTCCCATGACTTTGTGGACTTGGTGATTCCTAGAGAAATAGTCTTAAAATATCAGCATTGTCAAGTTCCAGAAGTATTTCAACTGTTCTGTAGTTTTCAGATCACCTACGCAGGTTCACCTTTGCAGACAGTGACACCGTGTACCATAGTGCCACCGTGCCTATTTGGACATGGAAAAGCCTCCATAATCTCAGTTACAGAATCAGAACCCACCTTTAGGCAGCTATATAGTTCCAGCAAAGTTGGCCTTCCTTATAAAAGCAAGTATATATTAAGTTTAGCAGAGCAGTAACCAGAATATGCCTTTAAGTCTTTAACTGACTCTATGTCAGTTAGGAGTCTTCAAATAATCTCTATTAATAATTATGCAAGGCTAACCCTTTTATTGAATTTGGAGGTATATACTGAGTAAATGAAACCTGGCAAGCTTTACTGATCTATGTCCAGCAGCATTCCTCAAACCCTCCTCAGCAGTACATTCCATTCTCTAAACCAGACCATCTGCTTGAGGAAAATGAGCATGAGTGTGACAATTCAGATATACCATCTCCTGCCTTAGTTTAAAATAAGATAAATATCAAAGAAAGATCAGAAACAAGTATCTGGAAATGCTTACTTTAAAACAATGGGTGCAAGGCTGTATTAGGGCTGTGATTTGAAAAGGAAGAACTTTGATTTTCTTTGGATAAGTCTTCCACAGTCAAGAATCTCTTCCCCTGAAAAGGCCTATGAAATCAGCCTGACTCATGAACAAAGATTCTTGTTTTTGGATGTCACATTCCTTTACAGTCTTTTCAATATCAGAATTAATTCCTGCTTCTAGTAAATGCCTTTCTTGGAACAGTTCTTGAATATGTTGAATATACAGAAACCAGAGTAATGGGACCAGTCTTCTTAAAATAAATACATTACTCATGAGAAGGAAGGAGGGAAGGAGGGAGGGAAGGGAAAATCCCCACCCTCCTGGAGCTTCTAAATCAATGAGGGGAGACAGATAACAAACTAAATAAGTAATATGGTATATCAGAAGGCTCTAAGTGCTCTTCAAAATAATAAGGCAGGAAAAGAGGGTAGAGAGTACTAGCGGAGGAGGAGCAATTTTAAGTAGGGAAGCCTCACTGAGAAGGTGTCAATTTAGCAAAGACTTGAAGGAGGGAAGGGAGGGAGGGAGCCCTGGGGAAACCTAAGAAAAGTGTTCCAAGGAGAGGGAATAGCAAGCACAAAATCCTTGAGATGGAGAGTGCCAGGATGTTTGGAGCACAACACGGAGGTAGAAAGAAGTAAGAGATAAGGTCAAAAATATAAAGAAACATGGAATCACATTAGAAATACATGGAAGTAGCATCACCATGCAGCACCAAGAAATTGAGACAAAATATTACAAGATAAATATCCAAGGTTATCTTGGATATCTGATAAACATTTCAGCATCAGCATTCTTAATCTTGAAGATATAAGAAAGTATTAAAATATACAAAAACAATATTGCCCACACAAGAAAAGCACATAGCATTCAGCATGAAGCCCTTATTGGGGTGATCAATGTGCCACCTTGGTGGTATAGCTTGTGCCAAGACCATTTTGTTTAATTAGATGCTCCAATTCCTTACTCTTTATGGGGTGAGGGGTCCAGCTCTGTACTACAAAAGGAACACACCAGCAAAATAGCAAATAAGAACAAAAGCTCAACCTATAGCTCTGAACTGGTTGGGAAAATCTATCTGCGATGAAACCTTTGACCTTGTTCTCATTATATCATGCCATAAGTACACAAAATAATCAGCTACTGAAGGACAATTCCAACTCCATTAAACCATCAATCAACTGTTTAAATAACCATACACCCAAGCACCCAGCATGAGTAGTCATTTATGTTGTTTCATTCATTTGACTATTCATGCCTCTTTAAAGTGTAGACTAGCTAGGACTTCCCTGGCAGTCCAGTGGTTAAGACTCCATGATTCCATTGCAGGGGGTGTGGGTTCGATACCTGGTTGGGGAACTAAGATCCCATATGCCATGCAGCACAGCCAAAAAAAAAAAATCTAAATATATAAAGTGTAGGCTAGTTAAAGAAGTACAGACAAAATTTTGTATTTCTTTCTTTTCTATTTGTAAGCCACAATAAAAGTTCATTTTCACTGGGTCATGGTTCATTGCATTTTTAGTCTCATATGTAAAAATTATTTCACTTTGGACAATGGTGTAATTATATGTGTTTAGTAGATATTAATTGATGGCCACCTAAATTATATACACATACTGATTTTCATAATGCCAAGTGCTTTCACTTATTAATGGATACCTAAGGCTGTAGTAATGGGAAGTTCTTTATGAAATCAAATTCATGTGTGTCTGCATATCTGCCTAGACATTTACATTGTATTTTTTTAATCCAAATTTAGTGAAATGAGTTGGTTTCACACTTTCTTTTTCAGAGCTTTAAATTACTCTCTCTCAGATAATGGCTTCAGAAAGGATACCTCCAGTCCCAAGATCTTTTCTTAGGTTAGACGTACCTTTCCAGCTAACTGCTGGGAAATATCATACAAGTACTGCTAGTTACTAAAATTAAATATTATTAAAATACCTGAAAAAACTCAAACTGTCTATTCATATAACTAGTATAACTAATTCTTAAGTTACTCAGGCTGAGCCTTCAGCCTCATCTTGCTCCTCTTGCCTCTGGCACTGAATTCTCTATCAGGGACTGATCCTAGTTTTCCATCTTCCATATTTCCCTCCATCCCTCCCTTTCCATCCCACAGTCTCTGCAAGGCCCTAGGCCCATCCTATCCCGTTCACAGACTAATGAGTTAGTCTCCCCAGTAAGACCTCCTGCCTCCCAACTCCCTCCCATTGTGGCCTAATCAGGCCACCAGATTAGCCTTTCTACAACACTACTGTTTTTCTGTAACTACTCATTTCAAAAACCTCAGTGATGTCCTAAAGCAAGCAAAGACTCCAAATCCATCACACTTAGTGTCTTCTATAATCTTGACTGACTTAGTTTTCCAGATTATTTTTCCATTTACTAATCTATAAGTACAATACCGGGCCAATTACTATTCCCCAAGCACACTTTGCACTTTCTCTTTTGTTCTTGTTTCTTCATCTACTCAGAAGTCCTGCCCATCTTGCAAAGTATAGCTCACATGCCACATCTTCCATGAAGACTGGAATCAATTTATATTTCCTTTAACCAAAAGTTACTTCTCTGACCTCTCAATTTCTATAGCATTTGGAGTGCTTATGTGCCACTTTTTACCTATCACTCTAAAGTTATTTAAGGAATTTTATTTATTTTTACATGTCTGGCAAAATTACAGGCATGTAAAACCAATAAATCTTTCTGAATAAAGGAATAAGAAGAGTAGAAATATATAAGAAGAGTAGAAAACTAATATTAAATTTCTTCTACTACAAAAAGGACTTCAGTAGAGGCAGCTGTGGATATGTTCCTTTCCTTTGGTCTAAGGTATATATATGATAACACCCAGGTGTCAGTTGGAGGAAATTGGAGCTCATGAAAAACATTACAACTAAAGATATAAATTAGAAGTCATCTCTGAAAAAGAATGTGTATAAAGTAAGCTTGAAAAAAGTGGAGATAGAGTAGAATAGGTAAATAGGTAAAACTGAATATTTTAAATGAAATATATTTTCTTCTCTTGATAGTATAAATTAAATATGAACAGAGGGTAATAAATAAGATTAAATTGATTAATGAAAACAATTTCTTCTTACTCCAAAGGTGCCCTGTGCTTCTTTAGCACTTTATAGTTTATATAGCATGCATATTATCTGCTTTAATTCTCACAAAATACTGTACGGTGGATATTGTTATCACCATGGTACATCTGGGGCAACTGAGACTCCACCATGTTAGAAGGACTCATTCAAGTTCACTCAACAGTTACTGGAATAACAATCTTCTGTTCTTGAGATCTTTCTAGTATACTTCAGTTGTCCCTATAATAATGCCTTATATTCTGAAAAACTTTTTCAGAATTTTACAAATAATTGTCACATACATTTTATTTTTTTCTCTTTGGTTAGGGAAGGTATTGTTTTATCAATTTTTAAAATAAGACAGCTGGAGTTCGAAAAAATTATGATTTACATGAGACCTTATAGCTTAGATTTGACAGAAAGAGAACCTGAATCCACACCTCCTAACTCCAGTTCTCTTTCTACATCTCCTTATAAGTCTTTTACAATGCAGGAATTAAACACTATGCTCAGAAGTTTAAAGTCAGTGAAAGGAATCTTTTATATCTCAGGTCTTTCATTTCAAAAACATGACTGATATTAGAATGAAGGAAATCTCAAAAAGAAATAATTTTTAATTTCCTTACTTATTGCAGAAATGTAAAGTGAACATTATTAACAAAGAATGTATTACAAAACTGGAACTATTTTTCAATGTAGCTGGGTCCAAGTAAATTAAAACTTGATATACTATGCTGAAGTATAATCTATAATTTTTCCCTTCTCCAATAATTGTTTAATGCAGCCCAAGATCTATCCTCAAACAGTAGAACTCAGTGAATCTTTTTAATCAAGTAACAATTGCTGTAAAACATCTTAAAATACATTTCAATGATATAATAATAATAAACTGGAGAAAGAATGTCCATGGGAGTTCTGGGCTTTTGAATATGAGCTGCCCATTTTCCTTGCTTGGCCCTGAAATAAACCTTTTTCTGCTCCAAAAAAAAAGAATGTCCATGAACTTCCAGTATATGAAAAATTGACTCCTTCAAGTTTAGAACCAATTAGACAAAGTATGAATAGAGCATCATAGGGAAGGAATTAATTTTTCCCCCAGCAATAAGGATGGATTTGTCTTATTATGGCCACACTCTCTCATGGGGTTGAATCTGTGGCCTGGATCTGTTAAAAAGAGCCTGAGTTCCAGGATACAGCCTGAGTCCTAAGAAAGAAAGAACTTAACTAGCCTGTGAAGCTACTGAGCCCACACTCTTGGCTTCATTGGTAGCAGGTTCTCCTGAACCACCATCAACTCTCCAACTCAACTACTACATACATGCAAACATAGGCACATGCTTACATAATACCTATTAGTCATTTGTCCATATCAATTTGCAAACTTTATGAGAAAAAAATGAATCCTAGATTGGCTTTTCCCACTAGCAGCAGATTTCAAAGCTTTGACACATCATTTCAGGTCTGTTGTACACACCTGTGCAGTTTGTGCAATGCACAGAAATGCTGGTTCAGAGAGAGACTGGAAGCCTAGATGGTGCCTATGCTCCCTGACAAGCTGTCTACCCCAGAGTAGAGCTGCATGCAGACCAAGAAACACCACTGTCTCTGTTTCCCAGAGAAGTTGTCTTTTCTTAACTCTCAAAAAAGCATTGTATAGGCTTGCTCAGGTCCCTTACCACTTGCCCAGTCTCTGTATCCTCAACTGGTATAAAGTGCTGTATATCCTCAAGGAATATAAACTTATTTAAATGTTACCCAAGATAAAGTTAAGTTGGAAGGTAAACCATTGAATTAAAAGAAAGTAATGTAGTGCATTCCAAAGGTACATGCACATAAAATGTTGTGGATTTGTGATTCAAGGATAGGAATCTTATCTTCCATATGAACCCAGAGTTTTCAGAATGCATCATGTTTTAATAAAACAAACATATTCAAGAAGTCTTAAAACTATGGCACTTACTCTACCATCATCCAGTTGTGCAATCCTGAATAATACCATCATCCAGTTGTGCAATCCTGAATAATCCTGTCTCTCTTTTCTTTCGGAGCACACCTACGGTTATCAAGAACAACCAAAATAAAGTTAATAAATAAATAAATAAAAGTGTTGGACTAGATCAGTGATTTGCTGGAAATAGGAAGGTGTCCTTTTCCCACAACTCAAAATCAAACAGAGAAGCTACTCCATTTTCATCTGTTTTAATCATTAAGCTTCCAAGCCTTTCAAGACCTTGTCTGAACAAAGTATTTCTCAACTTAAAAAATTAAATCATTGAATTAGATAGTCTCTATTGCCTGCCTCGTGACACCATCCAAAGTTAATGAAAGGGACTAAAATAGAGTAAGTTCCTCTACTTTGGAACCATTTCTCATATTCTTCATAACTCCAACATAAAATGTAAAAACACACACTCAAATATATGTGTTTGTATATCCTGTAATACAAGGGCTATAGAAATATTTTTGAACTTTCCATTTCTTAGTATCAACAATAAGGTAGTAAGTGTGACAGAAATTAATAACAACAACGTGATGATTAACAGAAAACTTCCTCCCATCTGAAGTGGCCATTTGTAGTTTGAGCTTGACAGACCTGTATTTGCATTCCAGCTCTCTTACTAGCTGAGTAAGCTTCTGTTTCTTACCTGTAAATAAGGGGTTTTAATAGGGATTAAATTAAATGAGGTAGAAAAGTTCAGCCAGTACATGGTAAGCACTCAATAGATGGCAGAGATTATTCTCTGATCTATATTTTTGTCAGTATTTAAAATAAGAATGCACAACATACAATCTTACATAAAGTCCCTCCAAACTATAGTAAAATTATTTTTTAAAACCCCCTTTGCAGAGTCATTCATAAATTTTTCCATAGCAATGCCTGATGTGGACTCTGTAATGGGTATTATGTAGGAATGGGGCATATCCTGGCAGACAAGATGCATCGCTACCTTTCATGAGTTACAGCCTAGATTATGGATGCACATGAAGGGATAAGGGACTGCAACAGAGAAATTCATTGAGCATTATGAGATCAGATGAGGAGAAAAAGGTATCTACCTGGAGGGAAATGAAAGATGTTTAAATTATTTTAAGGATAAAATGAGAATTAACCAGGTATGACATTTTCCACGCAGAAGACATCACATACAGAAGGGGCTGTGACATTTGATCTGGCTGGGGTCAAGTGGGCAGGTGAGGATGTGGCAGACGATGAAGCTGCAGGGGGGATATGATTGGCCTTAAATGCCATGGAAGATTTGAATGCCATCTGAGGATTTTCATGAGCTATAGAAAAATTTCAAATGAGGTATTATTGGAAGGGGAGGATGTCAGACCCTAAGATCTACATTTTTTAAATCCTTTGAAGGATTTTAAAGTGTTGATTGGAAAGAGGCAAAAATCTTGAATTCGATCTGGATTTCTCTTTTTCCCACATCTCATAAGTGAATCATCAGCAAATCCTCTAGGGTCTAAATTCGAAATATATCCACACTCTGACTACTTCTTACCACCTCCACTGCTACCATCCTTGTCTAAACTACCATCGTCTCTCACTTCTATTATTTAATGACCTCCTAAGTGGTCTCCCACACCATCCAGGCCCACTATTCCCCGCAAAGTACCCAGAGTGATCCTACTGAAGAAATAGATCTGAGGTCAGTCTTTGCTCAAAACCCTCAAAGACTTTGTCTCACTGAGAATAAAGACCAAAGTCCTTACTTTCAAAGCCTTAAGTGATCTTCCCCAAACCATTGACTCCCTGATCATTATCTTTCTGACCTTATTTTCCTCCAGTATCCACCACCCCTAACTTTCTCACTCCACTCCAGTTCAGCTGTCTCTCTTGCTGGTCCTCAAATTTATCATGTGAGCTCCTTGCTCAGGGCCTTCAAACTGCTGTTTATCCGCCTAGATAATTCTCCCCCTGGTATATTCATGGCTTGCTCACTCACCTCCTTCTGATCTTTACTCAAATGTCAACTCCTCAGCAAAGCCTTTCCTGGCCACTCTATCTAAATTTTCAGCACCCCGTACTTATACTTCTTCCTACTCCTTTGCTTTTTTTTCTTTTCCTTTCTTTATTTATCCTACTCATTTCTCTCCCCCCATTATTAGGAGTGCTATGATTCTTTTCATTGTATTCACAGAAATTAAATTTTTCCTAGAACATTGCAGGCACTCACCAAATGTCTCTTGATAATGAAAGAAGGGAGAACATTTAAGAGGTATTTCACATAATACAAAATAATAGCAGCCAGAATTAAGAAAGAGATAGAGGTGATGGACAGAAAGATTTAGGCAGTAGGTATAAGCACAAATGACCTCTCGAATGTGGGAACTTACCAAGAGGGAGCAGGTACAGCTAATTCCTGGATCTTTAACGGTACCAGATAGATGGTAGTGACATTCACCAATATTAGAAATAGTGGGACATGAGTGCAGGCTGGAGAAAAAGCAAGTTCAGTTTTGAACTGAACTGTTATATTTAAGGATGTTCTAAAACACCCATAAGATGTCCAATGCATAATTGAAAATAATGATGTAGAGCTCAAAGACAGAAGTCTGGGTTGAAGATCTATCTTAGAAAATATTACCTTATTATATGTCTGCTGAAACCAGGGCATAGGATGGGATCATTGAGGAAGAATACACATCAGGAGAAAACAACTGTGGACCAAATCTTTGTTACTATCATACCTGAAATCTTATTTAAATGGACACAAAATTGTCTAAAAGTCCTCTACGGACATACTACGTATATCTGAATTTGCAATTACCCTGTCGCTGTTTTCCTCTATTCTTACAAATAATGAAAAGTTATTGCCAAGTGACTCTATTAATCCACAACCATATATTGCTTCTAACTATGTGTCAATGGCAGAAGTTAACTAGTATTCCTACATAAATCTGATATATTAATGTAAGGTGTAATTTCAAATTAAAATTAAATCAACAATTATTTTATTGCACATTTACTATGTGTAAGAACAAAATCCTAGCACTCAATTTAATAAGCACTCAATAGATGTTGATTCCCTTTGCTTCCTCCAAGTGATGTCACAAGAGATAGGAGTCCCAAAATTTTTTCCATCTCTATAGTGTGAGGGAGGAAGTCTACATCAGAGGAAGTCCATGTTCTTTTATTATAACCACCCTGGTTTCCATTTCCAGCTCTGTCATTCCTGAGTTATTTACTTTCTGAACCTCAGTTTTCCTATATTCCAAATAGGGATCATAATACCCATCTTACAAGACTAATATGAAGATAGGCAATAAGCATCTATAAAGTCTGACACTTAGGTTCTCATAATTAGAGCACAGAATAAGTTTTCTAAATTCATGTAATTTTCCAAGTCAATGAGAGAGAGAAAGAAGGAGGTGGAAGCTGGTTAAATATTTCACAACTGCATATTTGTTTTGCTGTTTAAACACAACCACTAAAAATTTTACTAATCAGGATCATGCTTTAAAAGCAAAGTATTTGCTTGAAGATTTCCACTGAATATGAGTCAAAATTCAGACAGTTAGCAAATATATTTTCTCTAATAGTTTGCAGAGCAAATATTGTATACAATTCAGTGTGTGTTGGCATAAGCTTTATAATCAGCCACATACAGAGGTTCAATGACAAGCTGCACTGCTAACAATAGAGCAGATATTTCTTCAGCAGTTTCTACAAGGTGGAACAACCTATTCTTATGTAATTAATTATGGCTTGTGAGATTAAGGTAATTTGAGCTCCACACCCTTTGTTTATTGAGTCACATGTCTCATGGTGCTTTTTAGCCATTGGGTTTAATATGTTTTCCATGAACTGAAGCAAGGTTGGTTCTAAAGCCATTCCCATGGGAGGCTCATACAAGCTAAAGCATATGCTGACTCCAGCCTATGGTTTTTGCTTTTTGGTATTTTGGCTTCCAACTTAAGCCTTGTTTTTTAGTAACTTCTCATTCTACACTCATAAATCTTGATACTTCTATTCACCTCTGGAAATACAATCAGTCCCTTGTTTTGGGGTTTTTTTTTAAACACCTTTATTGGAGTGTAATTGCTTTACAATGGTGTGTTAGTTTCTGCTTTATAACAAAGTGAATCAGCTATACATATACATATATCCCCATATCTCCTTCCTCTTGGGTCTGCCTCTCACCCTCCCTCTCCCATCCCCCTAGGTGGCCACAAAGCACCGAGCTGATCTCCCTGTGCTATGCAGCTGCTTGCCACTAGCTATCTATTTTACATTTGGTAGTATATATTAGTCCATGCCACTCTTTCACTTCGTCCCAGACTACCCTTCCCCCCCACCCCATGTCCTCAAGTCCATTCTCTACATCTGCGTCTTTATTCCTGCACGGCCCCTAGGTTCTTCAGAACCACTTTATTTTTATTTTTTTTTTAGATTCCATATATATGTGTTAGCATACGGTATTTGTTTTTCTCTTTCTGACGTACTTCACTCTGTCACCTTATTTTTGATAAAGGAGGCAAGGATATACAATGAAGAAAAGAAAGCCTCTTCAATAAGTGGTGCTGGGAAAACTGGGCAGCTACATGTAAAAGAATGAAATTAGAACACTCCCTAACACCATACACAAAAGTAAACTCAAAATGGATTAAAGACCTAAATTAAGACCAGACATTATAAAACTCTTAGAGGAAAACACAGACAGAACACTCTATGACATAAATCACAGCAAGATCCTTTTTGAACCACCTCCTAGAGAAATGGAAATAAAAACAAAAATAAACAAATGGGACCTAATGAAACTTAAAAACTTTTGCACAGCAAAGGAAAACATAAACAAGACAAAAAGACAACCCTCAGAATGGGAGAAAATATTTGCAAATGAAGCAACTGACAAAGGATTAATGTCCAAAATTTACAAGCAGCTCATGTAGCTCAATATCAAAAAAACAAACAACCCAATCTAGAAATGGGCAGAAAATCTAAATAGACATTTCTCCAAAGAAGATATACAGATAGTTAATAAACACATGAAAGAATGCTCAGTATCACTAATCATTAGAGAAATGAAAATCAAAACTACAATGAGGTATCACCTCACACCGGTCAGAATGGCAACAAATCTACAAACAGTAAATGCTGGAGAGAGTGTGGAGAAAAGGGAACCCTCTTGCACTGTTGGTGGGAATGTAAATTGATACAGTCCCTTGTTGTTGCCGTAGGGGGTCAATCAGTATGAAACTTATTTGGGATGGCTTGCTTCCAGCTCTTCTTTTGACTCTCTCCTGCTGAGTAGCCACTGATATTTAGTGAACTTACAAATGCCAAACACTGTGCAACTGTGACCACATGTCATTGGCACAACAAACGCAGTAGGAAACAGAAGGGTAAACTGAGGCTCAAAAAGTCAGCAAATGTCAATGGGCCAATTTTATCCTACTAGAAAATTACTACAGTTAGTCATTCCCAAAAGTTGGACTCTGGACCAGTGTTGCTGAAAGTCAGTTTTGATCAGCATAGCAAAATGAACAAATAAGAGCAATGTAGTAAAAAGACATCATTAAGCTAGAGCTAAATTATTCATCTAATTTGTTATTATGAGATTATGTCCTTCCTACTTTTATCAATTTAAATGCCCTTTTATTAAAAAATAATATTTGAGCGTGGTCAATTTTTGTAATGTTTAATGTGTTTATTCAACAAAATTGGAAGTTGGCAAGTCTATGTCCACCTCCAATAATCTTCTGAAATGATACTGGTCCCATAGCCATAGCGTACAATGTGCAGGTGGTACAATGTAAAATACCAGGAGATGCCTTTTCATCAGTATGTGAGTTGGGTAGAGCCCAAACAATATCAGGCAACCCTGCTGTGAAAACTAAAGTCTGGGAATCACTGACTCTCAGAGCATTCCCTTCCCACTTATACCAGAATGTTAGCAAAACAAATAGAAAAAATGGAAATCTGACTATATTCTAGATAAATGTAAGTGCTTTTCAGTTCTGTTAAGGCTTTTAAATCTAAAACACACCCAGGAGTTAACACATACAACAAATATTTATAAATATCATAAATCTATGGACCACCTATATATGCCAGGTATCCTACAAACTGTCAGAAACATACGCATGAATACCATCTTTATCCTCAAGGTTCTCACAGTCTAATGGATAACCTACTTAATAGAAATATATACTTTATACAATTAATATAACCTCACTGATTTTCAAATTAGCCTTGTGAGGCAAGTATTATTCCCATTTTTTCAGATGAAGAAAATCTCAGATAAATGACAATATGATCTCCAAGCAAACAAGGGATAAAGCAGGAATTCACATTAAGCTCTTCTGGTGACCTCCCCAGTGTGAGTGTGTGTGTGATAGGGAGAGAGGCCGTGAGAAGTATTTGGATTATATGCCTAATATAATACCAGATACTGTTAGTACAAATCTACTGGCTTACACTGCTGTTGATGATTTCATGGGTGAAAAAAATTACGCAAATCCTCTGCTGCTGGTACAGTTCTAATTAATTACAGGTGCTTATTACTCTTCTGGATCTCAGCTCTCAGCCTCTAGACATATCCCCATTTTAATAACCCGGAGAATATTACAGTGAGAAATGCTACTGTCGGACTCCCTCCACCCCTCTCCCCACCCAAAATGATCTCTCTTCAGCACATCCCTGAGGATGGTGCCCAGGTAAGGGAGCTTACTACAGTAGTGTCCAACATAGGGTCTTAGAAGGAGTTGTAGTAAAACAGAAATAGTTGTTATTCTTGAGAACTTCATCAACTGGCAGAAGAAGGAAAAGCAATTGCAAACCTGAGGTCAGATTTCCTTATTCTTCTATCAAACTATCTAAATGTCAACATTTTAGTGCTGAAAAAAAAATTGAAAGAAAAACCATTAAGGAGAGTGTTGTTCAGTTAGATTTCATTTCCAGAACTATATTCCTATCAAGAAACAATCGGTTTTCTATAATAGAGCCATGTGCAAGCTAAGAGACTTCAGAAGGCAGAAAATGATCATGAGAGCTGAAATGATTGCTTCTCTGAGTGAAATGAGTGGCCTTTGATCTTTTCTCTTGTTCTAAGGCCATCATGGATGCCATCGGCCTCAAGATCTGTGAATCCATACATAGTATGTTTTGTTGTCATCGCAGTTGTGGCGATCCTGGCAGTGACCACAGGTTTACTTGTCCACTTTTTAGCTTTTGGTAAGTACCAGAAGATTGGATATACCACTCTTCAGATGAATTAACTAAATATACTTTCAGATTAAAAGTTTGGCATTCTCACTTTTATTGCCACTTCTATTTCTTAATACAACATAATTATATATTTATTCATATACCCCTGAATATATGTTCATGTCTATATTTTCTCTAATTCAGTAGTTTTTCTCTTCTTTTTCTTTTGGGCTTTTTTAGTATACTAAACAACATTAAACCCAGACAAGAATTATTCTAGCCAAGGGAAAAAACTCAATATTTTTCTGATGCTAGAGTTCACTTGTTTTGTTCTTTCATTAATACCATGATTTCCTTCTTCATTTAAAATTTGCAAAGGACCTTAAGTTTCAACATCTAAAAGTTGGATGTATCTAAATATTTGTTAATTCACGACCTGTCTCCCGAAAATAATCTTAGGAGCAGAACAATTATGATAGGAGATGAATTTGAAGTTAAGAAGTAGAAAGAGGTTAAAAACAAACTTTAAAAAGGATTCTGTTCCTTTTTTTCCTCTTAGTTTAATTTTTCATTACATCATAAAAGTAGGAAACAAAGAAATAATATAAAGAATGCATATACCCTGCTCATTCACAAACAATATCTCAGTGAATATTCTTTCAGATGTTTTAATGTAGATAAAATGTGCCATATTTCACTAGATAATATATGTTATAATCTGTTTCCTTTACCTGAAAAAACACTTTGAGTTTGTTTTTTTTTTTAAATTTTGCTATAGTCCTGTTAAATTATTTAAATCATTGGGGCAGGGTGGGGCAGAGTGTGAAGGCATATGGGTATGTATGAGTGTGGAGACTGAGCAAGAACAAATTTATTTATTCCAGTAACTAGGAATAATCTTTTCAGTCAATCTATAAAGTCATGGCTAAATTTTGCTTTTGACTACATTTTGCTATCAAATCACATAGAGACAAATATGTCCAAGGTGAATTACGGAAGAGTGAAAAGCAAACATCAAGTTTCAGATTAAACTAATGAATTTTCGCTCTTAACAGCACTGTATTGTCACACTTAAACACAAAGGGTGAAGCCTTAAATAAGTCCTCTTCAAAGTGTATACCAGTGACCACTTATGGCCCTAGAAAGACTTGTCCTTCTGCCACAAAGGACCACACAACCCTATCCCCATGATCTCAAATGCTTTCCCTGATTGAGGTATTTCTCTGCATAAATTATGTATGTGAATGATCAAATGGAAGCATGGAATTTTTTCCTGAGACAGGTTAGGTATGTCCATGTTCATAATGTTCCTAAGGTAAGGACAAGTATGTTTTAGGAATTTTTATTTCCTTCACATAGCTTAATATATCCATTGGAAGACGCTTTGTGATGCAAATAGTTCACATTGAACAACCAGATTAGCTTTCTTGTCAGAAGTTATTTTCTAGCTTAATCCAGAGAACCAATAAGTCACTAATCCCTCTAAAAAGAATAGTATTTGAAATAATTTTTAAAACTATTCAGAATTACTTTATTCCTTAATTATAAATGAATAATAGTGTATTATAGACATTAATATTTCCTGAATGAATAAATCTGTAATCACAAATCTCCCTATAGTAAGAATGAAAATTATGATACTACTGAACAATTTAACTTCTCAAATAATGCTGCTCTGATTTTTATGTATTTTTAACACAGCATTGCCAATCTTTTTAAAAACTGAAAGAAAAATAATTTTATTATAGTTACATTATATTAAGTTTAGAGTTTTCTTTCAAGGGAATCAAATATTTTTTAATTGTACAACATAGCCTCCCATAATCCTGTATAAAATACAGATTAAAGTACTTAGTAATGTGAGATTGATCCTGCCTTTTCTTTGTTTACAGGGGAAAAAGATTACTTTTACCGTAGCAGCTTTCAAATCCTAAATGTTCAATGTACTGATGAGCTACGTTCACCAATTACACAGAAATGTAGGTCTTTGAGTGAAAAAATTGAGTCTGAGGTAAGTTAATATTTGCATTTCCTCTTTATTATATCATAAAACAATTATGATAATAAACCTAATATTTTGTGATATATTTGCAACTCCTAGACGCTCTGCATATTCTCCTCCCCGAATGGTGAAAGATGTGTTTCATTGTGCTTTTTCCAAGTCAATTTGCTTGTACACTTGTTTTTATTCATATTTTCTTACATCATGAGTGAAAAGTTTTAGGTCATGAGTAAACATATTTTTTATGATTATGACTTCAAAGATTGGAAGTCTATTGTTTATGCAATTTGAGCATTTTTCCTACCCTCGAGATTGTCTTTTTAAATCCTTTTCATTTTGCCTTCTTTCCTTTTTTCTTATCCAACTAAACATACAGGTAGTAGGTGTTAAAATACATATTAACATAGTTTGGAGAATGTCATACTTTGGTTCAATGATCGACATAGAAAATATACAAAGAAAGCCTGGGCTCTCACTTGAAAAGGCCCCCAGGCTGCTTACCAGGAAACCTCACAAGCAGACCCTTAGCACTGGTTTATCATCACAGACCAGGGTTTGGCCTTCAGCCCTGCAGTCAGAGCTGAACAATCTCAGGGTTGCTCACTTACCCTTAACGTTTTCTAAGATTCCTAAGGTTATAAATTAATCCAATGGTTCTAAAACTTTAGCAAAATCACCTGGAAGGCTTATTAAAAATAGAGTTCTCGGCCCCAGTGTCAGAGTTTCTGATTCAGTATTTAGAATTTGCATTTCTAACAAGTTCCCAGGTGATGCTGATGCTATGGTCCAGGGACCACACTTTGGGAACCACTGAGTTAATCTATAATGAGAATTATCATGGCTGGGGGACTGAATCATCTACTTGTCTAACACCCTTTTCCCCTAGGGGCAAACTACACTAGGAGCCAAGTATTGAGAAAAGTGCTTGGTGAGCATTAAATTAGAGCAAGGGAAGTTAGTATATAATTTAAATGTTTAATCAGAATAAGCAGCTGAATCAGAATAATCTGGGAACAGAATCTAGGCCAGGAGGCAGTGGTAGGGTTAATATTGGGGAACATCAGTTTATTATGTCAGAAGTGGGAGCCTCCTGTTCCTTCAATAAACTTTTATTAAACATCAATACTGTCTAATGCTGTGGACATACAAAAAGTGGAGTAGATATTGGATCTGCCCTCATGGAGGTTAGTCTAACATGGGAGATTAAACAAGCTTACAGATATTTATAATATAAGGTATGCAGTGAGTATGTGACATGAGAGCAACACAGATGTAAGTCTGTGGTAAAAGGATAAATGATATCCAATTATGGAGATCAGAGACAGCGTCTTATAAAAGATGACTCTTTTCAGGTTAGCTTTAGAATGAGTAGGGCACACCACAGCTAAAATATGAGCCAAGGCATAGGGAGGAGAATGTGCTTAGCTAAAATGTTTGGGTTTTGTCTTGTAGAGAGAAAGTCTTGAGCTAGAGGCAGAATGATGCAAACAGGATCTGACAGATTCATGTTCCGAATATAAAAATTATACTATAAAGAGAAGAGCCTGCACACAGTAACGCTAGTTAGAAGCTCATTACTGTGGTCCAGAAGAAAGCCAAGGGGTTGAACCTTGAATTAGGGCATATTCCAGAAGATGTGGAAATGCACATAAAACTTCCATTTTAGGCTTACCAAAGCAATCCACCTCCCCAACTTCCTACTTTCTCTTCCCAACCTGCTCTTAAAAAATCAATAGGAATATTTATTTATATCATTTGCATCATGAGAGCCCATTGTTTAGACTTCAAACCAAGAGACATTCTTTTTTTTTTTTTTTAGTATTTAAAGAATATCCTTAAATTTATTCACATTTATTTAAAAATGCCAGTTTTTAAAAACTTTGGTACTTTGTCATTAGTAATGAATTACTTCACGACTGACTGCCCACACAGTTTAGACGTTGAAAGGTGCTGATTTATGCAATAATCGGTGCTTGGGTTAGTAATACTACTCTGAGGCTGGACCCCACAAATACACACACAAATACAAACTACACAGACAAATACAAAGAGCCTGTGAGTACCTCTGTCTCAGGCAGAGGGCAACATGCAAATCTGAACAGATTTTCTTGTGATTAACACTGCAAGAGACATTCTTAAATTTCTTGACGAAGACACTAGAGACAAACATCTCAGGAGGCCAGTCTGAGGACAGTTATTCATAATGAAGTCCTCACATCCACACAAAGACATCATGTAATGTTTCAGCTATTTACCCAGTCTAATAAAAGGGAGCAAACTGTAATTATGTATATTGAGAATCCCAGCTTCATTATAGGGAATTAGAACCCAACTATTTGTCATTAAAGCAAGATGCCAGAGACATCCTCAGCCCTAAAGAGGTCACTCAGTTCCTGCCAGACAGATCAGATATGTCAGGTCAGCGCATCCTTCATAGAGCATATGTAAAATTGCAAAAGACTGATATGGAGAGAAACGGCATAAGGCATAAAGCACAACGTACATATTCAGCAATGTGAAAAACATAAACTAAGTTTCTTTTCAAAAGTACTACCAGCACATTTGGAAGATATTCAGTAAGTCTTTAAAACCCAATCCCAATGACAAAAAAATTATACAATCTAATTTGTTATTCTTGAATTACTCTCAAAAGTGGTCTATAAAGTAAATTGTAATGTATAAAGTGTTATCAAAATGAAAATAATTTTAATATTGTCTTTTGTTGTAAAGATAATAAAAAAGTAGAAAAGTCAAGGCATTCAAGAAATATAAAGAGAAAGAAATATGCACAAAATCTCAATACTCATATATCCATTTTTAATATTTTGATGTTCCAAGTACTTTTCATGAAAACTGCATAATCATCCATGCACAAACACATATAATTTTCTGTCAATGGAATAAGACTATACATGCTTGTTTACTACCACTTTTTTCTCAAAAAATATGTCATAGAGGTATTTAAATATCAATGAAGAAATACTCCATTTTAAATAACTAAATAGTATTATAGTGCATAAAGGTACAATATTTTATTTACCCAGTCCTCTGTTGACAGATGTTCAAATTGTTTCCAGTTTTTCACTATTATATCCAATATTCTGATGACCAGTCTTGTTGATACATCCTTGCACACCTGAGTGATTATATTCTTGGGACATATTCCCAGAAGTAGAATTATCAGAATATAGGGTTTATGCTTTTATTTCTCTCTAGAGATTTTTAAATTTCTTCAATTTTAATAAAGATTTTATTTTAGAAGCATTTTAGATTTATAGAAAAGGTGCAAAGATAATATAGAGTTCTCATATACATCACACCCAGTTTCCTCTATGATTAACGTTTTATATTACAATAGTATATTTATTGCAATTAATGATCCAATATTAATACATTGTTATTAACCAAATTCTGTATTTTATTCAGATTTCCTTTGTTTTTACTTAATGTTCTTTTCCATTTCCTGATCCCATCCAGGATAGCAAATTACAGAGTTGTCATGTCTCCTTAGGCTCTTGTAGACTATGACAGTTCCCCAGATTTTCCTTGTTTTTGATAACCTTGACAGTTTTGAGGAATACTAGTCAGGTATTTTGTAGAAATGTCCCACAATTGGAGGCCTTCTGATGTTTTTTCTTACAGTTAGACTGGGGTTTGGGGTTTTAAGGAGGAAGACTATAGAGGAAAAGGGTCATTTTCATTACATCATATGAAGTGGGGTACATAATATCAACATGACTTACCACTGTTGACCTTGATCACCTGGCTGAAGTAGTGTTGGCCAGATTTCTACACTGTAAAGTTATTCCCTCCCTTTTCCATATTATACTCTTTGGAAGAAAGACACTATGTACAGGCCACACATAAGAAGTGGAGGAGTAACGAGTTATGCTTTGAATATTTAAAGAATATTTGAAATTCTTCTGTTTGTCTAGTTTCTCCATGTACTAATTCAACCATTTGTTTATATCAATATAGTGATCTATGCATTTTTAACATTTATTTTAATTTCTAGATTGCACTCCAGAAGTGCCCCAGTTTACATTCTTACCACCAGTATATAAGTATGCATAGGTATGCTTATTTCCCCTACAGCATTAACACTATGCATTGTAAACCTTATTAACTGTTGCTAATTCAATAGGTAAGAAGTGATATCTCACTATTATTTTGGTTTGCATTTCTTTGATTACTAGTAAGATTTAATCTGTCTCCCTATAGTAATAGGTCATTTTTATAATTTCATTTGTGAATTGCCTGGTCATGACCTTGCCCATTTTCTTACTGGAGCCTTTGTGTTTTTATATAAATCTAGGGAAAAAAATTCTTTCCTTGTTAAAATATTAAAATTTGCCTGTCATTCATTTGCATATATTTCTCTAACGAGATTTGACTTTCAACCTTGTTTATAATCTAGGGGGTTTTTTTTACTGCCATATAGATTTAATTTTTTAGGTAGCCAAAATTATCAATTTTATCTTTGATTCACCTGTAATTTATTTTGTAATAAGATAGAGATCCAGCTTTTTCCCCTAAAAGAGCTAGGTGGTGGTACCAAAACAGTATATTAAATAGTGCAATGGATTTATTTGTTGTGCCATCTTTATCATACACTAAATTCCTCCTTTTCTTTTTTCTGTACTCCCCTCTCTTTCACTGACTAGTCTTCGCCTGTACCAGTACCCAGCTATTTACTGTGGCTTTATAATTAAACATCTGGCAGAGAAAGATTCCCCTTGAAATTTGTTTGATGTATCATTTCTACAGTTAATCTCATTTATTCGTACTTCTGTAGAAACACTTTGGATAATACTCTAATGTAGTGCTTTATAGTTCATAAAGCACTTTTACATATATCATCTAACCTTCAACTCACAATGGGCATGTAATTTTTATAGATGGGTAAGTGAATACTGTGAGAGATTAAGAAACATGACAAAGGCCATTCAACTGGAAAGTGATAGAACAAAAATTCAAACCAAGGTCTCCTGATTTCACGTTCAAGAATCATACCACTTACCAGTGGTAACATGAGTACCATCATTATCCTTGTTCCATAGTCAGCAGTGTTAATTAATACTTAATGAGCAGTGGAATAATCCCAGAATTTCTATTATATTAAGCAATTCACTTTTCTGGTTCACAGTTTATTCATTAGTAAAATAAAATCATTGAACTAGATGATTTTTATAGTACATTCTACCTCAAAAAGTCTATGATTATGTGATTTTCACACAAGATATCCATGCCACCGAATCACCTGTTTTTCTCATCGTGCCTCTCTGGCCACTCCTTCTCCTCTGTATCTTTTATAGATTCACCCTCCTCTACACTAACATTAAATGTTGAAATTCCCCAACTCTTTGACCTATGCGCTCCTCTTCTCTCACATTATTTTCTATCTCTAGATGATCTCATCCATGACCATTACTTCTACCAACACTTATATACTAATGACTCATGCTGTCGTCAGCCCAGACTTTTCTTCTGTACTTCAGACCTTTTCCCCCAACTGCCAGCTTAATATCTCTACTTGGCTGTTGTAAAAACATCTCAAATATATTATGTCCCTAAATCAAACTCATGATCCCTCCACGCCATACTAGCCTTCTTCCCATAATCCTAACCCCATTGATGATAATACCATTTATTCAGTTTTCCAAACCAGAAACCTAGAATTCATCCTTGACATACTGCTCTATGTCATTCCAAATATCCAATCTATTACCAACCCCTGTAGGTTTTATCCCCTGTATTTCCCTCAGATCCATTCATTTCTCTCCGTATCTGCTACCACCATAACCATCCAAGCCATGACCTCTACACTGAAGTGCCAAAATAGCACCATAACTAATTTACGTTATTTTGTACCTAAAATTGTTTATCCACATGCAACCAGAGAGATTGTTCTCAAATTGCAAATCTGATTTTATTATCCTCTGATTTAAAACACTTCAGTGACTTCCCATTATGATGATAAAGACCAAATGCTTCACACACTAACAAGACTTTCATGGTCTGGCCTTTCTATATAACTCTAGCCTCCTTGCTTTCTAGGCTACAACTGTCCTGGCCTTTGATTCCTTAAACACAATCTGTTTGTTCCTACCTCAGGACTTTGTATGTGCCATTCACTCCACCTGTGAGGCTTTTCCTTTCTCTTCAACCAGCTAACTCTGATTCTTCCTGAAGATCTCAGTTTCATAAGCATTCCTCTGAGAAGCCTCTCTAATCTCACTGACTGGATCAAATCCCTCTACTATATTGCTGCACTTATCACAGTTATAATTCTGCTTAAGTGTGGATGATAATATGATTAGTGCGTATCTCCCCCATTAGATGTAAGCTCCATGATGGCAAGGACTGTCTATTTTCTCCACCAGTGTAACCCAGTGCTTGAAAGAGGGAGCGTGAAGCATAAGAGGTGCTCAAAAACTGTTGAATGAATGAAAAAATGAATAAGGTGATTTCGAAATAATGAGAGCATCTGTTTGCAAAATATGTGTATCAAAACTATGAGTGCATTCTGATTGAATGGGCCTCTCCAAATAAAACAAGGGACTTCAATCAGGATTCATACCTGGGATCAACTGAACCATTGAAACTCCCCTTTGGCATCAGGGGTGGTATTGCAACAGATATTGCAACAGATTCTGCAAACAACAATTGCCACATTTTTTCCAAAATATACCTAATGACTGTACCATGAAAAAAAACTAGGGCACAGGAAGAGAAAGACAGCAGTATCAATTTACAATTAATCTTATCACATCCCTTATACCATCAGGGCTTTTAGTACAGCCATTTAATAAGCACTGATTGCTGCCTAACGCCTAAAAGAGAATTTGGTACATAGCTGGCATTCAAATATTTGTTGAATGAATGAATAAATGATACATTCTATCTGTTGGTTCCTGTGCTAAGTGCTAGGGACACAAAATAAAGATGTCATTGCAGTCAGGATGAAGCCCACAATGGTCTCCAAGATGGAGTTGTCATACCAGGGAGGGATTCACAATAATTTTACTGGAGTCATGGAAGAAAATACTCAAATGTCACTCTACACGTGTTTTTCTCTTTTACGAAAAAATTTTTAAACAAGAAGAAAAAGAAAATAGGGAGAGAAGGAGTGAAGGAACAAATGAACAAACTTAGCTTTGTTACTATTTAACAAATGGATTGACACTGGCACCTTTGTTTGGTTTTATGTCAAGTAGTTCCACACAATGTGTGTGAAAATATCTTGAGGGATGGGGTGGGCAGTAACACAACAGAACTGACTGGGCATCAGCACACTTTTACCGGCTCTCGGTAGATTTAAATGATACACAGTTTCCACTAGATTTTAAAATTATATTATCTAGCTCTAAAAGTAAACTAAACCTCCCCAAAAATTAATATGAGGACCGAGAAGCATCCTGCAAAACATAAATAAATTTAAAAACCTGCAATTTGAAGATAACCCTCATATGAAGTAATGAATATGCGATATACAATAGTGAATAAGTAAATGAACAGTTAGGTAACATAAGAACTGGCTACAGCCATACTGCCAGGTTAAGCAATGCTTCTTAGAAGATGTTTAAACACACACACACACCCCCTGTCCCTTCAAGGTATAAGTGTGAGAAATTAACTGCTTTTTATTTTATTTTATTATTTTTTTTTTTTTGCGGTACGTGGGCCTCTCACTGTTGTGGCCTCTCCCGTTTCGGAGCGCAGGCTCCGGACACGCAGGCTCAGCGGCCACGGCTCATGGGCCCAGCCGCTCCGCGGCATGTGGGATCTTCCCAGACCGGGGCACGAACCCATATCCCCTGCATCGGCAGGCAGACTCTCAACCACTGCGCCACCCGGGAAGCCCTTAACTGCTTTTTAAATAAATAAGAGAAAACTTGGGAAATACATGTTTAACAATGTGTCCAGCATTAGGTGATTGAGTTCAGTTGTTTTGTTTTACTGAAAATTAAGGGCTTAGACATGCACACATAAAAATTTGGGAGACAAAAATTACCTACCATGTTTGGTTGATTTTGAACACATTTCTTAAAATATGTATATAAATATAATTAAACTCCTTTGATTTGATTTGAAAGGGTAGCCAATTGAAATCAGGAAAGATGGAAAGTCACTTGCTGAACTTCAACAAAACCCTTGCATGATTGGTGGGAATGACAACTTAGTGTCATGATTTGTTAAGTTCTGCCAATGAACTTCATGCATCTGGAGCCACATAATTGTGTGGAAACTTCTTCAGTGCTTCAGACCAAGTATTTAGATTAAACTTAGAATCATACCTTTGGGTCATTTTATCACAGTGTTTCAAAATTTATAAATTCTGGGCTTCCCTGGTGGCGCGGTGGTTGAGAGTCCACCTGCCGATGCAGGGGACATGGGTTTGTGCCCCAGTCCGGGAGGATCCCACATGCCGCGCAGCGGCTGGGCCCGTGAGCCATGGCCACTGAGCCTGCGTGTCCGGAGCCTGTGCTCCGCAATGGGAGAGGCCACAACAGTGAGAGGCCCACGTACCGCAAAAAATATATATATACATATTTGAAGAGTACTGTAGTAATAAATAGATTATATTGCCATATATTTTATCTTTTTCTTGAAAATTGAGTTTCCAGATCTTCTGATTAAACAGAAAAGAAAGTTTGTAACTGAAGGGTGACTGAAATCACAAAAACAACATTATTACTATTACTCAGCTCATGAATATTATGCACAAAACTGTACCTACTGAGAAATGTTATGAGGTAGGTATGTGAGAGATGCTTCCACCTCATCAGTTGTTCATGTAATTTCATCATTAAATACTAAAATACAAGACAAAACAAAAAATATACCTACCAAGTAAGAAGGTACTGAAAATAAGAAGGTGATTTACTTTCATGGGGTAGCTAATAAGATCTTTTCGCCCTCAAGATGAAAAATATGTGACAATTATAGACATTCTATGTGTAATGTCTTACCCTTCGTATGACCTCACCTATTAACCGGTTTAATGATGGTTACTTTGTTAGAATTTACCTAAATAATCTATATCTCACTTCAATTCTTATCGATTATGAATATTATTGAGGTTTGAGGATTCTAGGCTATTCTAGAATTCAAAGATAGTATTGTCAAGAGACCTTCAAGATGGCAGAGGAGTAAGACATGGAGATCACCTTCCTCCTCACAAATGCATCAAAAATACGTGTTCATGTGGAACAACTCCTACAGCACACCTACTGAACGCTGGCAGAAGACCTCAGACCTCCCAAAAGGCAAGAAACTCTCCATGTACCTGGGTAGGACAAAAGAAGAAAGAAAAAACAGAGAGAAAAGAATAGGGATGGAACCTGCACCTCTGGTAGGGAACTGTGAAGGAGGAAATGTTTCCACACACTAGGAAGCCCCTTCACTGGTGGAAAAGGGGGGAAGCTTCGGAGCTACCGAGAAGAGTGCAGCAACAGGGATGCAGAGGGAAAAGCGGACAGATTCCCGCACAGAGGATTGGTGTCAACCAGCACTCACCAGTCTGAGGGGCTTGTCTGCTTCAGCTGGGTATCAGGCATGAGCCTCTGAGGTGGGAGAGGCGAGCTCAGTACACTGGACCACCAGAGACCTCCCAGCCCCATATAATATCAACCGGTGAGAGTTCTCCCAGATATCTCTGCCTCAAAGCTAAGACCAAGCTTCACTCAATGACCACCAAGATCCAGTGCTGGACACCCCATGCCAAACAACTAGCAAGACAGGAACACAACTCCACCCATTAGCAGACAGGCTGCCTAAAATCATAATAAGTTCACAGATAACCAAAAACACACCACCGGACGAGGGCCTGACCACCAGAAAACAAGATCCAGCCTCATCCACCAGAACACAGGCACCAGTCCCCTCCACCAGGAAGCCTACAAAACCAACTAAACCAACATTACCCACTGCGGGCAGACACCAAAAACAACAGGGACTACGAACATGCAGGGTGCGGAAAGGAGACCACAAACACAGTAAGTTAAGTAAGATGGGAAGACAGAGAAATATGCAGCAGATGAAGAAGCAAAGTAAAAACCGACTTAAACAAATGAATGAAGAGGAAATGAAAAAGAATTCAGAATAATGATAGTAAAGATGATCCAAAATCTTGGAAATAGAATGGAGAAAATAAAAGAAATGTTTAACAAGGACCTAGAAGAACTAAAGAGCAAACAAACAATGATGAACAACACAAAAAATGAAATTAAAAATTCTCTGGAAGGAATCAATAGTAGAATAACTGAGGCAGAATAATGGATAAGTGACCCAGAAGATAAAATAGTGGAAATAATTACAGCAGAGAAGAATAAAGTAAAAAGAGTGAAAAGAATCGAGGATAGTCTCAGAGACCTCTGGGACAACATCAAATGCACCAACATTCGAATTATAAGGGTCCCAAAAAGAAGAAGAGAAAAAGTAAGGGACTGAGAAAATATCTTAAGAAATTAGAGTTGAAAACTTCCCTAATACAGGAAAGGAAATAGTCAAGTCCAAGAAGTGCAGAGAGTCCCATACAGGATAAATCCAAGGAGAAACACACCGAGACACATATTAATCAAACTATCAAACATTAAATACAAAGAAAAAAATATTAAAAGCAGCAAGGGAAAAGCAACAAATACCATACAAGGGAATCCCCATAAGGTTAACAGCTGATCTTTCAGCAGAAACTCTGCAAGACAGAAAGGAGTGGCAGGACATATTTAAAGTGATGAAAGGGAAGAACCTACAACCAAGATTACTCTCCCCAGCAAGGATATCATTCAGTTTTGACGGACAAATTAAAACCTTTACAGAGAAGCAAAAGCTAAGAGAATTCAGCACAACCAAGCCAGCTTTACAACAAATGCTGAAGGAACTTCTCTGGGCAGGAAACACAAGAGAAGGAAAAGACCTACAATAACAAACCCAAAACAATTAAGAAAATGGTAATAGGAACATACATATCGATAATTACCTTAAATGTAAATGGATTAAATGCTCCAACCAAAAGACATAGACTGGCTGAATGGATACAAAAACAAGACCCATATATATGCTGTCTACAAGACACGCACTTCAGACCTAGGGATACATACAAACTGAAAGTGAGGGGATGGAAAAAGATATTCCATGCAAATGGAAATCAAAAAAAAGCTGGAGCAGCAATTCTCACATTAGACAAAATAGACTTTAAAATAAAGACTATTACAAGAGACAAAGAAGGACACTACATAATGATCAAGGGATCGATCCAAGAAGAAGATATAACAATTGTAAATATTTATGCACCCAACATAGGAGCACCTCAATACATAAGGCAAATGCTAACAGCCATAAAAGGGGAAAATGACAGTAACACAATCATAGTAGGGGACTTTACCACCACACATTCACCAATAGACATATCATCCAAAATGAAAATAAATAAGGAAACACAAGCTTTAAATGATACATTAAGCAAGATGGACTTAATTGACATTTAGAGGACATTCCATCCAAAAACAACAGAATACACATTTTTCTCAAGTGCTCATGGAACATTCTCCAGGATAGATCATATCTTGGGTCACAAATCAAGCCTTGGTAAATTTAAGAAAATTGAAATCGTATCAAGTATCTTTTCCAACCACAACGCTATGAGACTAGATATCAATTACAGGAAAAAAACTGTAAAAAATACAAACACATGGAGGCTAGACAATACACTACTAAATAACCAAGAGATCACTAAGAAATCAAAGAGGAAATCAAAAAATACCTAGAAACAAATGACAATGAAAACACAATGGCCCAAAACCTATGGGATGCAGCAAAAGCAGTTCTAAGAGGGAAGTTTATAGCAATACAATCCTACCTCGAGAAACAAGAAAATTCTCAAAAAAAACCAACCTAAACTTACACCTAAAGCAGGTAGAGAAAGAAGAACAAAATAACCCCAAAGTTAGCAGAAGGGAAGAAATCATAAACATCAGATCAGAAATAAATGAAAAAGAAATGAAGGAAACGATAGCAAAAATCAATAAAACAAAAAGCTGGTTCTTTGAGAAGATAAAGGAAATTGGTAAACCATTAGCCAGACTCATCAAGAAAAAAAGAGAGAAGACTCAAATCAATAGAATTAGAAATGAAAAAGGAGAAGTAACAACTGACACTGCAGAAATACAAAGGATCATGAGAGATTAATACAAGCAACTATATGCCAATAAAATGGACAACCTGGAAGAAATAGACAAATTCTTAGAAAAGCACAACCATCCAAGACTGAACTAGGAAGAAACAGAAAATATAAACAAACCAATCACAAGCACTGAATTTGAAACTGTATTAAAAATCTTCCAGCAAACAAAAGCCCAGGAATGGATGGCTTCACAGGTGAATTCTATCAAACATTTAAAGAAGAGCTAACACCTAACCTTCTCAAACTCTTCCAAAATATAGCAGAAGGAGGAACACTACCAAACTCATTCTACGAGGCCACCATCACCCTGATACCAAAACCAGACAAGGATTTCACAGAAAAATAAAACTCCAGGCTAATATCTCTGATGAACATAGATGCAAAAATCCTCCACAAAATACTAGCATACAGAATCCAACAGCACATTAAAAGGGTCATACACCATGATCAAGTGTATCAAGGTCATACACCATGATCATACACCTGGGATCAAGAATCCCAGGAATGCAAGGATTCTTCAATATACACAAATCAATCAATGTGATATGATGCCACATGAACAAATTAAAGGATATAAACCACATAATCTCAATGGATACAGAAAAACCTTTCGACAAAATTCAACACCTATTTATGATAAAAGCTCCCCAGAAAGTAGGCATAGAGGGAAACTCTATGCACATGCACATATGGTCACCTTATCTTTGAGAAAAGAGGCAAGAATATACAATGGAGAAAAGACAGTCTCTTCAATGAGCGGTGCTTGGAAAACTGGACAGCTACATGTAAAATAATAAAATTAGAACACTTCCTAACAACATACCCAAAAATAAACTCAAAACGGATTAAAGACCTAAATGTAAAGCCAGACTCTACTAAACTCTTTGAGGAAAACATAGGCAGAACACTCTTTGACATAAATCACAGCAAAGTCCTTTTTGACCCACCTCCTAGATAAATGGAAATAAAAACAAAAATAAACAAATAAGACCTAGTGAAACTTAAAAGCTTTTGCACAGCAAAGGAACCCATAAAGAAGATGAAAAGACAACCCTCAGAATGGGAGAAAATATTTGCAAATGAAGCAGATGAGAAAGGATTAATATCCAAAATATACAAGCAGCTCATGCATCTCAATATGAAAAAAACAAGCCAATCCAAAAATGGGCAGAAGACCTAAATAGATATTTCTCCAAAGAAGATATATAGATTGCCAACAAACACATGAAAAGATGCTCAACATCATTAATCATTAGAGAAATGCAAATCAAAACTACAATGGGGGGGTTTCCATGGTGGCGCAGTGGTTGAGAGTCCGCCTGCCGATGCAGGGGACACGGGTTCGTGCCCTGCTGGTCCGGGAAGATCCCACATGCCGTGGAGCAACTAGGCCAGTGAGCCACGACTACTGAGCCTGCGCGTCTGGAGCCTGTGCTCCGCAACAAGAGAGGCCGCGATAGTGAGAGGCCCGCACACCGTGTTGATGAGTGGCCCCCGCTTGCCACAACTAGAGAAAGCCCTTGCACAGAAACAAAGACCCAACACAGCAAAAATAAATAGCTAAATTAGTAAATTCCTACCCCCAACATCTTCTTAAAAAAAAAAAACAAAAAAAAAACCTACATTGAGGTATCACCTCACACCAGTCAGAATGGCCATCATCGAAAACTCTACACACAATAAATGCTGGAGAAGATGTGGAGAAAAGGGAACCCTCTTGCACTGTTGGTGGGAATGTAAATTGATACAGTCACTATGGAGAACAGTATGGAGGTTCCTTAAAAAGCTAAAAATAGAGCTACCTTATGACCCAGCAATCCCACTACTGGGCATATACTCTGAGAAAACCATAATTCAAAAAGAGTCATGGACCACAATGTTCATTGCAGCACTACTTACAATAGCCAGGACATGGAAGCAACCTAAGTGTCTATTGACAGATGAATGGATAAAGAAGATGTGGCACATATGTATAGTAGAATATTACTCAGCCGTAAAAAGAAATGAAATTGAGTTATCTGTAGTGAGGTGGATGGACCCAGAGCCTGTTACACAGAGTGAAGTAAGTCAGAAAGAGAAAAACAATTACCATATGCTAACACATATACATGGAATCTAAAAAAAAAAAAAAAAAAAAATGGTTCAGAAGAACCTAGGGGCAGGACAGGAATAAAGACGCAGATGTAGAGAATGGACTTGAGGACACAGGGAGGGGGAAGGGTAAGCTTGGACGAAGTGAGAGAGTGGCATGGACATATATACACTACCAAATGTAAAACAGGTAGCTAGGGGGAAACAGCTGCATAACGCAGGGAGATCAGCTCCGTGTTTGTGACCACCTAGAGGGGTGAGATAAGGAGGGTGGGATGGAGACGCAAGAGGGAGGAGATATGGGGATATACGTATATGTATAGCTGATTCACAGAAGAAACTAACACAGCACTGTAAAGCAATTATACTCCAATGAAGACATTAAAAAAACCCCACAAAGACAGTATTGTCACCCTCATTCAGGAGGGAAATATAAAATAGTTCTTTTTTCTTTGTTTACTTGATTTTTTGTCCATTGTAATAAAAGGGTCAATAATACAGGTTACAAAATCAAAGAAGTATGAAAGCAAACTCATCCAACCCATTAAAGAAGAATCAATAATAAGTTTGAAGGGAGTGAAAAAGCCCAAAGGTTACATGTAAAGCTCACTGAAAGTAGATGCATAGCCTCTGGGAGTTGCAGTAGCCAACTGTGTACAGAACAATTTTTTAAACACACTTTGGACTGTTTTCCTTTTACAGATGAAGAAACTGAGAGGAAGAAAGTTTAAAAGATTTGTTCAAGTTCTCATAGCAAGCTAACTTTTCCCTGTCCCCTATCTACTATACTTTCCACTCTCCTATTGGCTTCCTCTTCAGGCATCTGCTCACTGATTTTCTACCAAGTATTTGATAAGTTCTAATTAAAGAGACTACAAAATTTTCACCCACTCTATGAAATATGGATTCTTATCCATAGGTCTCTCCTTTTATCCTTGTATATGGATATCAACCAATTAATCAACTTGCTTTCTTTATGTTGCTTATTACCTTAGTCCTCACTAAATTACACCAATATTTTCCACATAACAAAAATGTCATAATTAAATTATATTTTTAACATTTTGGTCCAGTGTAGCCCATGCTGATGCAATACCAAATCATGAATTAAAATATAATTACAAGAGACATCTAAATTTTAGCAATTCCTTCAGTTTTAGGTCAGTTCCTTTTACTTCTGCTAAAGTCAAGTAATATTAAAGATAAATCAGTTTATTAAACTCTCTCCTACAATATAACACATTAATAAACACATTAAAACCTATCCTTCTACATAGTTAACTAAAATACTCACCAAATGATTGCATTCTATAATTCTAGATCATAGAATTTTGAGTGACTTTTTTTCTTCTTAACACTTACTAGTACTTCTTGAATTTTTTAAAAAGGAAATTATTTTGAAAAACTAACAGCCTCATAACTCTTAAAAATGTTTAACACCTCTAGAAAGAAAAAAAGTTACTTTGTCTCACAACTGGTTGGTCTGATACCAGCCTAAAGAACGGATACTGAAAAAATAAATGCAGTGTAATAGAGATTGCATAAACTTTACAGTCTCAAGAAGAATTGGCTTCAAATCCTGGCTTAATGTAATATTCAACATGCTACTTAATTTCCCCATCTTCACCTTTTCATGTTCACCCCCACCTTGGTCCAACCTCACAGTACAAGCCAACAGAATCCACTCGCCATTATGAAAGCTCAGTACCTCTCACCCTGCATCTTGGCAGAACTGTTCCAGTCACAGAATCACTCAGTACTAGTTTACTGTGAAGCTAAACCTTATACCTCAAGAGGACCATCCTTGCTGGCATTGAGCAATGATTCAGGGGGAAAGTTAAAGTTAGGTCAGGAAATACCAACTGATGCTAGAAATAACTTATGTTGCTTAGGCATTAATCAGAAACAATAAGGAAAAGATTGCCCTTTACTTCTTTTCCTCTTTCTCATCAAGCTCTCCATTGCTGCTCATTTTAATCTGGTTTTACCCATTTAAGAACAGTTGTTGCAGGATCACACACTGTAAATTGTATCAGTGGACTCACCTAGCATTGGGTTGGCTCATGCGCCCACCTCTTTGGGAACAGCCACCAAATCACGTAACGTGGGCTCTCATTGAGCAAAACATCTGCTATGTTTAGAACGGCTTCTAGCGAAGATGCATCCTGTCCATTATCATCTTTGTGTAATAGATGAAGAAACAGGCACTGCATCAGAAGGTTATTAACCTGCCTAAATCACTCCCATGTGTTCTGAGATGGAACTGAACTAAACTGAACTCTCTATTCCTCATTAACATAGTCAACTCCCCATTAACAACCATGTTGCAAGGTTGGGCAGAAAGAGGAAACAGAGAAAGAATGGTAATTACAGAGAGGTTGTTTTTTCCTTTCTTTCTACAGATTACTAAAACATTCAAAGAGTCAAATTTAAGAAGACAGTTCATCAGAGCTCATGTTGTCAGACTGAGGTGAGTGGAACTACAACAAAAAATATCTATAAGCATAGATACAACTTGGTGCATTTGATTTTGTTCACAGCATAGATAATGAATGAGACATTCACAAAATGTGTTGCAATATTATGAAAATAGTATCATGGAAAGTTTAAAAACCAATGCCAAAAAACAAAACATGTCACATACGATCTACTTACTAATCTAAATAACCATATTACTTCAGTTCTTGGTGGGAAAAGGAGGAAAGGGTAGAGAGAGAGTTGGGTGAAGGTACAGCAACAGGGTTATTCTATTATATAACTCCAGGGGATACTATTCACAATGCAGTCTATGTAGCAAACAATGCCTTGTGGAGATGTGCAATGTTGTGGTCCTGGGCACGATTGGAACAATAAACCAACACCAAAAATGGCTTTTTGGGTTTTGTCTGCCTGGAATGCTATAATATAAAGGATGCTGTGGCCAAATACAGATGTGTCTGCTATGAATTAATAATAGGCGAAGTAGGGCTTCCCTGGTGGCGCAGTGGTTGAGAGTTCGCCTGCCGATGCAGGGGACACGGGTTCATGCCCCGGTCCGGGAAGATCCCACATGCCGCGGAGCGGCTGGGCCCGTGAGCCATGGCCGCTGAGCCCGCGCGTCCGCAGCCTGTGCTCCGCAATGGGAGAGACCACGACAGTGAGAGGCCTGCATACCGCAAAAAAATAAATAAGTAAATAAATAACAGGCGAAGTAGCAGCACACAAGCTAGTTATTTGCCATTCTTACTTTAGTTGAATATGGACTTATCCTTGTGATGTGATGTGATATTCCTACCAACTAAAAGAGCCACCCTTACTGACCCTACCATAAATATCTCAAATGTCCATATTGCTCAATCCTTCAAATAATATACAAAAGCTCTTCAGAGGGAGAGAAATTATACTATTTCTTTCTCAAATACTAATACCACGAGAAAATTAATTTTTCTTATTCTCGGAAGAGTCACCTAGTTAAGTACCCAGGAGCATAGAGCTCTGGTCAGTTAAGTTTTGCTGAGGAGTTCAAGAAGTAAGAAGAATCCATAGGAAGAGCATTTTCCAAAATGCATTTCAGTCAGTTCAGTGCACATTTACCTTAGTACTTTCTTGAGAAATTCTCTGTACCAGCCACTAGCTTGCAATACTTGTAGGACTGAATCTGCATTTATTTCTCCTTTTGTTCACTTCCCACTTACTTCTCATTTCACTGCAGTCTGGCTTCTGACCTCACCACAAAATAGTAATTGCTCTTGCCAAGTTCAGCAATGACATCTGAATCACAAACTCCAAAGAAATTATATCAGTCCTCTTCTTGGACCTCTCAACAGTATTTAACACTGTTGAGTTTTCAATCCTTTTTGAAATAGCACCATCCCTTGGTTTCTATGACCCTATACACCCCTGATTTTCCTTTTATCTCTTAAGTTATTCCTTCTCAATTTTCTTTGTTAGTTCTTATTCCTTCTCTTCCTCAAGTGTTGTCAGACTGTGCTGTAAGCCTCTCATCTTCTCAGTTCACACTGAAGCTCCTTTTAGGGGCTTAACTGCCCCTATATGCTAATTATTATTAAAGTTGTATCTCTGGGCTAGTCCTCTCTTCTCATCTCGAGATGTGAATATACACAGCCATCTACTTGACATCATCATACGGCTATCTTGGACAACTCAACTTTAATAAGTCCAGACCAGAACCTATCATTTCTCCCCCACCAAATATGTTACTCTTCTAGTATTGCCTACCTCTATCAATGGTGTCACCTTCAACCCAGATGCTCAAGAAAGAAATATGAGTTATCTCTAAATTCCTCTCTCTCCCTCAACCCACACATCCATCCATCTAACCTTCACAATTCTATTTCTTAATTATGTTTAAGATCCATAACTTCAAACACACTGCCCTCAACCATCTCTCCTTGTCTATGAACAGCCTTCTAATGAGTCTCCTTTCCTGCAGTCTTGCTCCACTCCACATTCTACATAGCAACCAGAAAGATTTCTTGAAATGAAACGCTAAACATGGTTATTTGCTTAAAGTTCTTCTAACTGCTATTCCTTACCCTTATGATATGTCAAATATCATATATAAACATGTATAATATATGTGCATCAGATATATGTATTCTTGATATATATGTCTCCTTTTATATATATATATATATATATATATAAAACAAAGTTTACTAAACCTTCCTATATAGGGTTTTCTCCTAAAATCTCTATTTCTGGGGTAGTCTTTTACTACTCTCTACTTTGTTTTTTACTCACAAGTCCCACTAGACTGTTTTCAGTTCTTCACTCTCTCTAGCCTCAAGATCTTCTTATATAAGCTATTCCCTCTGTCTGAAATACACATCCACACACACACCACTTTTTCCCCTTCCCGTTCTGTTTTAAAATATACTGCATCAATAGAAAATTTGAGGTACAGTAAGGCCAACAAATCAGGAGATGATGACTTCTGAAAAGAGAGTTTGTTACTCACAGTTCCCACAAGGAAGGTACATGACTCTTATAGAGTTGTTATGAAGATCAAATAAATGAAGTATAGAACACAGTCCTGTTTGAGTATCTATTTACATGTTTATCATTCACTAAAGATACCTCTTCTTTGAATTGCATATTCATCTTTTCTGGTTTTTTTCTATGATTTGTCTTTTTCTTATTGATTTGTAGGAGTTCTGTGTCTATAGGAGGTACCAAACAATTGTTACTTTGAGTTGCAAATATATTCTCCCTATCTATAGCATTATCTTAACACTTTGTATATGCATCTTTTGTTGTAGAAAATCAGTTGCAAAAGGTCTTACTTAAGAAATCCTTTATCATCTTGTATATAAAGAAAATCTCCCATATTGACTAAAAATTTTAAATTTTTGCTGTTCCTATTCAAGTGCTTTGTTTGTGTGTGACATGAGGAAGATTTTTAATTTTTTACATGAGTTATTTTCCTTCAGGTTTGTGATACCACTTCTATAGTATATTGTCTACATATGTCTATGAGTCTGTTTCTGGATTCCTATTAGACTTAATTATATGTTCTGTTCCTTCCAATTAAGCTTAGTAATTATGTCATTCAAATAAAACCTAGCACTATGGATTTGCCTATTTCTCCTTGTTCAATATATTTTGAGCACATATTATCAAGCACCTATATGTTTAGAATTATTATATCTGCCTCATGAACTATTTCTTTTAGCAAGGTATTAATCCTTTTTATCACTAATTAATGTCTTTCAATCTTAAAATCTCTTATATCTGATACTATTATGCTACACTGACTTTCTTATGGTTCTTTTTACAACATACCTTATCTTCATTTTCAACATTCATATGTCCTTACAGGTTAGATTCTTCTCCTAAAACAAGAAGACAGCTAGATTACATTTTCAAATGCATTCTGACCATCTTTGCCTTTAACCAGAGAGTTTAGTCAGTTTCAATTTATTGTGATGACAGTTACATTTGGATTTATTTCCTCCATATTATCTTATGTTCTTCATCCTGGTTTTTCTAATGCTTTTTTCTACTATCTTGCCTTCTCTTGTATGACTGTATTTTCATTTTCTTTTTTTCGTTTACTAATTTACAAGTTCTACATTCCATTTATCTTATTTTAGTGATTATTCTTAAAAAATTCTTACAAACAAGGAGAGTTGGTTTAATCCACTACCCTTCTTCCAAATAATACAGGAAACTTGGAAATGTTATTCATATATTACTGATGTTTTAGTTCAACCTTATTTGTAACACCTGCAAATAAATCACTGTAATTATACTGTCAATATCATTTTATTAATTTTTTTAAGTAAACATTTTATTTTGGAATAATTTTAAGTTTACAGAAAGACAGTACAGAACGTTTCTACATACACTTCACCTAGCTTCCCCTAATGTTAACATCTTACATAACTATGGTACATCTGTCAAAAGTAAGAGATTAACATTGGTACATTATTAGACTTTGATTTACTTCGTTTTCACCAGTTCTTCCACTAATGTCCTTTTTCTCCATTTCAGGATCCAACCCAATATACCACATTACATTTAGGGTGTTTGTTTTTTTTAACATCTTTATTGCAGTATAATTGCTTTACAATGGTGTGTTAGTTTCTGCTGCATAACAAAGCGAATCAGCTATAGGCATATATATATCCCCATATCTCCTCCCTCTTGAGTCTCCCTCCCACCCTCCCTATCCCACCCCTGTAGCTGGTCACAAAGCACAAAGTTGATCTCCCTGAGTCATGCAGCTGCTTCCCACTAGCTATCTATTTTACATTTGGTAGTGTATATAGGTCAATGTTACTCTCTCACTTCGTCCCAGCTTACTCTTCCCCCTCCCCGTGTCCTCAAGTCCATTCTCTATGTCTCTGTCTTTATTCCTGTCCTGCCCCTAGGTTCTTCAGAACCTTTGTTGTTGTTTTTCTTTCTTAGATTCCATATATATGTGTTAGCATACGGTATTTGTTTTCCTCTTTCTGACTTACTTCACTCTGCATGATAGACTGGGTCCATCCACCTCACTATAAATAACCCAATTTTGTTTCTTTTTATGGCTGAGTAATATTCCATTGTTCATATGTGCCACATCTTCTTTATCCATTCATCTGTCAATAGACACTTAGGTTGCTTCCATGTCCTGGCTATTGTAAGTAGTGTTGCAATGAACACTGTGGTACATGACACTTTTTGAATTATGGTTTTCTCAGGGTATATGCCCAGTAGTGGGGTTACTGGGTCACATGGTAGTTCTATTTTTACTTTTTTAAGGAACTTCCATACTGTTCTCCACAGAGGCTGTATCAATTTACATTACCACCAACAGAGAAAGTGTTCCCTTTTCTCCACACCCTCTCCACCATTTATTGTTTATAAACTTTTTTATGATGCCATTCTGACCAGTGTGAGGTAATACCTTATTGTAGTTTTGATTTGCATTTCTCTAATGATTAGTGATGTTGAACATCTTTTCATGTCTTTGTTGGTAATCTATATATCTTCTTTGGAGAAATTTCTATTTAGGTCTTCTGCCCATTTTTGGATTGGGTTGTCATTTTTTGACATTGAGCTGCATGAGCTGCTTGCATATTTTGGAGATTAATCCTTTGTCAGTTGCTTCATTTGCAAATATCTTCTCCCATTCTGAAGGTTGTCTTTTCATCTCCTTTACGGTTTCCTTTGCTGTGCAAAAGCTTTTAAGTTTCATTAAGTCCCATTTGTTTATTTTTGTTTTTATTTCCATTTCTCTAGCAGCGGGGTCAAAAAGGATCTTGCTATGATTTATGACAAAGAGTGTTCTGCCTATGTTTTCCTCTAAGAGTTTAATAGAGTCTGGCCTTACATTTAGGTCTTTAATCCATTTTGAGTTTATTTTTGTGTACGGTGTTAGGAAGTGTTCTAATTTCATTTCTTTATGTGTAGCTGTCCAGTTTTCCCAGCACCACTTATTGAAGAGGCTGTCTTTTCTCCATTGCATATTTTTGCCTCCTTTATCAAAAATAAGGTGACCATATGTGCGTGGGTTTATCTCTGGACTTTCTATCCTGCTCCACTGAATTATATTTCTGTTTTTGTTCCAGTACCATACTGTAGTATTGTATGATTGATTACTGTAGCTTTGTAGTATAGTATGAAGTCCAGGAGCCTCATTCTTCCAGCTCTGTTTTTCTCTCTCAAGATTGCTTTGGCTATTCGGCGTCTTTTGTGTTTCCATACAAATTGTGAAATTTTTTGTTGTAGTTCTGTGAAGAATGCCATTGGTAGTTTGATAGGGATTGTATTGAATCTGTAGATTGTTTTCGGTAGTATAGTCATTTTCACAATGTTGATTCTTCCAATCCAAGAACATGGTATATCTCTCCATCTGTTTGTATCATCCTTCTTTCATCAGTGTCTTACAGTTTTCTGCATACAGATCTTTTGTCTCCTTGGGTAGGTTTATTCCTAGGTATTTTATTCTTTTTGTTGCAATGGTAAATGGGAGTGTTTCCTTAATTTCTCTTTCAGATATTTCACCATTAGAGTATAGGAATGCAAGAGGTTTCTGTGCATTACTTTTGTATCCTGCTACTCTACCAAATTCATTGATTAGCTCTAGTAGTTTTCTGGTAGCATCTTTAGGATTCTCTATGTATAGTATCATGTCATCTGCAAACAGTGACAATTTTACTTCTTCTTTTCCGGTTTGGATTCCTTTTATTTCTTTTTCTTCTCTGATGGCTGTGGCTAAAACTTACAAAACTATGTTGAATAATAGTGGTGAGAGTGGGCAACCTTGTCTTGCTCCTGATCTTAGAGGAAATGGTTTCAGTTTTTCACCATTGAGAACGATGTTGGCTGTGGGTTTTTCATATATGGCCTTTATTATGTTGAGGTAAGTTCCCTCTATGCCCACTTTCTGGAGAGTTTTTATCATAAATAAGTGTTGAATTTTGCCAAAAGCTTTATCTGCATATATTGAGATTATCATATGGTTTATATACTTCAATTTGTTAATATGGTGTATCACATTGATTTGCATATATTGAAGAATCCTTGCATCCCGGGGATAAACCCCACTTCATCATGGTGTATGATCCATTTAATGTGTTGTTGGATTCTGTTTGTTAGTATTTTGTTGAGGATTTTTGCATATAATGTTCATCAGAGATACTGACCTGGAATTTTCTTTTTTTGTGACATCTTTGTCTGGTTTTGGTATCAGGGTGATGGTGGCCTCGTAGAATGAGTTTGGGAGTGTTCTCCCTCTGCTATAGTTTGAAGAGTTTGAGAAGGATAGGTGTTAGCTCTTCTCTAAATGTTTGATAGAATTTGCCTGTGAAGCCATCTGGTACTGGGCTTTTGTTTCTTGGAAGATTGTTAATCACAGTTTCAATTTCAGTGCTTGTGATTGGTCAGTTTATATTTTCTATTTCTACCTGGTTCAGTCTTGGAAGGTTGTGCTTTTCTAAGAATTTGCCCATTTCTTCCTGGTTGTCCATTTTATTGGCAAAGAGTTGCTTGTAGTAATCTCTCATGATCCTTTGTATTTCTGCAGTGTCAGTTGTTACTTCTCCTTTTTCATTTCTAATTCTGTTGATTTGAGTCTTCTCCCTTTTTTTCTTGATGAGTCTAGCTAATGGCTTAACAATATTCTTTATCTTCTCAAAGAACCAGCTTTTTGTTTTACTGATCTTTGCTACCGTTTCCTTCATTTCTATTTCATTTTTTTCTGATTTGATCTTTATGATTTCTTTCCTTCTGCTAACTTTGGGGGTTTTTTGTCCTCCTTTCTCTAATTGCTTTAGGTGTAAGTTTAGGTTGTTTATTTGAGATGTTTGTTTCTTGAGGTACAATTGTATTGCTATAAACTTCTACCTTTGAACTACTTTGCTGCATCCCATAGGTTTTGGGCAGTCGTGTTTTCATTGTCATTTGTTTCTAGGTATTTTTTGATTTCCTCTTTGATTTCTTAGTGATCTCTAGGTTATTTAGTAGTGTATTGTTTAGCCTCCATGTGTTTGCATTTTTTATAGTTTTTTCCTGTAATTGATATCTAGTCTCATAGCGTTGTGGTTGGAAAAGATACTTGATATGATTTCACTTTTCTTAAATTTACCAAGGCTTGATTTGTGACCCAAGACATGATCTATCCTGGAGAATGTTCCATGAGCACTTGAGAAAAATGTGTATTCTGTTGTTTTTGGATGGAATGTCCTCTAAATGTCAATTAAGTCCATCTTGTTTAATGGATCATTTAAAGCTTGTGTTTTATTTATTTTCATTTTGGATGATCTGTCCATTGGTGAAAGTGGGGTGTTAAAGTCCCCATTATGATTGTGTTACTATTGATTTCCCCTTTTATGGCTGTTAGCATTTACCTTATGTATTGAGGTGCTCCTATGTTGGGTGCATAAATATTTACAATTGTTATATCTTCTTCTTGGATCGATCCGTTGATCATTATGTAGTGTTCTTTTTTGTTTCTTGTAATTGTCTTTATTTTAAAGTCTATTTTGTCTGATATAAGAAATGCTACTCCAGCTTTCTTTTCATTTCTATTTGCATGTAATATCTTTTTCCATCCCCTCACACTCAGTCTGTATGTGTCTGTAGGTTAAGTGGGTCTCTTGTAGACAGCATATATACAGGTCTTGTTTTTGTATCCATTCAGCCAGTCTATTTCTTTTGGTTGGAGCATTTAATCCATTTGCATTTAAGGTAATTATTGATATGTATGTTCCTATTACCATTTTCTTAATTGTTTTGGGTGTGTTTTTGTAGGTCTTTTCCTTCTCTTGTGTTTCCTGCCTAGAGAAGTTCCTTCAGCATTTGTTGTAAAACTGGTTTGGTGGTGCTGAATTCTCTTACCTTCTGCTTGTCTGTAAATGTTTTAATTTCTCCATCAAATCTGAATGAGATCCTTGCTGGGTAATCTTGGTTGTAGGTTTTTCCCCTTCATCACTTTAAATATGTCCCGCTACTCCCTTTGGGCTTGCAGAGTTTCTGCTGAAAGATCAGCTGTTAACCTTAGGGGGATTCCCTTGTATGTTATTTGTTGCTTTTCCCTTGCTGCCCTTAATATTTTTTCTTTGTATTTTTGAAAGTTTGATTAATATGTGTTTCAGAGTGTTTCTCCTTGGATTTATCCTGTATGGGACTCTCTGCACTTCCTGGACTTGATTGACTACTTCCTTTCCCATGTTAGGGAAGTTTTTGTCTATAATCTCTTCAAATATTTTCTCAGACACTTTCTTTTTCTCTTCTTCTTCTGAGACCCCTATAATTTGAATGTTAGTGTGTTTAATATTGTCCCAGAGGTCTCTGAGACTGGCCTTAATTCTTTTTTTTTTATTTTGCTCTGCAGCAGTTATTTCCACTCTTTTATCTTCCAGGTCACTTATCCATTCTTCTGCTTCAGTTATTGTGCTATTGATTCCTTCTAGAGTATTTTTAATTTCAGTAATTGTGTTGTTAATCACTGCTTGTTTGCCCCTTAGTTCTTCTAGATCCTTATAAAATGTTTCTTGTATTTTCTCCATTCTGTTTCCAAGATTTTGAATCATCCTTACTATCATTACTCTGAATTCTTTTTCAGGTAGGCTGCCTATTTCATAATCATTTATTTGTTCTATAGGTTTTTACCTTGTTCCTTCATCTGTAACATATTTTTCGTCTTTTTTTTGTTGTTGTTGTTTTTTTGATGGGTGGTGCTGTTTTCCTCTTTTTCTAGTTGTTTGGCCTCAGACCTCCAGCACTGGAGTTTGCAGACAGTTGGATATAGCCGGGGTTGGTGCTAAGATGAGGAACTCTGGGAGATCTCACTCCGATTAATATTCCCTGTGGTCTGAGGTTCTCTGTTAGTCCAGCGGTTTGGACTCGGAGCTACCACCACAGGAGCCTGGGCCTGACCTCTGGCCTGGGAACCAAGTTCCCACAAGCTTTGTGGCACAGTAGAAAAAAAAAAAAAAGCAAGAAAAAAGAAAAAAAGGAGCAGTACAATATCAAAGAATAAAAAACAAAATAAAATTAGAAAGATAAAAAATATATTAGGAAAAATAAAACTATAATGGAAACAACTGCAACAAGGTAAAATAAGACCACAACAGAAAAAAGGAAACAAAAAGTGGGCGGGGGAAGCAAGCCAGACGGAGAGAACAATAACAAAGTTTAAAGAATAAGATAAAGTTCGAAAAATAAAATATTTATTAGGAACAATAAAAATATAAAAGAATCAACAATAATGAATCAACACGGTAAATCAGAACCCCAATCTAAAAGAGGAAAAAAGAAAAAAAAAAAAAAAGAAAAAAGCCTTGGCTATGGGGGTGGAGTTTAGGTGGGGTGGAACTTAGGCAGGAGCGGCGTTCAGTGTGGGGCAGGACCTAGGCGGGTGGGGGGGTGACGTTTTGGCGTGGGGCGGGGCCTAGGCTCAGGACCCACGTAGCTGGAAAAAGTCCTGGGGGTGGGGCCTAGGCAGGGCAGAATTCAAGCATGGGGGCACAGGGGGTCTCTGCTTAGGACCTCTGTGGAATGGGAGAAGCAGCACGTGGAAAGGAGGGCCTCCAGAGTGTGGGGTTCCAGAGTTTAGAGGTAGGTCCCTGGGTGAGGGTGTGTGGGTGGGGTTTAGGCCCAGTGCGTTGGAGGGGGTCTCAGAGGGGGTCTCCCAGTGTAGAGGTGAGGCCCTGGGTGGGGGTGTAGGAGCAGGGCTTGGGCGCTGCGCAGCAGGAGGGAGGCTCCGAGAGCAGAGGATTAGGCCGGGGAGCCCAACAGGCTCCCCAGCTGCTCAGCTGACAGGGGAAGCACTGGCTGTGTTCCCTTCTGTTCCTTCACACCACTCCCTAATCATCTCCCCCAGGGTCTCCCCCATTGCCGCTGGACCCCTAACCATGGGTGGGTCCTGCTGGATGTAGGAACTCCTCCCCTCCCCCAGCCATCCCTCAGGGGTTCCAGTCCCATAGGTCTGGGCTTTACTTTTGCTCCCCCTTCCCTCCCTCCCACTCCCTCAGGACCACATGGCTAAAGGGGGCCTCCGTGGGCAGAGGATCAGGCTTGGGATCTCAGCAGGTTCCTGGGGGCCCACGTGGGCACGGGAAACCTGGCCATGCTCCCTTTTGATCCTCTGCCCTCTCAATGGTTCCCCAATTTCCCCCTTTTCCCCTCCCCCAGCCGCCCCTCAGGGGCACCAGTCCCATCCTGCCTCCACTTCTCCTCCCCCTTCACTCCCCCCAGGCCCCACGTCCTACCCAGTGCCTGGGGATTCCTACCGTCCCCTTAGGTGTCCACAGTACCCCACCAGTGCCTGGTAGGTGCCCCAGTTGTGCGAGACGCAAATTCCACGTCCTCCTAGTACACCATCTTGACTCCGCCCCCGTCAATGTCTTTTTAGATTACAAGTTTACCATTTTCTTTGTTTCCTATGTCTTCTTGTACCTAACAAACAACCTTCTTCTGGGTTCAATTTCCTTCTTACTGAAGTACTTCCTTCATAAATTCTTTAACAAGAGTACATGAACAATAAACCACACTTTTGTTTAGTTTTGTTTTTGTTGTTATGCGTGAAAGGTCCTTATTTTAGCCTCATTCTTGAATAATACTTTAGTGTGGATATAAAATTCCAAGTTGATAGCAATTTTCTCTCAGCATTTTGAAAATACAATTATATACTGCCTTTTATCACTGCTATTAAGAAATTATCCTTCACTCAAAACTTTCTTTGGTAGCTAGCTTTTTCTCTATTGTTTGAAAATCTTCCATTTGCCCTTGGAGTTCAGAGTTTTATTATGATGTATCTGTGTGTGTGTTTTGTTTTATTGAGTATGCTTCAGACTCATCTCGATCTGAAGCTTAATGTCTTTATTAATTCCGGATAATTCTCATTATCTCTTGTAATACTGCTGCTCCTTTATTTTTCTGTGCTCTTCTTTAACATTTCACTAAGTAAACTTTGAGATGTCTCCTGTCTCTTAGCCTCTATTTGATCTTTTTCATACCTTTATCTATGTTACATTCTGTGTGATTTCATCTCTTTCAGTTAACCAGTTTCTCTTCAACTTTGTCTACTATTCTGTGTAACTCATCCATCAAGTTTTCATTTCAATTAAAAAGTATGTTTGACTATGTTTACCTGTCTGTTTTGAAAAAGTACTATACTTTTCTTATATTTATAATTCCCCTTTAATGTCATTTGTCATTTCAAATTTACTTACCTGAATATCTGTTAATTTTATTATGTGGACTTTTTGAGGATGCTCTTCTTATTCTGATTTTAGCTCATGATGTATTGTTTACCATTGAGGTTGTATGCTTATCTTTAATCCCACTTTGTTGTTGGGATCCTATGCAATCTGGATTTAACATACATACTCCAAAGCATTTGCTTCTATCAGATACTCTAGGAGGATTGGCATCACATGGACCATTTTTTGGTTAATTTCTTAAAGTGTCTGGGACCATGCAGGTGGTATTAATGTAAATCCAAAACTTTCATGAAGTCAGGTTCATGATTATGAATTCTCAGGAGAACTTTTTTTCCATCCAGACCTGGACCTCTGAGACAACTAAACTTTTTTTTCTTTTATGATGTGAGTTCTTCTTCTTTCTAAACTATGCTTTCACTGAATGCCTAGTTCTTTGAGAAACCTAGCCTTATTCTGGAACCTCATGTCCGTCTCCCTATTTTTTTACTAGCCCAAGACCTCATCTCCAGTGTCTATTAATGCTGAAACACAAAACAATTGCAATTCTAATGCTTACCATGTAATATTCATATTCTTTTATTTTTAGTCTTCTAAGATTTCCCTTATTTTCACAGGAGCCCAACTTTGCATTTCAAATAGAATTTATTATATTTTCGCTAGCATTTCTGGTTGTTTTATATGAAAAGCTTCTTTAAATTATTTAGGTTTTCATGTTGCTAGAAATGTAAGATGTAATTATTTATTCAGTGTCTGCTTCTTCATCTAAACTGCCCTATTCATGAGAATGGCAACTGTGAATCTTGGTCATAGCTAATTTCTGAAACTAAGAATAACGCCCAGCACAAAAAGGTGTTTATTTAGTATTTATCTAGTAAATATTAAATTAATATCTGGGGTGAATATTATGGCAAAATTAGCAATTGAGATGAGAGGAGGCAGCCTAGAGTATGAGAGCATCAAAACCAAATGTGCCTAATGCACATTCATTTTCAGAAAAGGAGAGTGCCAATATTAGGTGGAGGAAGTGATTTACATGGCAATTTACATGGAAGGATATGGATATTATATCGATTTTAGAGAATTATAACCTTTAGCCAAATTATCAAGGTTCTTGTGAGAAATATCAACAGTTAATCGAAACAGAGATAAAAATCTTAACGTATGACTACAGAAGTTAAAATGTGCTTTTGTAGCCAGATAAGGGGGTGTAGGTACCAGAAAATTAACTTGAGCCTATAAGTCACATAAACTTGGAAGTTCATCTCTTTATAAGTTTGTTTAATGAGATGAGTGGGGTTTTTTGAAGATCTGTGAAGTCTAACCATAGCTAATACAGCATACTTACTGTATGCTATGTACTCTTCCCAAAAGTCTTACAATATGTTAATTCATATAATCTTCATAATAACCCATTTTAATGTGAGGATACAGGTACAGAAAGATTAAGAAACAAAAAACTTACCTAAAGTCCAACAGTAAATGGCAGAGCTGGTGTTCAAACTCTGCCATTCTGACTTTAAAACAAGCTATCCTGAATGGTGGGTACAGTGTACTATGCACTGAAATCTAGTGTTTGTGGGGTAGCATTGTGATATATCATTACATACAGAAACACTGTTATGTGAATCTGTTCTAATGTTAAATTTCTTAAGTAATGTTTTTAATGCTTAATCAAGAAGAGTATATAAAAAGAATGACAGAAAATTATCATAATTATACATTTTTAAAAATATCTTTATGGTTTTTCAGGCAAAGTGGTAATGATGTGATAGGCGATATTGTCATGAAATTTAAATTCGCCAGGAATAGCAATGAACCATCAGTAAAAAGGAAAATTGAGTCTGTTTTACACCAAATGCTGAATGACCCTGGAAACTTGGCAATGAACACAACTGACTTAACACGCAAGTATCATTTTTTTAGCCATTTCATTTCAATATATCTCTCTACCAGTTCTAATTCATGTTTCGATTTAATGAGAGACTGACTTTTTTCCCTTGGAATTAAACTTTATGAAAACAATGTATTATGAAGCTAACTATAATATATAGCTCTCCAATATAAAATATTCTAAAGTTTTAAAGAATCATTTAGCATTCATTTAGTAAGTTTTATTTGCTAAAAATTCTTTCTTATTTTTCCCTCTCCATCCTCCTTGTAAGGGATGTTGCTGTCAGATGTTCAATTTGTAGGTATGTTATAAGAATGGTAAATAGCTGTTTGAGGTCAGAGAACAATTTAATTAAGGATCTATCTCCCTGAGAACAGAGCATGCAATTGGAAGGTGTCTGGTAAATACTTGTAGAATAAAGAAGTAAATTAGAAGATTTAACAATATCCCTACCTCCTCTCTGAAAATCCTCTCTACTTCTGTCTAGAATGGAATCTATTTCCATTGTTTTTCATCCCTATTGCTATCACTCTGGTCTAAGCCAACATAATTTCTTACTTGAACTACAGCACTAGCCTCCAAGCTACTCTGCTTCTATACTTTCTTGGCCCTTTCCAATGTATTGTACACATACTGATCAAGGAAATATTTTAAAATATAAATACAATCTTACTTAAAAGCTCCCATGGCTTCCCACAAAACAAAACAAAAATAAAAACAAAACATAAACACCACATGTAAGAAGAATACCATATTTCCTGGTTTACCCAGGACAGTCCTGGGTTCATGCCAATTGACCAAGAACCATTATTAATATTAGCCTTTACGTTTTCTGGTTTGGACAATAAATGATATGGTGATCTCATCTAAAGCACTGTATGATCTGGTTCATACTTACCCCTCTAGCCATTTATTATACCATTCTCTTCCTCATTCACCACAATCTGGCCACACCTTCACTTTCTCTGTTTGCAAAAATTCTCTCCTTCTTGCCTCAGGGCCTTTGCATACATTATTCCAGTTTCTTATAACACAGGTTAGATCACCCCCTTGCATCTGTCAAGTATCATCTGAATCATTTCTTTCTAATGTAAGTCTTTTCTAACTTCCAGTACTAAATTATTTACCTCTGTCATACACACCTTCATTTTCCTTCACAGCGTTTATCACAATTGAAACTACAATATTATTTCTGTGTCTTCATCCTACTCTGTAAGTTTTCTAAAGGCAAGGACCAGTCTGCCTTGTTCATCCTACTGTCCTTCTACTACCCAGTGTCTAGCACATAATAAGTACTCCATTAATATTTTTGCATGACTTTAAAAAAAAAAGGAATTACTTAATATATGCATAGAATTTAAGGACACTCCTTCAACTCTGTCATGTACTGCTAGCTTAAGAAACCATGATTCCCCTCATAATAAGCTCACAATTAAGGGATTTTGGTGGCTCCCACATTGGACTGGTAGTTAATCAGCAAATACCTGTTATAGTTTTACTAGTTGTTAAAATATTGAAATTCTTTCCTGTCTGTTGGTAAATAACCACTGCACCAGGCCTACAAAGGTGCCTCCCCAACCCCTCCAAATTCTCCCACCCCTCTCCTCCCCTTGCAACTACAGCATTAATGCTTAGCACAGCAAGGACTTCCAAGACACTGATCCAGCTCCATGGGTGGCTGTGTCCTTCCTGACTAGCTGATGCTCATGCATTACAGTTTGTTAATCCTCACAACAACCACATGTTATAGATCCTTCTATTGTCCCCACTCAGAAAAGATAGATAATTGCCCAGGGCATACAGGCAGCATGTAGGGGAGCCAGTATTGAAATAAAGTCTTTCTTGCTCAAAGAATGAAAAGGAATGGTCAGTTCTTTTTATTTCCTTTCTCCAAAAGGATGTCTGCCTCCTCTAACACTTACAAAGCAGGTGTGATACCCAAGCCCTGTGAAACTTCTGGCAGCAAAAAAGTTTGTTTAAGTTGACTTTAGAGAACATGAACACCTGTCTGAGAGGTTTATATTTATCTTATAGGAAATAAGAAGCTGATTTCTCATTAAAAGATTTCAAGCAGAGAAGAATATACTCTGATATGATCTACATTTTTAGAAATGTCAGTCTGGTAAAGTAGAGGTGGATGCATTAAAAAGGGAAAAAGTGGAGGCAGGGAATAGGTGTCAAATGATGAAAGCATGAACTAAAGTAGTAGCCAAAGGGAGGGGGAAGATGGTGCTAATGCAAAGGATCGTTAGAGGGTAGAAGGTACAAAATCTGGAAAGCAATAAGATGTGGGAAATGATGAGAAAGGAGGAATTAGAGACCATTTCAGATTTCTAGCTATTGGTGGAAGTGGTGTCATTTACTAAAGGAGGAAATATACGTAGCAAATTTGGAGTAAAATTTGGTGACATTGAGTTTGAGATGGCTGTAGGACATGCAGAGAAAACTGTTCTATAAGTAGACATTAAACTGGAATATACAAACTGTCACCATCTGGCACCAACATATTTTCCTTTCTGTGCTCTCCCACCACTTCCCTACATGCAACACTTGTATTAGCTCTACTGACTTTATTGCTCCACAAACATCTTACACCTCCATGCATTTGTGCCCACTATATCTCTCATCTGGAATGCCTTTTCACCTCTTGCCTGCCTGAAAAACTCCTTTTAGGTATTCAAAATACAACTCAAATGTTATTTTCATCATGATAACATCTGTGAACCAGAATCACTAGTAACTCTCTCCTTTATCCTCTCTACTTTACACTTAAATTTATTTGAATGATTTCTTGATCAATTTCTACCTATAAATTATGTGATGGCAGACCCCCTATATTTTGTTATACCTGCAGTACTACAAATAGTATCAGTAAAGTAATACAGATATACTTATATGTACATAAATATATATTAGAAAAAAATGAAAAATTAACTTCTCTTATAGCATTTACTACATTGTATCTCCATGACTATGTTGCTGTCTTCCCAAGTAAACTGAGTGACTTGAGAGCAGAAATATCTTTTAAATAACTTTTAACTATCTTTTAAGCGCTTGATGAGAAATTAAAGCACAAACTTTAGTGTGCAAACAATAAATTGAGGGAATATTATAAACAGTTTTCTGAAGCCCATGACTCAGATTCTTTCAGCAGGTCTGGATGGAGTCAAGGAGTCTATTTTAGCAGTCCTCTAAATGATTCTGATTATGGTTGTCTGAGGACTACACGTTAAGAAATTAAGGTCAAATGGTATACAGTCCTTTTTGTATTGATCTTACTCTCTCTCTCTTTTTTAACACCAGAAATAACTCACCAGGACACAGAAGATATTTTAACTCAAGGTAAGCTTTTAAATTACTTTGTAAATGTGGTTTACCAAAATAAAAAGAGTAAATGTTCAAGTGATTTGTAGCCTTTGCCAAGGCAGTGTCCATTGAGATGGTATCTTTATTCTTAGTTCACTCGTGTGGGTTGTTGTTGAGATAAGATATTGCTGATTCTGTTGGCCTATGAAGTGATGTTTAAGTTTTCCCCTCCTTTTAGAAGGAAGAAGTAGCAATGCCATTCCACCACTCTGTATCAAGTTTGGTCTCATTAAGGTTTTCTTGGCAGCTTTGGGAAGTTTCTCCTGCCCTGGTTCCATGGCAGCATTTCAGTAGACTTGCAAATTATGTTTAGTTGCATCATTTATATGCCTTCTCCTAACCACCAGAATAGCTTGCTTTGTTGTGGATTTAAGTTAATCATAAACTATAATAAAAAAAATTACAAAAAGCAATATGAGTTTTATGTCTATAACATATTAGAAAAGTCACTGCTTTCCAATGTCCTTAGGTATACTCTCAGGCTAGGATAGCAGAAATATAGCCCTTAGAAAACAGCAGTTTACTTCTCTGGCTAATAAAAGGTAGTTAGAAATTAGTTCAATATATCTTGATAGCTGGCCTATCTCACATACTTAAGTGATGTTATAAGTTAATGCTTCTTCCTCTGTGGGTGTTTTTCAACTTCACTATATATTTAATTCATGCTTCTTTTTCATTAACATGTGCTTAAATAATTTACTAGAGAATTTGGTTGGAGAATGTAGCAAAGGAACCTATATTCCATGTGTATTCTTACTGGAAGTCTAGTCCTCCTCTATCTGGGAGATCTGGTAGAAAAAATGCCTTTGGATGGTGTCCTATTGAAGCAATGTCACTACTTCAGAGCTGGTCCAGCAATAGAAACTGTTGGTGGTGATTTACCAACACTATTACCAACAACAGTAATAGACTAAACAAGAGAAAATAAACCATGGGAGTGGGAGTTAAGAGGAGTTGAGTGATCCAGCCCACTCCAGCCTGTTTCAGCTTTGACCATTAGAGAGTCATGGGCTCTCTTAAAATATTTAAATAAACCTCATCTAGATACTTAGAAACCTTCAGATACCCTCGAGAATATTCTGTGGACCTAAAGTAACTCCTTTTCCAGGGCACATTTGGTGAGATAGAGTCAGTTACAGATGTGGACTGAATTGCCCACAATGAACTGAATTACCACTATAGAATCTTCATGATGAGAGCAGTTTCCCTCCAACTTCATTGTGCACATGAATCACTTGTTAAAATACAGCTTCTAGTAAGTTCTGAGAACCTAATGCCCAGCTTGGTGACTACAGTTAGTAATATGGTATTGTACACTTGAAAGTTGCTGAGAGCAGATCATAAGTATTCCCGTCACACTTACACACACACACAAAAAAGAGAACTATGTGAGGTGTTAGATGTGTTAAATACCTTGAACTTGGTAATCATTCTACAATGTATATGTATATGTATATCAAATCATCGCACTGTATACTTTAAATATATATACATTGTATCAATATTTGTCAATTATTCCTTAATAAAGTTGGAGGGAAAAAAAATGCAGCTTTTGATTTGTTCCCTGATGTGGGTCTGTGAGTCAACATTTTTTTTTTTGTCATCGCTGTTCATCTTTACTGTGGGACAACTGACAAATAAAATTACAAGATATTTAAAGTGTACAATGTCATGATTTGATACATGTATACATTATGAAAAGATTCCCCTCATCCAGCTAATTAACACATTCATCACCTCATGTATTTATCACCTCCCTCCTTTTTTATGTTTTTAGCGAGAACTCAGCAAATTTGCTACTCTCAGCAAATTTCAATTATACAATACACTGTTGTCAACTATAGTCACTATGTTATACATTAGATTCTCAGACCTTATTCATCTTACAGCTGAAAGTTTATACCCTTTTACCAAACTCTCCCTATTTCTCCAACCCGCTGGCCACCACTTTCTACTGTATCTAGGAGTTCAACTTTAATTTCCACATATAGGTGATACCATGCAGTATTTGTCTTTGTCTGGAAAATTCCCTTAGCACAATACCCTACAGTTTCATCCATGTTGCTGCAAGTGACAGGATTTCCTTCTTTTTTAAGGCTGAATAACATTCCTGTGTGTGTGTGCACGCTTGTGTGCATGCTTATGTGCACATATATACCACTATTTCTTGATCCACTTATCTACTGACAGACACTTAGGTTGTTTCTACACAGAGCCAACATTTCTAACAAGTTCCTAGGGGAGGCCCGTGCTGCAGATCCACAGACCACACTTTGAGTAGCAAGGCTACTGAGAAGATGGAAATTTCCCAGAGAACCTGTGGCCTGAACTGGTGCCTCCAGCACTGACCTATCTTAACCCCCACTCATGAGGAATTCCAGAGAACTCTGAAGCTGCTCCAGAATTTGAAACCTCCATGCCAATTAAGTTCAGCAATGTTCTCTAAAAATGCAGTCTATAGGCAACAGTCACATAAGTACTCTAAAAATATAACATATTGATCATGCTTTTGGAAAGCCTAGCATGTCGTGGGAAAGAATACATAAGAGACATAAAAGTCATAAATGATGGTGAAATTCTTAAAACATCTGCCAAGTGTAAGAATCATGATCTTCTCAGCACATTAATTCCCTTTTCCCATTAGAATGTGGGGTCCGTCCAGACCTAATATCATTGTCTGCTGAGAGAATCATAGGAGGCACTAAAGCTAAGGAAGGAGACTGGCCATGGCAAGTCAGTTTACAGTGGAGTAATCTTCACCACTGCGGAGGTGTCTTCATCAGTAAAGAGTGGATCCTGACAGCAGCTCACTGCTTCAGAAGGTAAGACCACAGTTAACTACCCATCTTGGCATACCTTAGTTGTCTCAATTAATAGTTACATCTGTGTTAGAGGGTATCAATCAATCACATTTTATGCATAAAAAAATTGATTAGCGATATTAAATAACTTGCCCTGAATAACACTGCCAATATGCGACACAGCCAAGATTCAAATCTAAATTCAACTGATTCCAAAACCATGCTCTTATTCATTTGCTGAAAGAAAGGAAAGGAAGGGAGGGAGGGAGGGAGGCTGACAGGGAAGAAAGAAAGAAGAGTATCTTTTAAAATCTTCACTATAAAGACATTGAGGCAAAAGAAGTTTAACATAAAAATTCATGTATTTTCTTGTTGTCAAATATTTTTTGTTTAGAATTTTTAACTAGCATTTACTCCTTTGCAAGCTACTGTACCTCATGAAAGTATCTCCTGGATATATAATTTCTATTTTCCGTATAACTCCACTATCTAAACTCCACAAAACCCTCAAATTATTTGGTTACATTTGGCTTTTATTCAACCTTAAAAGCATGTTGCATTAATCAACCTTCCAATTCATAGATCCTTATTTTCATCAGTTCATACAAGACCTTTCTCTCCTTTTATTTTTCTCCTGTCATACCTGTATTCCACTACTACTACCTTCCCTGCCCCCATAGGCCTCACACAAATATTTGACATGTCTTTAAATATGCAGTTACCTGCAAAACCTTTGGGGGGGGTGTGTGTGTGTCTTATATAAGTGGCATTGTGTATAAGTCTCATATTTCCTTACTGTTTCCTTACTGTTTTTGCTCAATCCTGGGAATTTTAATCTGGTCCACCACTGCATCCACCATATCCCTTCATCCAGCTAGGTTGCTCCAACTTCCCACTGCCACAAAGAGCAGCACATATACACTTTCTCTCATGCCTTCATATGTGCCTCTCTATAAACCTTCAAGAATTTCTCTGACATACATACCCAGAAGTATATATACAGTGTGCTAAATACACTACAATGCTTTCCAGAATTTTACATCTTCACATGTAATGCAAAAGAGTTCAAACTTCTTTCTCACCAACACAATACTATTCTTTTTCAATTTTTTGTCATTCTTATGAATATACATTAGATGCTCATTATTGTTATAATTTCCATTTCTCTGCTTATTAGTGAGTTTGAGTATCTTTTCATATGTCTACTGGCTGTTTGGGCTTCTCCCATGAAATGCCTATTAATATTTTTTGCTCATTGTATAATGGTTTCTCCCTCCATTTATTGCTGGTTTACAGACTTCTGTATATTCTACAAAAATTTTAGATATTAAACGTTGCAAGTCTTTTCTCATTCATCTGATAAATATGTCTATGGTACAGTTAATTTTTTCAGTTTTTTATGTCTTTTATTTTTTATTCTACATACTTTTTATTGAAGTATAGTTGATACACAATATTATATACTATAGGTGTACAGTATAGTAATTCACAATTTTTAAAGGTTATACTCCATTTATTATAAAATGTTGGCTATATTCCCTGCATTGTACCATATCCTTGTAGCTTATTTATTTTATATATAATAGTTTGTACCTCTTAATCCCCTAGACCTATCTTGCCCCTACCCCCTCTCTCTCCCTCTAGTAACCATTAGTTTGTTCTCTATATATGATACACTTAATTTTGATCTCATGAAATTCATCCATTCTTAACTGTATGGTTTGTATTTTGGGAGTTTGGCTAAAAAATCCCTATTCCTAGGTCAGCAAGATAATGCCTTATATTTTTTTTATATTAGTGCTCGCTCTCTCTCTCTCTCTCGCTTTCTCTCTCTCTCTCTCTGTATCAATACATACACACACACACACCCCAAAATCTTCAAGAAGCATCACACTTAGTACAGAAAAATCATTCATCAATTAGTAAGACAAGGAGCCCCTTATCATCACTACTATTTAAATGGAACTTCTGGCTAAAGGAAAGGAAAAAAATAACAGTTGGAAGGAAAGAGTTAAAACTAAAGTGAACATTATTTCAGACTTCTTAGTTGCTTGAATGGAAGGATGTAGAAAAGGGAGAAATCAAAGAAAAGTTTTGTGTTATACTAGTGTTCATCAAAGTGTCAGTATATCTTTATTGGAATAATGGAACACCAGGACGTTCATCACCCCAAGATATGTTTTCTAAAATATTTCTGTTTCTTTAGACAGATGATCACTCATTGTGCCAGTAAAGAATTACAGAAATAGATCACAAAGAAATGTTGGTCGAATACTTTCTAGATTGGGGGTGGAGGGGACAAACACAAAAACCAAATATTTGAAATTCTCACAAGTTCTCTATTCAAATAACATGTTTTCATATTTTTAGCCGCTCTGATACTCTTCAATGGACTGTCACCTTTGGTATTTCCACAATATTTCCTAAAGAGAGAAGAGGAATAAGGACTATTTTAATCCATAACAATTATAAACCTGGAACTCATGAAAATGATATTGCACTTCTACAACTTGATAGAGAAGTCACCTTTACCAGAAATATCCATACAGTGTGCCTCCCAGATGCTAGCCAGAATATTCTACCTGGTTCCCCTGCTTATGTAACAGGATGGGGCTCTCAAAGATACAGCGGTGAGTATCTCAGGAAAAAATAAAACAAAAACAACAGCAATATCTCCTGGTACTTGCTAGTACGCATTTTTTTTTAATTAAGGAACACCTGAAGGGTAGGTTCTATGGACAGAACCATGCTACAGTCTGGTCATCCTAAGATCTAACTAGAGTTCCTTCAGCAAATCAAAGCAATGTCCCTAGAAACTATACAGAATTCTCACACACAGTAATACGAAAATGTAAAAGCAAGTGATACAGAAACATGAGTTCTTCCATGATCCAGAGACTCTACAGACTTGAATGGCTCCCCTATAAAGAAAATTTTTAAAATTTATAAGAGGATTTAGATAGGTATTCTCTAAGGGTTTTAAGGTATTCTGAAGTGAAAGAAATCCTGCCTTCAGAACAAGAAACTCTGTGTGTACATAAGTATTGTTCACACTTATTTATGAAGCAAATAAAATGAGAAAAAGAAATAAGGGTGACATGAAAGAGCAAATATAGCCAAGGGGAAAATGAGTATCGGCTAGGGAGTGGAAGGATAGCATTAACAATATCCATGGGTTTCTAACTATTTTGTAGATCATGTCTCCAAGAAACAAAACTAAGGCTGAATTGTCCTAGAAAATATTTCATTGTGTTTTCATGGCCCAAAGTAATCTGGTGTAGTAAATAAAATCTGTGCCAATCACAAAAACGGCAGTGCCATATTGAAGGAATATCAATATAAAATAAATTCATTCTTTAGTCATGAAACAAGATTTGTTTCTCTTTTGTTACTATATTAAAGGTTAATTAATATTTAATTTTCTAATTCAAAGTTAGTCAGTGGATATTTCAAAATCTACTAGTCAATTTTAAGTAAGCAAATTTTTTCTCCCTCTTAAGGTCTAAGGGGCACTGTATCACAAACCTAAAGCAAAAAAAGAAAAAAACCACTCTATGTAAAGGGGTAATCCATCTCTACTATGGAAATCTTTGCTGAGAAAAAACTACTAGTACATTTTCAATAGCCTTCTTTGCTGAATAAGAGATAATGTTTGGAGTACAATTATTCCTTCCTATATTCACCATAGAATCATTAAGTTATCTACCCTGAAGTCCATTTTCATTCTGCTTTTATACTTAACAGGCAGCCCAGTTCCAGACCTACAACAAGCACGGGTCAATATAATAAGTAATAATGTATGTAATGCACCATCTAGTTATAATGGAACCATCCTGCCTGGAATGCTATGTGCTGGACTATCTCAAGGTGGAGTGGATGCATGCCAGGTAAGTTCAAGACAATGTTATCCACGTCATCAGCCAAGTTTATAAGCACTTACTAGCATGTCATATTGTGATAGACAGAAAGGTATCATTATAATACAGAGCCCTGATCCTCTAAAAATGTATGGTCTAGATTTTACAGATTCTTATATGAAGTTGATCTGTCATGAAACACTGATTCTGAGAAGCCAAGTTGCAAAGTGGTTAACTATCAAGCTCAAGAACGAGACAGACCCGGGTTTGAATTCCTTAACCTCTATTACCAATCCTTTCATCTATAAAATTGGGATAAGAATAGTATCTAACTTTTTAGGTACCACTAAAGATTAGATGGAGATTAAATATGTCAGGCACGCACTAAGCAAGAAAGCTCAGCTATCTCAACTATTTCTACTGTTGTTGTCAACCTAGACCATGATCAGTGACATCAATAACTTTCACCTCAACCTTCTACTATGAAGACTTAAATAAATCACTCATCTAAGAGTTGTAGATAATTGATTTTAAAAATATAAATAACACCTGAATATCAGCACCTTGAAGATAAAAAAATTATACAAAGAGCTTAGTTACCTGAGTCACCATAGCTCCCATAATTGTTAAATAGCACTAATGAAGGAAAAGAAAAAACTATTTAGATCTACTTTGTAATTTTCAACCAAATATAAAAACACTAACAATAAATATAAATTCTTACTCTAATGTAATTAGAATAAGATTTTTTTTGGAAGGTATGTTGCTATTTATTTATTTATTTTTAATAGATCTTTACTGTAGCATAAATGCTTCACAATAGTTAGTTTCTGTTGCACAACAAAGAGAGAGAATCAGCCATATGCATACACATGTCCCCATATCCCTTCCCTCTTGAGCCTCCCTCCCATCTTCCCTATCCCACCCTTCTAGGTCATCGCAAAGCACACAGCCGGTCTCCCTGTGCTATGCTGCTGCTTCCTACCAGCCAACTATTTTACATCTGGTAGTGTACATATGTTGATGTTACTCTCACTTCGGCCCAGCTTCGCCCTCCCACCCCATGTCATCAAGTCCATTCTCTATGTCTCTTTATTCCTGCCCTGCAACTAGGTTCACCGGTACTTTTTTTTTTTTAGATTCCATATATATGCATTAGCATACAGTATTTGTTTTTCTCTTAGAATAAGATTTTAATACTAAATTTTTAATTAAACTATCTAAACAACTGATGTGGTTATATTTTTTAATAGATTTTATTCCTATGTCTGAAACCCAACCCCATACAGCAACAGCAACAACTACTTAGTATCCAAAATTACATTTTTGGAATTAAGAAAAATCAATCTGTTTTCTTTTTTTTTTTTTTTTTTTTTTGGTACGTGGGCCTCTCACTGTTGTGGCCTCTCCTGTTGCAGAGCACAGGCTCCGGACGCACAGGCTCAGCGGCCATGGCTCACGGGCCCAGCTGCTCCGCGGCATGTGGGATCTTCCCAGACCAGGGCATGAACCCGTGTCCCCTGCATTGGCAGGCGGACTCTCAACCACTGCACCACCAGGGAAGCCCCAATCTGTCTTCTTGATGAATCTGCTACTGCTTTCCTGACTGAATCATAAGCAGAAAAATGAGGTTTATTCTTTCCTTAAACATTGCTGACTTTTATATTTAGTGCTTACATTCTTGAAAAAGAGGATAAGTAGTAGTTCTTACATAGTTTTGGCAAAGACCCCAATTCATTTCCCCAAAATGAAACATTTTTCTTGACTACAAGCTGTGTGGGGGTGGAGGGGAATTGTTTATCAATTTTCAAGACACTGTTAATTACCCACTGGTTTTTATTCACTTTAAGTGGAGATGTCTTGATGGTAGGGAATGCTTCTTGTTCCCCTTCCCACTTTCTTCTTTTCTATTGCTAGCCCTGTAACAACAAATTCTCAACTTTCATAGTAGTTTTACAAAGAATTCACCAATCAAGTAAGCAACAAACCTTTACACGATAATTTCAGATCTACTAAGAGCATTAATTAGAACTGACTTAAGAATATACATGAGATATAAAAGGGTGTTTATTCATGCTTTACTCATGATACACTTTACCTTCTGCATATACAGATTCTGCTCTTCCTCCAAGCTCAGTTCAGGCCATAACTCACCATGAAACTTTCCTGTGTGTTCCACTCTGGGTCTCACTGATTTTTAGCTGAAATACTATATATAATACATAGAGTTTATGCCTCAAAAAAATAGCACTTTACATAAGAGCTTATGAGATCCTGTTTGTTTTTGTTCATTTATTTTTTTTAATTGCATTATTTGCTTTTTATGTGCCAGACTCTGTGCTTACACAGTATCACCTGAACTCAGCAAGTCTATGGTCTAGAAGAGAGACCACAGGCTCAGATATCTGCCCAATCAGGCAGTGAAGCTGCCCAGATATAGGAAAAATTACATGTCCCACTTAGTTTAATATTTGCTTGCCCACTCTTGGTAAGACATTATGCAAAGAAATCTCTTACTATAGAAGAAGTAGAAGAAAAACACAATGATGGGAGAGTGCTGAGAACTGGTAAACTGGAGCACATGTGCAACATCTAAAGGAGGCAGATGCCAATCACCTCCATGCAGTGCTTGCTATCAAGGTGGTAATTCAGACACTAACCCTCCTCCCCATCTAAACCAGTAATTAAGTAGGCATGGAAGAACTAGCTACTATTAAGAGCAGTCAAATGAACAGCAAACTATTCTAGAAGCATACTTGGTAATAACAGCTGAGTTTTATTAGTACTATTTACCAGGCTATACTCAGATTGCTATGCATGTTAAACTCATTTAAACACATTAAAATATTATTTACAGATGAGGAAGCTGAGGTACAAAGGGCTATTAAGTAGCTTACTGAAAATCATATAGCTAGTAAGTAGAGGATTCAAACCTATGCTAACTCCAGAACCCACAGACTTAACCCATTATACAGCATGTAAGATATCCTAACTTTTCTCCCCAAATAGATTATTACATGCACAAATATTTAGTTGGTTGGCTTATTATTATAATTTGCTGGTAAGTATTTCATACGGAGTGTTTTACTCATTGCCATATAAATTTCTATTATTCACCAAAAGAATACTTTTTGATACACTGTATATCAAACACCATGCATTGTGCTATGAATAGGAAGATAAGTGAAATTTCTAAAAACTTATTCATTCAACAGACATTTTCTTAGCATTTCCTTTGGGCTAGAGGCTTAGCATATAGCAGTGTCCAGAATATGTATGCCCCCTTCCCTTATGGACCTTACAGTAAAGCCTGAAAAACAGACACTGAACAAGTATCATAAATGCAATGAGAGTTGCAGAGATGTGCAGCTGCTACAACTAGGGGAGCTAATCCAGTGGGAGTAAGTTCAAACAGGCACACAAATGTGCACGTACAAAATAATGAAGCAGCAGTGAAAGTACCCACAGGATGTGGGAATGCAGGCAGTGAAAAACTAATCTAGCCCAAAGCTGGAAGTGGTGACAGTGGGGAGGAAAGGTGCAGGTGAGGGATGGCCCCCTGAAGGAGGTGAGCCTGGAATGAGTAGCAGACTGGTGGAGTCTGGAAATATGCTTCTCATCTTCTCACAGTTGCTGAAAGAGCAACACGTGTACTTGGAAGATTTTGTTAATTTTCGCGTGACTTGGTATTTAGTATTTCAACAGGAAATGTCAGAATAACTTTACTGTCATACTGGATGTGACTTCTACTGCCATAGAAGTAAACTCAATACTTTGGCATTGTTTTCACACTTAAATAATCAATCTTTCTGTTTCCTTCAGGGGGACTCTGGTGGCCCACTAGTACAAGAAGACGCACGGCAGCTCTGGTTCCTCGTGGGGATAGTAAGCTGGGGGGATCAGTGTGCTCTGCCAGATAAGCCAGGGGTGTATACTCTAGTCACAGCCTACCGTGAATGGATAAACCAACACGCTGGAATCTAGTGCAATAAATAACATCTCTGTTGCAGAGTCTGAATGCAGTTGTGCCTGTCTAAAATTCTAAAACTTTTCAGCTGCAAAAAGAAACAAAGTGTTCTATTTTAACATTCTGTTACATAAATACTAAAGATTAAATACTATTTAACTTTTAGCTGTTACTATGGGTTTTATATTGCTCAAGAAAATTATATGAATGTTGCATGGTAATGTGCCAGGGGGAACACTGTAAACTAGTTATAGAGGTAACAATTATACTATACTTGTGATAACATAAATGCTAGTAGTGAGAGAAACAGATACCCTGAGAGTGGAAACTAAAGGAAACTGCACAAGTCTGCAAGGTCAGAGGAGTTTCCTCTGTGGAAGTCTCATCAAAGCTGATAAATGTGCAAAGTATACAAACTTGCAAAGAAAGAAGTTGTAGATAACATTTAAGACAGAACAGTATGAGAGAAAAAAAATACTATATTTTGAGAAAGGAAATTGAGTTATTTGTAGTGAGGTGGATGGACCTAGAGTCTGTCATACAGAGTGAAGTAAGTCAGAAAGAGAGAAACAAATGCCATATGCTAACACATATATATGGAATCTAAAAAAAACATGGTTCTGAAAAACCTAGGGGCAGAACAGGAATAAAAATGCAGATGTAGAGAATGGACTTGAGGACACGGGGAGGGTGAAGGGTAAGCTGGGACGAAGTGAGAGAGTGGCATGGACATATATACACTACCAAATGTAAAATAGATAGCTAGTGGGAAGAAGCCGCAAAGCACAGGGAGATCAGCTCGTTACCTTGTGTCTACCTAGAAGGGTGGGATAGAGAGGGTAGGAGGGAGACTCAAGAGGGAGGGGATATGGGGATATATGTATAATATAGCTGATTCACTTTGTTATACAGCAGCAACTAACACAACAATGTAAAAAGCAATTATACTCCAATAAAGATGTAAAAAAAAAAAGAAAAGAAAAATACTATTTTTTTAAATTTCTGGTTACTTAATATTTTATAGGAGGCGTTATGCCCTAAAAGTACAAGTACGAAGTCATTGTACAGTCCTACAGCAATCTTAATTACCCTGTAAGAACATGCTCCCATAGGAACTAACCAATGAATTTCAGGCATTTACGATCAAAGCTAGAATATTCACTCCTCACCAGAGACCCAAAGAATTATAATTTTCATGATAACTTTTATTTAAAATATTCTTTATCTATGTGAATGAGAGAATTTATCGCCTCCATGGGGGCGGGGGGGGGAATGGGAAGAGTTGGTTTGCAAAAAAAACCCAAAAAGTTAAATAGCTTAATTTCAATAAAATTATCTTAATGAAGAAACTTTTCTCTCTCTCCTTCTTTCTCTTTCTCCCTCTCTCCTGCCCTCCCTCCCTTAAACACACACACACACACACACACACACATGCACACACACACCAAAAGAACACAAATAAAATTTATTAACATTTAATGGCGCAGCAATTTATACAGTCTGAATTATGATTGTTACTGAATTTTTACGGGATTCTAGCAGAGTTAAAGTTTGCTTATGCATGATCATCTATGTGTCAGAACTTCCTCATTCTAAAAGCTAACTTATGACACCTGGGTATCAGAACAACTACATGCATTGTGATGAAAACGTCTTGTATTTCCTCATGTAAAATTGTGAAGAGACCTACACTGAAATCACTTACTTTGCAGAAGTTGAAAATTTAACCAACTCTGTGAAATGTACAAATAAATCATTGGTATACCTTACTTCAGATAAACTATTTTAAAATCATTTCTCTGCCTAAGTATTTACGGAAGTTATGACTTACGAAGGACAATCCAAAACAATTTATTTAACTGGTTCTCAAACAATAGAATGGCCAACTAGATTCTGAAGGCTTGGCACTTTCTGCTGCCTTATAATCAAGCTCTGTAACTAAGGCAAGCGTCCAGCTTGAAACTCCCTGGTTGCACCCTGTGAGGACAATATTAAACTGGCCATTCACAGTAAGCCTCAGGGGAGTGTGTTTGTGTATGGGTGTGTTGGTGTGTTTGTATGTGTGTGCATGTGCCTTCACATAATCATAAACATACTAGTTTATTTCTACACATTGAACGCTATATAAAGGAACATACTTATTCAGCAGAAAATAGAGCAAATTCAATTATTTATTGAAAATAAAATAGTAAATATTCATAGTTTTATGAAAAGATATTTGAACACCAGAAGAACACCTATTTTAAGAGATTTTTTTAAATGTTCTGATGAGGTCTATCTTCTTGATAGCTAAGTAACTCCATGAAAGCAATTTTGAATATTTATGGAAGGCATGGTGATTCATAAATCTTTTCAGTTCTTAAAAAAATCATTCTGGAAACTCTGGAAGAAACATTCTAGAACCTTAATTCAGTGCCAGGAAGAGTTATTAATACGAGGGAGAATCCTTTTCATCATAGAGAAAACACACAGATGAACCAATTTTTTTAAATGGCAAACAAAGTGAATATTTGATGTTCAAACTAAATACTCCTGAGTTTAAAATAGTCAACAGAGCTAATAAAAAGGGAATTATTCAAGAAAGTTTAGAGCAAGCAATTGACTGTTTCACTCCTGGGAAGTCTTAATTACAGAGTGTAGATCATTCATTTAGCAAATTTATTGAGCCCTGTATATTTCAGGCTCTCTACTATACTACTCTCTACTATACACTAATAAAACTAAGATAAACAAGACATAGTCCCTGCCTTTAAGACACTCAATATATTGTATGACAGAAATATAATATAACGGAGGCAATGATAAAGAGTAGGATATTTATTATAGGATAACAAAAAAAGGGGGTAGTTCTAGAAGACTCAGGGAAAATATAATAATATCAAAAGTGAGTCTTCCAGACCATCAATTTGCCATGAACAATACTAATTACTGTGTGGTTAGAGAGAAGGGAGCTAAGAACTCCTCAGGTTATTTATTTAAATATGTCACAAGCTCTCATTTATACAATTCAATTCCTATTTTCCTATTTGCTAAACATTAATCTTCAAACAGAGCCAAAATACAATTTTTTATGTCCACATAATCCAAATCTCAAAATCCAGTCCATTCTGCTTCTAATCAGTTTAATTAATCTCCTTTGGGGAAAACAGATCATCCCCACTCCCCTACATTTCTAGTGATTCATTTCTGTAAGAATCAGCTGTCTTTTGAAGGAACAGTTTTCTTATCATGAGAGATAATTAAGCAGAAGCTGGATAATAACCTGAAGAAATGTTTTAGAAGATTTCTGCAATGGGTCAGGCTTAAAAGCAGATTATTTCCATGGTGATTTCCAGACTAAGATTCTACCCATGATAAGCAAATAGTTTTGAGGGAGCATAACATCTGAGAAAAAGAAGAATTTCAGCATATTAGGATATCTGTTTGTTTAATCTGGTTCACAACCATGAAACAAATCATCAAGAGCAAAGAAATCAAACTGATCAAAATTCAAATTAAGTAGAAAACCATTCTGGAGAAAAAGAGAACTGAATGAAATGAGAAATTAATTCAAAAAGCAGACAGAGCTCAGGCATTTTCCTACCTCCAATCATACAACTTAGACTGAAATTACTTATGCAATAAAAATCTGTTGATATAATATTAATAAAGGTTTTCTCCCTGCAAAATTCATCCATCTAACCATTTTTTTACCCATTCATTTGTTTATCAATAGCTTTTGAGCACTGACAATCTGCCAGGCACTATTGTAGGCTAGCCAAGTCAACTTCAAGGAAAGAACAAGAAAGGCAGAGGAAGAAGCAAGTGTAAAAGTCCTGAGGTGACTACAAGTTTGTGGGTTTGAGGAACAGTAAGAAGTCAATGCGGCTAGAGCAAAACTAATATAAGAGAGACTAGTGTTAGAAGAGGTTGAAGAAATAAGCGTGGGGGCCATCTAAAGAAGTTTTTATTTTATTCTAAATGTGAAGGCAAAATTCTGAAGGGAAATTATATGATCAATTTTCTATTTTCTAAAGATTAAACTGGTGAAACCAAGGTTAATCATTAGTTAGATCCGTTAAACCTGTAACCTGCCTTCACTAATCAAGCTCCCTTTAATTGTTACTACAAAAACGTGCATGCCCTCCAAGTGGCATGTAACCTAAACAATAAGATGTTTGCCCAAGTTGTGTCCAGTTCAAGCTCCAGCCAATTAAGACTGGTTGGGACCACTGACCCTCCAACTGCGCATGCCTGAATGACCACTTGGTGACTTTTTAATGTCAGAGGGCTAGGTGTTCTGGCACCCTCAGAACATGCCAACCCCACCATTTTCTGACCATGAGTTCTGTGAAGAAGCCTGTAGCTTAGTTACACTTGTGTAGCACCATGATTACCTCACCTTTTTCTTATTTCCAATCATCTTTCCCCATGCTCCCCACACCTCAGACCACCCTGCTTCTTTATCCCATAAATATCCCAAGCCTCTCCCTCCTCCCTTTGGGGAGGCCGATTTGAGATTTTGTTCTCCCATCTCCTCACTTGGCTGTCTCATGAATATGAAACAGTCCCCCTAAAGCTGAGTTCCTCTGCTGAGTTTATGATTAACCTCTCTATCCAAAACTTGTTCCCTTTTTTGCCCCATACCTATTCCCCCTCAAGATTGAGAAGTATCAAAGAAAGCGGGGGATTGACACTGAGAAGGACCCTATGGGGTCCTCCTAGCACAAAAGTCTTACCATGTCCCCTCTGTTTCTTGCTCATAGGCCTTCCCTGATTTCCAAAGAGCAGATTCAAACAGTTACTAATTAGGGAGGTTAGGGAATACAGAAACAAAGAAAAGCAGCGAAGAGAAAACTGTGCAGTGATAAAGTAGAATACTAGTTCCTCCTCAAAGTACATACACAACAATCTGATACTTTTCTTTGAGTTCCTTGACAGGAACTAAAGCCCTCACCCAGGTGGAGGTTGGTAACTTCAGGCTGAGCATAAGCACATTGACCCCAGACCACTTAGAACCAGAAGGCTGATGACTGAGATTCATGGACCACCACCCTGATACCTCACCACCAACCAATCATGCATCCTGCAGCCCTCCCCCTAAATTTGTCTTTAAAAATTCTTCCCAGGGCTTCCCTGGTGGTGCAGTGGTTGAGAATCTGCCTGCTAATGCAGGGGGCGTGGGTTCGAGCCCTGGTCTGGGAGGATCCCACATGCCGTGGAGCAACTAGGCCCATGAGCCACAACTACTGAGCCTGCGTGTCTGGAGCCACAAAAAGAGAGGCCGCGATAGTGAGAGGCCCACGCACCGCAACGAAGAGTGGCCCCTGCTTGCCACAACTAGAGAAAGCCCTCGCACAGAAACAAAGATGCAACACAGCAAAAATAAATAAATTAAAAAAAAAAATTCTTCCCAGAAGACTACTGGGGAATTTGGGTATTTGGGGCATGAGCCTCCCATACTCCTTGCTTGGCCCTTGCAATAAACCTTTCTCTGCCTCAAATTCCAATGTGTCAGCTTGTTTGGTCTCACTGAGCATCAGGCACACAAACTTGAGTTCAACAACAAATACACCCTTTCTCTGCTGCAACCCTCTGCAGTCTCGACATTTGACTTGCTGTGCATCAGGCAAATGAACTTGGTTTGGTAACACTGGCTACCCTAAGAGAAAGAGCTACAAGAGGACAAAAGAAAGGAGATGAGTCAGAAGACTAATGCAGTAATCCAGGGAAAAGATGGGACTGACTTGGATTAAGGAGCTAACAAGACGGTGAAGATGGTGACAAATAGTGGAATTCAGAAAATATTTGTAGGGAGAAACAATAGGAATTTCTAATAGACTAGATTTAGGGACTGAGGGAAAGGAAGAGATCTAGGTTGACTCAAATTTTGGGCCTGAACCACTGAGATAGGAAATTTGGGAGGAGCAAGTTTGGGGTGTGGGGAAACTATAACAGTTTATTTCTGAATCTGTTACGTTTTGAAATTTGCAAGCAATAAGGTGAGGTAAACAACTATGAACGCACATCTGTAGCTCAGGGGAGGGATTGAGACCTGAAATATCTATCTGATGGCATTTACAATTTCAGGGAAGTAGGAGACAAAAGCCATAGTGGATGACTAGAAGAGGGAGTGGGAAATGTAGCTTTTAGAAAATATAAGGAAATATCTTAATGATCAAGATATATTTTGATATCTAAAGAAGATGAAAGAGTGATTTTAGTATCAGAACAAAACGGGATTTAAAGGAAAGTTAAATTTGATTTTATTAAAATTAAGAACTTTCTATTAAAAAGACACTATTAAGGAATAAAAAGGTAAAATGAGAGTGAGAAGATATTTGCAATACACATGACAAATACCTTGTATCTAGAATGTGTAGGGAATGACTACAGATCAAAAGGAAAAAGATAACTCAATAGAAAAATGGACAAATGATTGGAACAGGCATATCAGAACAAAAGAGAAATTTAAATGGCCAATAAATGTAAGACAAGGGGCTCAAGCTTATTAGAAATAAGGAAATGTAAAATAAAGCCACTGTAATATATCACAACTACACACTTACCAATGGATAAAAATGGAAAGTCTGAGGATATCAAGCACTGGTAAGGATGGAGGAGTGTAAATTGCTTTAACTTGGAAAAAAATTAGCATTATCAAATAAAGGATATCATATGCATATCCTATGATCTAGCAATTCTACTCCAAAGTGAATACTCTAGAAATGGGTGCACATGTGCAGGAATATTCAAAGCAGCATTATTCTTCATAGCCAAACAGTGAAACAACCAAATGTCCATCAACAATAAAATGAATAAATAAATCTTGTTATATTCATACAATGGAATACAATACAGCAACAAAAATGAATGGACTAGAGTCACACCTAACAACAAGGCTGAACTGTAAAAAACACAAAGTTAAACAAAAGAAGCCAGTCACTAAAGAATGCATACTATACTATTTGTTTAAAGGTCTACATTGTTTAGGAATTCATTCTTACTCATTAAAAGCTATTTTTTTAAAAAAGCAAGTAATTTATTACCAAAAAATACAAGACAATATTTACCTTTAGAGGAGAAGGGTGGAATTGTAATCACAAAGGGAAATGCTGGTTTGTTAGTAAACTTCAATGGATATATGCTTTATAGCAAGCCATTAAGTTGTACGTTTATGTTTTACATGCTTTCCCATATGTGTATTGTTTCTCACATCTCTGATGGAGAACATCTGTGGGCATTCCAAACATGGTGAGGGGAAGCAATCTATAATTCTCAGGTCATTCAGGAAAGAATCTTTGAAGAAAATATATGAAACTCTTTTTTTAAGGTATATATCATGACAGCAGAAAAAAAGCATTTTCTTTCTGTTCATGATCCACACTAATCTTTTAAAACTTGTTTTTATTTGAATTTTAAAGATCTAGCAGGATCGCCTATTAGTGTTAACATTGTTACTATACTTAAACATTTCTAATGTGCGTGGTACTATTCAAATATTCGATTCTCTTTCTTCCACAATTAATTTTCCTAAACTATAAGTTTTTGAGGGTAAAATAAAAAGATACATAAAATCCCATTTTGTAACAAGAAGCCAGATCAAATGATTCAGAGTTAAATTATTCACGTTAAATGATTCAGGTTAAATAATTGTACTTGAAATAATAAAAATGGTTTAATAAAAGGTTGTGTGTTTTGTTTGTTTGTAAACAGAAGATTTCTTGAACATTTCATTCAGCTTGTACTAATACACCCCTTCCTTAAAATCTCACCGAACTCCTTATTATAATAAAAATGTTCTTCTGTTTTGGGCCTTAACTCTTATAAGAGTGGAGAATCCCAGCGACTTGATACATCCTCTGAACTCCCCCTAGCCACTGCCTCCAATAAAACTCCCTTGATGTAAGGAAAGAAAACTAAAGCTTCCATACATATCAATGCAATGAAAGCAGATGCTGAGAGGAAAGGTACAAAAGGTACTGGTAAAATCTTCTGGGTTTCAAGTGAGTCAGCCAGAAGTAGTGTTCTATTACAGTTTTTAAACTACTGTAGCTTTTTCTGAATTTTTAAACTTCCTTTCTAGTTCTAATGCTGTCCTAACTCAACACCTCTCATACTCATATGGGCCACTTGAAAAAAACCCTGCTTTTTGCTCTTTTTGTGATGATTTTATGCATCCTCACAGGGTAATTTCACTGACATTTTGTCGTCCTGAACAGGCTTAGGATGCAACCTTGTTTCTTTTCAACCTTAAATATATCACCTTCTCTCTACTTTTCACAGAGCAATTTTATGAGAAAGATATAAATTTGAATGAACTGTCAAAATCATAAGCAATAAAAATAGGATTATAAAGAACTCATCAACACTAGCTCCAAAGATGTTTATACCGCATACTTGGACGAATTAAAAAAAAAACACTTTAAAATTATCCTATAGATGTTAAGGTCTATATAATTATATTATTCTGGTTAAAAAAAAGAAATCTCCATTTGGTTTGTAGCACTTATCAGAAGAAGAAAACTTTCTTCTTCTAAAACTCTGAAGATTTTTACAATCCCTTCTCTAAAACTTTTCTCTATAGAAGACTTGTCAAGCATGTCTTATATAAATCTACTGTAACTTCATTATTTTTCCAAACCTGGCTCAGGAAACATCAATTGCAAAATGAAATGCCCTTAAGTTTAGGGCAACACTTACCCATGGTGTCGCCGGCAAAGCCCACTGGGGTCCCTGGGAAAAATTCGATGGAACCTAGGTGATAAGGTCTACCTTCTTTTGTGCTTAGTCTAGTTTCACTTGTCTATAGAAGCTGCGTCTAGAAGTCTTGCACCTAACACGCTGGGTTAGCACTCCCAGCATAGAAACGCTGTGCCGGACACTTCAGCGGCTGTACGCAGAAACACCACACACAGCACCCCAGTCCAAGATGGCGGCGGAGGTCTGTGTTTATAGCGGCTGTGCCCGCCCGGCGCTGTGATCTGGGCGTGAGCAGCACAGCTCCGCCCACCTCGCGAGAACTGCACCCACCTGAGAGAACTCTGCCAGCTTATGAGAATCCTATAAAGCAGCCCTGATGCCGGCCTGTCAGGGAGAACCGTTTACTCTAGAGCTGGAGCTCGAAACTCTTCTGTTCTTGGATCCTAGAATAGCGCTTTCCCTTGCTTCTGAACCAAACTCGGTCTCATTATGTTGATGAGTAAGACATCGGTCAGGAGGACCCTTGTTGGGGCCTGACTCCAAAGGGTCAGTAGCAATGGCGTGAGATTGAAATGAAGACTTCCTTTCTAGATACCCAGATGTAAGTGTGACTTTCATTTCTCTGTAGGTTCATATAATCTGTTAGATAAATGCCAGCTTAGAGATATAATTGTAGGGCTCAACTCAAGGCAAATTTTAAGGAAATTAGAATAACTCTTGCAGAGAAGGACCCCTCTAATTAGAGGGATTCTTCTACCCTGACTCAAAAATAAGATTTTTTTTATTATACTCTTCTAAAATACGTTCTTAAATTTTAAAACTAAAATTGAAAATTTTTAAATAATAATTTAAAATTGGACCAAATAAACAGGCTCATAAATGAGACAAAGAAAAAGGAGGAATAAGAGATAGAGGGCCTATAGTCTATGACAATATTCTCCAGGATAATGTTTGCCTCAAGCAGACTTGATATCCAACACTTAAAAGAAAATATTTACTAATATGTGAGTATATATTTCAAATTACTTACATACATATGGAAAAGTTTAATAGGATCCTACATTTTGACATATTGGATTTTAATTGTTCAAATAAGTTTTTAACATTTAAGAAAGCAAGATGTGTGTATGTATATTTACAGGTTAGGTTTCTTATAGAACTCAATAATAGTGAATGATATAATCATTGGGACTGAGGAAACAAAAATATATAGCAATTAACCTTATGACCAGTTTATGTCACAGGTTTCTCATGAGATTTACACAATCACACAGCAGATGCACACAGACTTTCCACAAAATTCTTTTCAATAGACTCTCAACCACTGAGCCACCAGGGAAGCCCCAAGTACTTTTTAAAGATTGAAATATCTTTATGTTTTATCCTTTGTGATTTTTCAAACTTTCCCTTCATTAAATATCTATTTGAAAACTAGACAGAAAAGTGCATAACATGTATTTTATACTTATTTTTAAAAGAGATCCATTTTATAAAGCAGAAACTAACACACCATTGTAAAGCAATTATACTCCAATAAAGATGTTTTTTTTTTAAAAAGAGAGAGATCCATTTTAAAATTTCACCTGAAATGTTAAAAATGGCTATACATGGGGGCTTCCCTGGTGGCGCAGTGGTTGAGAGTCCACCTGCCAATGCAGGGGACACGGGTTCATGCCCCGGTCCGGGAAGATCCCACATGCCGTGGAGGGGCTGGGCCCGTGAGCCATGGCTGCTGAGCCTGCACGTCCGGAGCCTGTGCTCCACAACGGGAGAGGCCACAACAGTGAGAGGCCCGCGTACTCCAAAAAAAAACAAAAAATGGCTATACATGAATAAGTCATAATTTTTTTAAATATACACTTTACAGGAATGTATTGTGTAAACGTTATAATAATGGAAAAGAATGAAAAGCTTTAAAAAAAATCAGTGACTGCTAATAATATCAATTTTCACTTTCTCATATTCTCTTCCAGTTCTCATCCAAATATATGTATAATTTTACATTTTGGTTCCCAAACTGGCCCCTGTACACAGAAGGAAAGGACAGACTGAAGCAAGAGGCAGACCACCTCAGACTGGTAGGTGGCAATTTTAGTAAACAAGAGAACTCACACTCCAGGCTTGTCTTGGGTGGCCACAAGAAGAGCAGATCTCCACTCCTGTCCACCAAAATCTTTAAAGTTTACAGTATTTAGAGGACTTAACTGAGCTCAGTCACATATACAGTCCAGATGATCTCAGCAACACATTGCTCTCTCAAGGCTGAGTCCTTGAAAATGGCTCCCACTATGGGAATAGTGGGAAGAACATACATCCCAAGGACAGGAGAGGGGCAAGGAGCCTCCAGTTGCCCAGGTCAAGCTTGTGAGTCAGCTGGCAGTCATGTCCTTTCCATGACCTTCTCCAACAATACAGAACAATTTTGTATTCTGCCTTATTCACTTTATATTTTATCTTTAACATTAGTTTATGCTGTTTCATGATAATTATCAAAAGGTTTTAGGTTTTCACTTACTTTATATGTCAATGTGTCCATTAATATTTACTTAAAAATTAGTTTTTAAATAATTCTTATCTAAATCCAATGATTGATTAGTTGATTTTTAATGATAGCTTTTAAAGTGGACACAGATTTATAATAAGAAAAAAAGAGATACTTTTTGAAAGTGTTCTAGTATACATCATCACAAATGTTAGATATATAGAGAAGACACTTTCAAACACATAAAATTATGGCATTTAAAAAGAAACTTAGAGTTGTAACTTCCATATAGCCCCTTTCTATGGAATCTTTCTTATATATAATTTTTTAAAGCTATGACCCTATGTTTTTCCTTGATACTCATTGCTTAAAAACTAATACTTTTATGAAAACCCCCATTTTTTGCTTTTTAAAAAATTTTTATTGAAGTATAGTTGCTGCACAATATTATATAAGTTACAGGTGTACAATATAGTGATTTACAATTTTTTAATTAATTTTTATTGGAGTATGGTTGCTTTACATATTCACAATTTTTAAAAAGGTTATACTCCATTTATAGTTACTATAAAATATTGGCTATATTTTCTGTGTTGTACAATATATCCTTGCAGCTTATTTTACACATAATAGTTTGTACCTCTTAATCCCCTATCCCTGAATTGCCCCTCCCCCCTTTCCTCTCCTCGTTGGTAACCACTAGTTTGTTCTCTAATCTGTGAGTCTAATTCTTTTTTGTTATATCCACTAGTTTGTTTTTGTTTTTTTTTTTTGGCGGTACGCGGGCCTCTCACTGTTGTGGCCTTTCCTGTTGCGGAGCACAGGCTCCGGACGTGCAGGCTCAGTGGCTCTGGCTCACGGACCTAGCCGTCCGCGGCACGTGGGATCTTCCCGGACCAGGACACGAACCCATGTCCCCTGCATCGGCAGGCGGACTCTCAACCACTGTGCCACCAGGGAAGCCCTGTTGTATTTTTTATATTCCACATGTAGGTGATATCATACAGTATTTATCTTTCCCTGTCTGACTTATTTCACTTAGCATAATACCCTCCAAATCCATCCATGTTGTTGCAAATGGCAAAATTTCATTCTCTTTTACGGCTGAGTAGTGTTCCATTGTATATACATACCACATCTTCTTTATCCATTCATCTGTTGATGGATACTTAGGTTGCTTCCATATCTTGACAGTTGTAAATAATGCTACTATGAACATTGGGGTGCATGAATCTTTTCAAATTAGTGTGAAAACCCCTTTTAGTATAACTTAAAATCTGCCCTTTAAAGCTCATACTCAAACGTGCTTCTTTAGCTGGTATGATATTTTCTTGCCATAAACTCAAGTATACCCCCCAGAAAAGTAATTTTCTTAATTATTTCTCTTTCAAACTCCCATTCTGCCTAATGACTGCAGCTGTACACTCTATTTTTGGTAGATTTAGCCAATTCAGGCTTTTCTTAGGCAGTCTGGGGTTTTCTCAAGCGAGTTACCATACTCCTCCCTGTTCTCTAAGTTCCAGGTGACCCAGCTTACATAGTGTCAAAGCACTGGGTTGAGGGGGCTGATCTACAGTCATAATCTGTCCAGACTGTCACCTCACTGGCGCAATCTACAGGTCAGTCAGCTTTCTCACACGTTCATTTCTACACAGTGCTTAGAAGCATAGAATAAATAGACTATTATCCCCCACTCTTCTCAGTCACCATCACGCTCATCAAGCCTACCTCAGGATCTCACGGCCTCAATACACTGTGAAGTCTCTCTATTCAAGGGCTTAAGCACCATGATGGCACAAAGAACTCAGGAAGGTGCAAGATCCCATGACTTTATGAACTTCAAATGATTAAGCAGTATATTTTGAGAAGCTCACATGGAAAAAGTAGGGACTGACCTAATCTTAAAGGATGAATAGATTTACATAGACAAGCATGTAAGAAGAGCATACTAGATATTTTGAAGAAAAGTACAAAAGCCTAGCCTGGAATGCTCAAATAAATACAATTAAAGTAGAAATTGTTAAAGAATGCAAATGTTTCTGATCCAGGTCCTATTAATAATTGATACGAGAACCACCGTGATGGTTTTTCATTCTGATACAAATATCATTACTCTGATGACCTTTACCTTTACATGTTTGGGAGGAAAAAAAGAGGGGAAGCACAGTTTAGAACAATGATTCTACTTGACCATATAAGTTTGAATCTCTTTAACAAAGACTGTTACCCAAGGAAGCCTTCTCTCCCAGCATAACTGGATTTTCCCTTACTTCTGGTCCCTGGCCTCTGGCAAATTCATTTTCTTCCAAGTGGCTAAACATTAGAATGTGTCAAATCTAGTCTCCACAGCACTATCTAAACTTGCTGCTAAGAACAAGAATGCTGTCTAAAAATTTGAAAAATTACTGGTTAAACCCATGTATACTTTTAATAAAAAATCAACACCCTTTGGGTTTCAGGGAATGAAAAATTCTTTAATGAGTGCTAGTATTAGGGTAGCAGTAAAAATTTCAGGGAGGAATTCAGAAAGGATGATATGAGTCAAAGGAGACAAGAGTTATGTGTTGGAGAGCATTCAGATTCTGGTGGAGGGTGAGAACTTGGAGAGCCATTGGTCTTCCACCAAAAAGCAATAAAAAAACTGCCACAATCTAGGGAATAAGAAGGGCAGCTGCTCTCTTTAGATTCACAAAATGCAAAACTAAATAAAGGCTGACTGTCCTTCTCAAACCACGTAAACTTATTGTTTCCTCAGTCACAACAACTGAGAGTTTTAACTTGGGTCATATGATTATTATTTATGGAACAGCATATATACAGCTCATGTTTTACTAATGTACAAATAGGAAATTCTCAGAAAGTACTTTGAAGATAAAAAGTTGTATGAGTGCTAAGTATTATCATTACACCATTATCATAAAACACATAAAAGTCACAGTATCTTGTAAGCTAAATGGGTGGAGAATGACTGTGCTGCACAGCACTCGGGGAGATGATGGCAAAGGGACAACCTCTGTGGAGAGAGCAGGCATGGACACCACCACAGAACAGGTAGGCTTAATGGGCTGGGCAGCAGGAGGGCTTGCCCTTGCTCCTCAGGGAAATTTTCTGAAGGGACCAAATTCATTAAAGTAGCTTCATTTGTATTTTATAGTCTCAAAAAATGAACTTTATATGGAAGAAGGAACAATGTATATTCTAAATAAAAGAAAAATAAGAATGATTGATTGATAAATTTTAATCATTAGAGTCTGTTTTGCTTGTTAGTTTTTGTGAGAAATATTTCCATCACAATTAAAACATTCATGAGAAGTATATGTATAAATTGCTGAAATTTCTGAAGTAAAATTGGGGCATTCTACTTTTTAAAAGATAATTTCACTTTGAAAATTGAAAGAACACAAGATAGTTATATGTATCTATTCTTTTTTTTTTTTGGATCTATTCTTGATGTGTGTTGATACAGAGACATTAATATTTATGTTTATAATATGCTATTTTACCTATAGGAAGTGGTACATAAAAGTTTAGGTGTTAATGTTAATCACTGAAACATCACAGTGCTTCACTGCTATACATTTTTACTGGTGTGATTTAATATTTCAGTTGGAAACAAGAACAAAAAAAATTTATTGCTTTCCATTAGCAGTGCCACATGCTTAGACAGCAACTGGCCCGAAAGTTAAAGAAATGTGCTGACTGGTTCCATGGCACACAGATGGACAAATAATTTTTGACTCTTAAGCTAATCAAATTAGCACACAAAGATAAATGTTCATGTACAAATTACAGTCCTTCCTGTCACTCCAAAATGCACACCTTGATAGACACATTGGGCCTGACCCATGTTTTTAACAATTTTTAAACAACTTTTCTGGTTTTGATCTTGCCAACATCTAGATTCTAGGTGAACAGTTTAATATTGGGCAGAATATAACTTATTCAATAATCAGTCACTTTATACGTTCACATAAATATTTAACTATAAGAGTACCCCTGAAATCTTTTCCATTAAATGGTGACTGTTAATTCCTATGATTTAATTAACAAAAATTCTAGTAAAAAATGTTTGGCCTTGTCTCTAATTAATGTGTTTTATTTCCACGTAAACTTGCTCAGTTCGTTAGGCTTCATAAATGATATATGAGAAATAATATATAGACAGACCCTGATTTCATACTTTCAAGGAAATAATTTTTATGTAAAACTCATCAGCAAGCCACACTTTCTAAAACTGCTAAATCAATCTCAATATCATTATTACACCTTACCATTATTACATCTTACCTTTATCACACCTGAATGGCTTCAAGATACACTTGGTGAATAAATAAAACTTTGGAAAATTAACGCATGTTGCAGAAATAAAAACAAGTTTTTCTATTCCTCATGTCAACTCCCACCTAAGACCCAATTTCTGTTGAATAAGTAGTCTATTTTTCAACTGACAATCACATAATAACACTTTGAGAAAGTGGAATTTAAATGTCTCACATTGTTCTTAGAAAATAAAGAATCTGGATGTTTACAAAGTTTACTTTTTCTTTTCAATTTAGGGATACACACACACACACACACACACACCACTCACACAGAGGATAACTACTTTCCAAATCAATAAAATCCTTTGTAAGTAGGAAGAACATCTGCATCTTTGAAAACTCAGGTGAGAATGACAGAAATACACACTTAGTTCATTTGCCTTTAGAATTAAGTTTTATTCACTAACCATAATTTTGCATTTGTGAATCAAGATAGTTTCATTTGCCTTTAGAATTAAGTTTTATTCACTAACCATAATTTTGCATTTGTGAATCAAGATAGTTAAGTCACTGTAGTGATCTTAGATTTTGGCTGTAAGATAAGTAAGAGTTGCAAGTTAGAGTGCCCTATATGATTTACTTTTCCTTCAGGAGACCAGGAAAGAATCCTAATCCAAATTCAAACCCTAACCCTAAATATGCTGCTGATAACCAAAGGAGAAATCTCTACCTAGAATGTTTGTCTTCCCTAGATTTGAAAGGTTCTAAAGAGAAAATATTGTCCTACAATTTCCACTTTTTTTAAATAAGGAAACAGGAATGGGTGATTTGCAAAATCCCTGCCATCTCCAAAGGGCCATGCATCTCTCATTTTAGGAAATTTACACTGAAGAGAAGTTTGAAGTCAAACAATCTCTCTAGTAAACAAGTTGTTGTTTACAAGAATCACTTTTTTGTCACCTTATAGACAAATAAGGAGAAACAATAAATTAAATGTATCTGAATCTATAGGTTAAACTGTTGTAAAATTGACAATATAAAATTTTTTTGATCTACAAAAGCAGCATCTTTATATAGCTCAATCTGTTAGAAAAACACAGTTGAGATAAATAGAAAATATACTCCAAGTATTTGCCACATCAAATTTCACACTCCATTTATCACATTTTCATTGAAGTTTATTCCATGGCAAGCTGTATTGAAGAAAACACAGAGATATATACCTTTGGGTATGGAAGAGGTTGCTTTAGTATAATATACTAATCTACAAGAATTTAAGTTATGAGGGTTTTACCATACCATTTAGTCTTTTCTTTTTCCAAAAACTTTATATTATACATTGTTCTAGATTCAGTAAGTGAATTGGTCCAATTGAAAAGTGTTTTCCTCTAAACTTTTACATAGTGAGGTGTCCTTTAGGGTTTTTTATTTTATTATAGATCAAAAGAGTTCATGAACATCATACTTCCATGGAAATATTGAGATATTAATTTTTATGTGCAGGATGCAAACATAACTTTGACAAACAATATTTAAATAGTCAAAGTCAGTTTTCTTTTTAAGTAAAAGGAAATTTCTAAAAAGCTTAAGATTTGGAAATGTATCTGCTCTGGGGATCTAGTAAATATTTCTTCAGGGAATATTACCTTTCAGGGAATGACTGTTAACTAAAAACTAAATTTTCTGATAGATATTTGACTCTGTTTGCAAATAAAAATCAAACTAACATTAAGTGTTTTTAAACCAATCAACATTTAGCATAGTCATTTCAGTGAATGTTGATATATATATCAGATACATTTTTCACACACACAAACATACAAGCATACCTGGAATATTGTATGTATGGGTATAAAATATATAATATAAATAAAATATGTATATTATGTTAGTAATATAAATATGAAATATTTATATTAATATATATAAAACAAACATAAAATACAAAAATATGTTATGGACTGAACTGTGTCCCCTCAAAATTCATATATTGAAGTCCTGACCTAATACCTCAAAATGTGATTGTATTTGGAGATAGGGTCTCCAAAGACACATTAGGTTATGAGGAGGTCATTAGGTGGGCCCTAACCCAATGTGACTTGTGTCTGTATAAGAAGAGGAAACTAGGACACAGACATGTATAAAGAGAAGACTATGTATAGACATAAGGAGAAAAATTCATCTATAAGCCAAAGAGAGAGGCCTCAGAAGAAACCAAACCTGCTGAAACCTTGATCTCAGACTTCTAGCCTCCAGATGACTTCTGAAGGCTGTTTTGATTAAGGCATTAAAAAGGCAGACTTGAGTCCTAAAATACTCATAGTTACTTTAAAGCTAAATAGCCTAAATATACCAGTAAAAGACATATATTAACAGAATGGATTGAAAAACATAATCCAGTCATATGTTGTCTACAAGAAACTCACTTCAAATATAACAATATAGGCAGATTAACTGTAAAAGAATGGCAAAAAGGCCTATCATGTAATATTATTTAAAACATTACTCAAAGGAAAGTAGGAGTGGCTAAATTAATATCAGATAAAGAAGTAGACTTCAGAGCAAAGAAAATTACCAGAATGGGACATTGTATAATGATAAAAGAGTCAATCAACCAAGACGACATACCAACCCTAAAAGTGTATGTACCAAACAGAGAAGCAAAATATGTGAAGAAAAGAAACTGAAAGGAGAAATTCAGAAGTCAAAACTACAGTTGTAGACTTCAACACCTCTCTCTCAATTGTTGAATATCTATGCAGAAAAACAAGATATAGAATAAACAATGCCAACATCAACAGGAGCTAGTCAACATTCATAGAAAACTCCAACAACAGCAGGACACATTCTTTTTAAGGACCCATAGAACATATGCCAAGATATATTCAGTGCCATAAAACAAACCTCAACAAATTTAAAAGAATTTAAAAATCATATATAGCATGTCTTTCAACCACAGTGGAGTTCAACTAGAAGTCAACAAGGAAAAGGAGTATCTGAAAACACTTGGAAACTCAACAACACATTTCTAAGTAATCCAGAACTCGAAGAGAAATTCTAAAAGGGTGTTTTAAAAATACATGGAATGAAAATGAAAATAAAACACATGAAATTTGTAAAACACAGCTAAAACAGTGGTGAGATGGAAATTTATAGCATTAAAAGCATGCATTAGCAAAGAGAAAAAGTCTCAAATCAATAATTTAGGCTCCCAGGGAGCTTCCCTGGTGATGCATTGTTTAACAATCCACCTGCCAATGCAGGGGACGTGGGTCTGAGCCCTTGTCCAGGAAGATCCCACATGCCACGGAGCAACTAAGCCCGTGAACCACAACTACTGAGCCTGCGCTCTAGAGCCCACGAGCCACAACTACTGAGCCCACATGCTGCAGCTACTGAAGCCTGCACACCTAGAGCCCGTGCTCCACAAGAGAAGCCACCGCAATGAGAAGCCCACACACCGCAACTAAGAGTAGCCCCCACTCCCCGCAACTAGAGAAAGCCCGTGTGCAGCAATGAAGACCCAACGCAGCCAAAAATAAACAAAATAAAATTTTTATAATAATAATTTAAGTTCCCACTGCAAGAACTTAGGAAAAGAAGAGTAAAGGAAACCCAAAGCAAGCAGAAAGATGGAAATAACAAAGATAAGCACAGAAATTAATGAGATGAAAAAAGAAAACAATGGTTCTTAGAAAAAAATCAATAAAATTAGCAAATCTCTGGAAAACTGACAAAGGAAAAAATGAAAAAACACAAATTACCAATATCAGGAATGAAACAGGGGATATAGGTACACGTAGACATCAAAAGGATAAGGGAATACTACCAACAACTCTACACACATAAATTTGACAATTTAGACAAAATGGACCAATTCTTTGAAAAACACAAACTATCCCAACTCAAACAATATGAAATAAATCATTGGAATAGACTCATAGTTATTAAGGAAACTGAAATTGCAATTTAAAAACACACACACACACAAAATCCAGTGAGGTTTATGCCAGAGTTGCAAGGCTGGTTCAATATTTTTTTTAAAAGCAATATAATCCACCATATTAACAAACTAAAGTAGAAACGTTACATATCATTGGATGTAAAAAGGTATTTGACAAGATTCAACACTGTTTCATGACAAAAACTCTAGGGAAAATAGGAATAGAGAGAAACTCTCAACTTGAAAAAAAATCTACAAAAAACTTAAAATAATGGTGAAAGACTAAATGCTACCCCACTAATATCAGGCACAGGACAAAAATGTCCACTCTCATGACTCTTTTTTTTTTTTTTTTTTGCAGTACACGGGCCTCTCACTGCTGTGGCCTCTCCCGTTGCGGAGCACAGGCTCCGGACGCACAGCCTCAGCAGCCATGGCTTACGGGCCCAGCCACTCCGTGGCATGTGGGATCTTCCCGGACAGGGGCACAAACCCGTGTCCCCTGCATCGGCAGGTGGACTCTCAACCACTGCGCCACCAGGGAAGCCCATGACTCTTATTTAACATAGTGATGAAGTTCTGGTCAGAGCAATCAGATAAGTAAAGAAAATTAAAAGCTTACAGATTGGATAGTAAGAAATAAAACTGAGCCTATTTGCCAATAGGACCAATAGGACATGATTGTCTACATAGAAAATCCCAAGGAATCTGAAAAAAAAATAAAAAGCAACTTCCTAGAACTAAAAAGTGAGCCCAACAAGTCACAGGATGCAAGATAAACTGCAAAAATTAATCGTATTTCTATATAATAGCAATGAACAATGGACTTCTAAATCAAAACATAATACTATTTACAATTGCTTTAAAAAAGAGCGAGAGAAAGAACTTAAGTGTAAATCTAACAAAATATTTATAGGATTTGTATGCTTAAAACTGCACAACACTGATGAAAGAAATCAAAGACGAGCTAATTAAATGGAAAGACATGCTATGTGGATTAGAAGACAGCATAGTAAAGATGTTAATTATCTCCAAATTGATATAGTGTTTTACAGCAAAGCCTATCAAAATCAAAGCAAGATTTTTATTTATATATACACAAGATTATCTAAAGTTTATGTGGAAAAGCAAAGAAACTAGAAAGCTAAAAAAATTTTCACAAAGAAGATAGTGTGGGAGGAATAGTTCTACCTGATTTTAAGACTTAATATATAACTACAGTAATGGAGATTATGTGGTATTGGAGGAAAAAAAGACACATAGATCAATGGAACAGAAGAGAACTCAGAAATAGACCCATATAAATATGCCCAACTGATTTTTTGACAAGAATACAAAAGCAATTCAATGGAGGAAAGATAGACTTTTCAGCAAATGGGGCTGGAGCAACTAGCAATCCGAAGGAACAAATTAACCTCAACCTAAATTTCTTACCTCATGTAAAAATTAATTCTAAATGGATCATAGCATAAAATGTACAAAATTTTTATGAAAAAATATAAGACAATCTAGGTCAAGGCAGACTTCTTAGATTTGACACCAAAAGTGTGGTCCATGAGAGAAAAATTTGAGAAATTGGCCTTCATCAAAATTAAAAACTTTTGCTTTGTGAAAAGACTGTTAGGAAGGTGAAAAGACAAGCTACAAACTGGGGGGAAATTATTTGCAAAACACAGATTCTACAAAGGACTAGTATCTAGAATATACAAAGAATTCTCAAAACTCAACAGTTAAAAAGAACAATCCAATTATTAAACAGACAAAAGATATAAACAGACATTTCAGAGGATAGACATATAACAAATTAGCACACATGTAAAGATGTTCAACACCATTAGTCAATGCAAATTAAAACTACGGGGTACCTCTCTATACCTATCAAAATTGTTAAAGTTAAAAATCATGATAAATGTTGACATGGATGCAGAGGAACTGGATCACGTATGCATTGCTGGTGGAAATATAAAATGTTGCATCCACTCTGGAAAACAGTTTGGCAGTTTCTTAAAATTTAAACATACAACTACCATATGTCTCAGCAATTACACCTCCAGACATTTATTCCAAACATGAGGACATGTTTGTGCAAAAACATCTATGTATATAGCACCTTTATTCCTAACAGCCAAGAAGTGGAGATAGTCCAGATGTCCTTCAGTGAGTAAATGATTAAACAAACTATAGTACATCTATACTATGACTTACTTCTTAACATAACTGTTTTAAAAAAGAACTATTGATACATGCAACAACCTGAATGAATTGACAAAGAATTCTGCTGAGTGAAAAAGCAAAATCCAAAAAGGTTTCATATTTATATAACATTCTTGAAATTATAGAAAAGGAGAAAAAATTAGTGGTTACCAGGTTTAAGGAGGGCAATGGTACTGGAGGCAAGTGAGTGCGACTATAAAAAAGGGCAACATGAAGAACCCTTGTGATGGAAATCTTGTTATCTTAGTTTCTTGGTTAGTTTTCTTGGCTGTATCAATGTAAATATCCTGGTTATGATATCATATATAGTTTTGCAATTTGTTACCATTGGGGGAAACTGGGTAAAATATATGAGGGATCTCTCTGTATTATTTCTTACAACTGCATGAGAGTCTAATTTTCACAAAATGTTAATTTATTTTTTTTAATTAATTTATTTATTTTTTGCTGTGTTGGGTCTTCGCTGCTGCACACAGCCTTTCTCTAGGGGCAGCGAGCAGGGGCTACTTTTCGTTCCAGTGCGAGGGCTTGTTGCAGTGGCCTCTCCTGTTGCAAAGCATGGACTCTAGGCACGCGGGCTTCAGTAGTTGTGGCATGCAGGCTCAGTAGCTGTGGCTTGCAGGCTCTAGAGTGCAGGCTCAGTAGCTGTGGCACACAGGCTTAGTTGCTCTGCAGCATGTGGGATCTTCCCAAACCAGGGATCCAACTGGTGTCCCCTGCATTGGCAGGCGGATTCTTAACCACTGCGCCACCAGGGAAGTCCACAACATTTTAATTTAAAATATTTGAAAAATATACAAACTTCTCTTAGTAGAACATTCTGACACAACTGACCCAGTACTTTCAATAAGTCAATGTCACAAAAAAATTAAAAAGGAAAGCAGAGTATGAAAGGTATTCTAGATTAAAAGAGACATAAGAGAAATAATAACCAAATGCAATGTGAGGGTTTTGATCTGATTTGTGTTCAACAACAACAACAAAATTTGTAAAAGACATTTTGAGGACATTTTAAGGACAAAAAGGGATGTTTGAATATGAACTTGGTATTAGAGTATATTAAAGAATTATTGCTAATTTCATTAGAGATGATCATTTTTTAAATGCCCTTATTTTTTAGATGGAAAAAATCTAAAATGATTTTTCCATTGTGAATATCATAAGGCAATTATTTTCCTGGAACTATTTTTAAATGCTTCAGAAAAATAGATGAAATCTTGCAAAATGTTCAACTTTTAAATCTATGTGATTAATAAACAAAAGTTTATTAAGCTATTTTCTCTACTTTTATGCATATTTAAAATTTTCCATAATAAAATAAAATTTCTCTTGATCCCATTTCCTTCACCATGTATATATTCCCATTTCTTTACACCCCTTTTTCAGCAAAATCTTTGAAAGAGTGGTCAGTGGTCACTGTCTCTAGCTCCTCTACTTCCATTCTCTTTCAAACCATCTCTAACCATTCTCATGCCCCTTCCACTCCTAAAATTTCTTGCATCAAGGTCACCATTTACCTCCATAATGCTAATCCAATGATCAATTTTCAGTGCTCAGTTGCTCATCTTGTTTATGAGCCATCAGCAACATCTGACACAGTTGATCCCCTTCACAAATCTTGGTACACTTCTATGGGCTCCCAGGACACCATTTTTTCTTGGTTTTCCTCCTACCCTCACTGGTTGCTTCCTCTCAGTGTCCTTTGCTTGGTCTTCCTCTTCTCCCTGATCTCTTAATATGGGAGTGTCCCAGTGATCATCTCTTGGTCTTCTTCTCTAGCTACACTTGCTCCCTTGGTAATCTCATCTAGTCCCAGAGCATAATCTCTATGTTGAAGAACGCCAAATGTACATCACCAGCCCAGACCTCTATCCAAAATTCCAGACTTGTATATCCAACCTGCATCTTCACTTGGATGAATGACTAGTGAACATCTAAAACATAAAACTGAAATAATAATCATCCCCTCAAAACCTGCTATATCAGCAACCTTCCCATCTCAGATGAAGACAACTCCCTCCCTCAAGTCCTCAAGCTAAAGAACTGGAAACCATCTTTGACACCTCTTTTCCATTCACATTCCACCAATTCATCAGGAACTCCTATCAACTCTGTATTCAAAATATATCCAAACTTCAAACACTTTTCATTTCCTCCACCTCCACCACTCTGGTCCAAGCCAACATCATTTTGTGCTTCAATGATCAGAATCAATTCTTATCTTGTCACTCTGCTTCCACCCTTGTACTGTATAATTTACTTTCCAAAAAGCAGTCAGAGGGATCGCATTAAGAAATTAGGCCAAATCATCATAGTCTTCCACTCAAAGACTTCCAAAGCTCACATTTAACTCAGAGGGAAAAAACCAAAGTTATTACAATGACCCACACGTCCCTATATGATCTGGGCCCTCGTAACACCAAGAAGTACTCTTACTACATTACTCCTCGTTCACAGTGCCCTCCTAATATGCCCCTCCTTCAGGGCCTTCGTAGGGTCATTCCCTCTGCCAGGAACATCCCAGATACCTGTATGGCTAACACCATTGCCTGTTTCAAGTCTGCTCAGATTTTACCTTCTCAATAGGTCTAATCTGACCACTCTGTTTAATATCGCATCCTGCCACCACCACCACCATCTCTCACACACACCCCACATTCCTGATCTTCTTTACCTAGCTCTACTTTTCCTACAGCATTTATTACCTTTTTACCAGTTATGTATTTTATTTATTAATTATACTTCATTTGTTGTCTATCTCTGCTCAGTAAAATGTAATCTCCATAACAAAAGAGATTTTTATTCCTACAACTGTGCCTAGTAGGTCATCTATAAACATTTGCTGAATGAATAAAGTTTGATTTTAGTATTATATTATTCATACATGCTGAAAAATAAGTAGGTCAAATATTAATTCACTACTTCTGCTTGTTATTCTACAAGCTAAGCAGTCCACTGAGTTCATAATTAATGTAAAACAAAATATACTTCTACACTTAACATCAAGTCCATATGTATTTCTGAGAGTATCCTATATTTTGCTCATATTAACACTTGCTTCCCTGTCCTTTCTGCTCAAAAGAACAGATTCAAACACAAAAATGAAAATCACAAGCTGTGGAAAGATTACCCTGTGTATCTTAATGATGGTCATCACCATAGTAGTCTTCAGACTCATTGTTTATTTTGTCACTTATGCTGAGTACTCAATATGTCTTTCTAATCACACAGAAATATTGGTTCCATTATTAGGAAAATTAGGAATTTTGAGAATGAGGGAAGAGAAGCAGTCAGACAATATTATTAGGCAGAGAAAATTTCTTATGGTTAATAACATTTAACGAGATTGTTCTTTAGCAAACTTTGGTTTAGGGCACTCTAAACCCAAAGAGTTAGTGTACTCTTTTTAAAATTCCTGATAAAGATTTAGCTTCTTGGAAAATATGAGTGAAGCAAGTAGTCATCCTCCCTACCTTAGCTAAACTTATAACTATCTGAAGAGATAATCAATGAGTTAACAAACATTAAAAGTCTATAATATGGGATTCTAAGCTTTCTTCTTCCAAAGCCTATAATTTTTTCTCTATACAAAGTTTTCTTCTGATAAAATTCTTATTAAAAAGTAGAGTATTCCCTATTATTGAGGAATAAAACTTAAAAGGTCAGTAAAAACTTTTATGTATATTTTCCATACAAGAAAAATTCTGGGGTTCTCATATTGATTTTCCTTAAAAACAGCTCTATGTGCCAAGTTCTCTGTCCTATTCTTCTTACTATCTTTTTTTTTAATCTTTATTGAGGTCTAATTGCTTTACATTGTTGTTAGTTGCTGCTGTATAACAAAGTGAATTAGCTATACATATACATATATCCCCATATGCCCTACCTCTTGCATCTCCCTCCCACTCTTCTTATCCCCACCCCTCTAGGTGGGCACAAAGCACAGAGCTCATTTCCCTGTGCTATGCTGCTGCTTCCCACTAGCTATCTGTTTTACATTTGGTAATGTATATATGTCCATGCCACTCTCTCGCTTCGTCTCAGCTAACACTTAGCCTTCCCCATGTCCTCAAGTCCATTCTCTACGTCTGCATCTTTATTCCTGTCCTAACCCTAGGTTCTTCAAAACCAATTTTTTTTTTTTTAGATTCCATATATATGTGTTAGCATATGGTATTTGTTTTTCTCTTTCTCACTAACTTCACTCTGTATGACAGACTGGGTCCATCCACCTCACTATAAATAACCCAATTTTGTTTCTTTTTATGGCTGAGTAATATTGCATTGTACATATGTGCCACATCTTCTTTATCCATTCATCTGTCAATGGACGTTTAGGTTGCTTCTATGTCCTGGCTATTGTAAACAGTGCTGCAATGAACATTGTGGTACATGACACTTTTCGAATTATGGTTTTCTCAGAGTATATGCCCAGTAGTGGGATTGCGGGGTCATGTGGTAGTTCTATTTTAAGCTTTTTAAAGAATCTCCATACTTTTCTCCATAGTGGCTGTATCAATTTACATTCCCAGCAACAGACCAAAAGGGTTCCCTTTTCACCACACACTGTCCAGGATTTATTGTTTGTAGATTTTATGATGATGGCCATTCTGACCGGTGTGAGGTGATACCTCATTGTAGTTTTCTTTGTTTTTCTCATTGTAGTTTTGATTTACATTTCTCTAATGATTGGTGATGTTGAGCATCCTTTCATGTGTTTCTTGGCAATCTGTATGTCTTCTTTGGAGAAATGTCTATTTAAGCCTTCTGCCCATTTTTGGATTGGATTGTTTGTTTTTTTTTAAATTGAGCTGCATAAGCTGCTTGTATATTTTGAAGATTAATCCTTTGTCAGTTGCTACATTTGCAAATATTTTCTCCCATTCTGAGGGTTGTCTTTTCATTTTATTTATGGTTTTCTTTGCTGTACAAAAGCTTTTAAGTTGCATTAGACCCTATTTGTTTATTTTTGTTTTTATTTCCATTTCTCTAGGAGGTGGATCAAAAAGGATCTTGCTGCGATTTATGTCATAGAGTGTTCTGCCTATATTTTTCTCTAAGAGTTTTATACTTTCTGGCCTTACATTTAGTTCTTTAATCCATTTTGAGTTTATTTTTGTGTATGGTGTTAAAGAGTGTTCTAATGTCATTCTTTTACATGTAGCCATCCAGTTTTCCCAGCACCACTTATTGAAGAGGCTGTCTTTTCTCCATTGTATATTCTTGCCTCCTTTATCAAAGATAAGGTGACCATAAGTGCATGGGTTTATCTCTGGGCTTTCTATCCTGTTCCATTGATCTATCTTTCTGTTTTTGTGCCAGTACCATACTGTCTTGATTACTGTAGCTTTGTAGTATAGTCTGAAGTCAGGGATCCTGATTCCGCCAGCTCCATCTTTCGTTCTCAAGGTTGCTTTGGTTATTCAGGGTCTTTTATGTTTCCATACAAATTGTGAAATTTTTTGTTCTAGTTCTGTGAAAATTGCCAGTGGTAGTTTGATAGGGATTGCATTGAATCTGTAGATTGCTTTGGGTAGTAAAGTCATTTTCACAATGTTGATTCTTCCAATCCAAGAACATGGTATATCTCTCCATCTATTTGCATCATCTTTAATTTCTTTCATCAGTGTCTTATAATTTTCTGCATATAGGTATTTTGTCTCCTTAGGTAGGTTTATTCCTAGATATTTTATTCTTTTTGTTGCAATGGTAAATGGGAGTGTTTTCATAATATCACTTTCAGTTTTTTCATCATTAGTGTGTAGGAATGCCACAGATTTCTGTGCATTAATTTTGTATCCTCCTACTTTACCAAATTCATTGATTAGCTCTAGTACTTTTCTGGTAGCATCTTTAGGATTCTCTATGTATAGTATCATGTCATCTGCAGACAGTGACAACTTTACTTCTTCTTTTCCGATTTGGATTCCTTTTATTTCTTTTTCTTCTCTGATGGCTGTGGCTAAAACTTACAAAACTATGTTGAATAATAGTGGTGACAGTGGGCAACCTTGTTTTGTTCCTGATCTTATTGGAAATGGTTTCAGTTTTTCACCATTGAGGATAATGTTGGCTGTGGATTTGTCATTTATGGCCTTTATTATGTTGAGTAAGTTTCCTCCTATGCCTCCTTTCTGCAGGGTTCTTATCATAAATGGGTGTTGAATTTTGTTGAAAGCTTTCTCTGCATCTATTAAGATGATCATATGGTTTTTCTCCTTCAGTTTGTTAATATGGTGCATCACATTGATTGATTTGCATATATTGAAGAATCCTTGCATTCCTGGAATAAACACCACTTGGTCATGGTGTATGATCCTTTTAATATGCTGTTGGATTCTCTTTGCTAGTATTTTGCTGAGGATTTTTGCATCTATGTTCATCAGTGATATTGGCCTGTAGTTTTCTTTCTTTGTGACATCTTTGTCTGGTTTTGGTATCAGGGTGATGGTGGCCTCGTAGAATGAGTTTGGGAGTGTTCTCCCCTCTGATATATTTTGGAAGAGTGTGAGAAGGATAGGTGTTATCTCTTCTCTAAATGTTTGATAGATTTCGCCTGTGAAGCCATCTGGTCCTGGGCTTTTGTTTTTTGGAAGGTTTTAATCACAGTTTCAATTTCAGTGCTTGTGATTCATCTGTTCATATTTTCTATTTCTTCCTGGTTCAGTCTCAGCAGGTTGTGCATTTCTAAGAATTTGTCCAGTTCTTCCAGGTTGTCCATTTTATTGGCATAGAGTTGCTTGTAGTAATCTCTCATGATCCTTTGTATTTCTGCAGTGTCAGTTGTTACTTCTTTTTCATTTCTAATTCTGTTGATTTGAGTCTTCTCCCTTTTTTTCTTGATGAGTCTGGCTAATGGTTTATCACTTTTGTTTATCTTCTCAAAGAACCAGCTTTTAGTTTTATTGATCTTTGCTATCGTTTCCTTCATTTCTTTTTCATTTAGTTTTGATCTGATCTTTATGATTTCTTTCCTTCTGCTAACTTTGGGGGTTTTTTGTTCTTCTTTCTCTAATTTCTTTGCAAGGTTAAGTTGTTTATTTGAGATGTTCCCTGTTTCTTAAGGTATTGCTATTAACTTCCCTCTTAGAACTGCTTTTGCTGCAGCCCATAGGTTTTCGGTCATCATGTTTTCATTGTCATTTGTTTCTAGGTATTTTTTGATTTCCTCTTTGATGTCTTCAGTGATCTCTTGGTTATTAAGTAGTGTATTGTTTAGCCTCCATGTGTTTGTATTTTTCACAGATCTTTTCCTGTAATTGATATCTAGTCTCATAGCGTTGTGGTCGGAAAATATACTTGATACGATTTCAATTCTCTTAAATTTACCAAGGCTTGATTTGTGACCCAAGATATGATCTATCCTGGAGAATGCTCCATGAGCACTTGAGAAAAAGTGTATTCTGTTGTTTTTGGATGGAATGTCCTATAAATATCAATTAAGTCCATCTTGTTTAATGTATCATTTAAAGCTTGTGTTTCCTTATTTATTTTCATTTTGGATGATCCGTCCACTGGTGAAAGTGGGGTGTTAAAGTCCCCTATTATGATTGTGTTAGTGTCGATTTCCCCTTTTATAGCTGTTAGTATTTCCCTTATGTATTGAGGTGCTCCTATGTTGGTGCATAAATATTGCAATTGTTATATCTTCTTCTTGGATCAATCCCTTGATCATTCTGTAGTGTCCTTCTTTGTCTCTTGTAATAGTCTTTATTTTAAAGTCTATTTTGTCTCATATGAGAATTGCTACTCCAGCTTTTGATTTCTTTTGATTTCCATTTGCATGGAATATCTTTTTCCATCCCCTCACTTTCAGTTTGTATGTGTCCCTAGGTCTAAATTGGGTCTCTTGTAGACAGCAGATATACAGGTCTTGTTTTTGTATCCATTCAGCCAGTCTGTGTCTTTTGGTGGGAGCATTTAATCCATTTACATTTAAGGTAATTATCGATATGTATGTTCCTATTCCCATTTTCTTAATTGTTTTGGGTTTATTATTGTAGGTCTTTTCTGTCTCTTGTGTTTCCTGCCTAGAGAAGTTCCTTTAACATTTGTTGTAAAGCTGGTTTGGTGGTGCTGAACTCTCTCAGCTTTTGCTTGTCTATAAAGGTTTTAATTTCTCCATTAAATCTGAATGAGATCCTTGCTCGGTAGAGTAATCTTGGTTGTAGGTTTTCTCCTTCATCACTTTAAATATGTCCTGCCACTCCCTTCTGGCTTGCAGAGTTTCTTCTGAAAGATCAGCTGTTAACCTTATGGGGATTCCCTTATGTGTTACTGGTTGTTTTTCCCTTCCTGCTTTTAATATGTTTTCTTTGTACTGAATTTTTGGTAGTTTGATTAATATGTGTCTTGGCATGTTTCCCCTTGGATTTATCCTGTATGGGACTCTCTGTGCTTCCTGTGCTTGATTAAGTATTTTCTTTCCCATATTAGGGAAGTTTTCAACTATAATCTCTTCAAATATTTTCTCAGTTCCTTTCTTTTTCTCTTCTTCTTCTGGGACCCCTATAATTCGAATGTTGGTGGTTTAATGTTGTCCCACAGGTCTTTGAGACTGTTCTCAATTCTTTTCATTCTTTTTTCTTTATTCTGCTCTGCAGTAGTTATTTCCACTATTTTATCTTCCAGGTCACTTATCCGTTCTTCTGCCTCAGTTATTCTGCTATTGATCCCTTCTAGAGTAGTTTTAATTTCATTTATTGTGTTGTTCCTCAATCCTTGTTTCCTCTTTAGTTCTTCTAAGTCCTTGTTAAGTGTATCTTGCATTTTCTCTATTCTATTTCCAAGATTTTGGATCATCTTTACTGTCATTATTCTGAATTCTTTTTCAGGTAGACTGCCTATTTCCTCTTCACCTGTTAGGTCTGGGGGGCTTTTACCTTGCTCCTTCATCTGCTGTGTGTTTTTCTGTCTTCTCATTTTGCTTATCTTACTGTGTTTGGGGTCTCCTTTTCGTAGGTTGCAAGTTCGTATTTCCCGTTGTTTTTGGTGTCTGTCCCCAGTGGCTAAGGTTTGTTCAGTGGGTTGTGTAGGCTTCCTCTTGGAGGGGACTAGTGCCTGTATTCTGGTGGATGAGGCTGGATCTTGTCTTTCTAGTGGGCAGGTCCATGTCTGGTGGTGTGTTTTCGGGTGTCTGTTGCCTTATTATGATTTTAGGCAGCCTCTCTACTAATGGATGGGGCTGTGTTCCTGTCTTGCTAGTTTTTGGCATAGGGTGTCCAGCACTGTAGCTTGCTGGTCGTTGAGTGAAGCTGGGTCTTGGTGTTGAAATGGAGATCTCTGGGAGATTTTCGCCATTTGATATTACGTGGAGCTGGGAGGTCTCTTGTGGACCAGTGTCCTAAAGTCAGCTCTCCCAACTCAGAGGCACAGGCCTGATACCTGGACAGAGTACCAAGAGACTGTCATCCACACAGCTCAGGATAAAAGGGAGAAAGAATAGAAAGAAAGAAAGAGGATAAAATAAAATAAAGTAAAATAAAATAAAGTTATTAAAATAAAATATAAAAAATAATTAAGAGAAAATTTTAAAAAGTAAACAAAAAACGGACGGACAGAACCCTAGGACAAATGGTGAAAGCAAAGCTACACAGACAAAATCACACACAGAAGCATACACATACACACTCACAAAAAGAGAAAAAGGGGAAAAAATAATATATCTTTGCTCCTAAAGTCCACCTCCTCAATTTGTGATGATTCGTTGTCTATTCAGGTATTCCACAGATGCAGGGTACATCAACTTGATTGTGGAGCTTTAATCCGCTGCTTCTGAGGCTGCTGGGAGAGATTTCCCTTTCTCTTCTTTGTTCGCACAGCTCCTGGGGTTCAGTTTTGGATTTGGCCCCGCCTCTGCGTGTAGGTCGCCTGAGGGCATCTGTTCTTTGCTCAGACAGGACGGGGTTAAAGGAGCAGCTGATTCAGGGGCTCTGGCTCCCTCAGGCCAGGGGTAGGGAGGGGTACGGATGCTGGGCGAGCCTGCGGCAGCAGAGACCAGCATGACTTTGCACCAGCCTGATGCGCGCCATGTTCTCCCAGGTACCTTGTCCCTGGATCATGGGACTCTGGCATTGGCGGGCTGCACAGGCTCCCAGGAGGGGAGGTGTGGCTAGTGACCTGTGCTTGCACACAGGCTTCTTGGTGGCTGCAGCAGCCTTAGCGTCTCATGTACATCTCTGGGGTCCGCGCTGATAGCCACGGCTCGCACCGCTCTCTGGAGCTCCTTTAAGCAGCGCTCTTAATCTCCTCTCCTCGTGCACCAGGAAACAAAGAGGGAAGAAAAGGTCTCTTGCGTCTTCGGCAGTTCCAGACCTTTTCCCGGACTCCCTCCCGGCTAGCCGTGGTGCACAAGCCCCCTTCAGGCTGTGTTCACTCAGCCAACCCTCTCCCTGGGATCCGACCTTGAATCCCAAGCCTCAGCTCCCAGCCCCCGCCCGTCCCGGCGGGTGAGCAGACAAGCTTCTCGGGCTGGTGAGTGCTGGTTGGCACCGATCCTTTGTGCGGGAATCTCTCCGCTTTGCCCTCCGCACGCCTGTGGCTGCGCTCTCCTCCATGGCTCTGAATCTTCCCCCCTCTGCCACCTGCAGTCTCCGCCCGTGAAGGGGCTTCTAGTGTGTGGAAACCTTTCCTCCTTCACAGCTCCCTCCCACTGGTGCAGGTCCCGTCCCTATTCTTTTGTCTCTGTTTTTTCTTTTTTCTTTTGCCCTACCCAGGTACTTGGGGAGTTTCTTGCCTTTTGGGAGGTCTGAGGTCTTCTGCCAGCGTTCAGTAGGTGTTCTGTAGGAGTTGTTCCACGTGTAGATGTATTTCTGATATATCTGTGGGGTGGAAGGTGATCTCCGCGTCTTACTCTTCCACCATCTTGTCCCGGCCCGCCGTCCCCACGACTGTCACGGCTTCGGCCGCCGGGACCCCTCCAGAGCCGGCAGCCTCAGTGAGGCCCCCCTCCCCTCGGGCTCCGGGGCAATTCCGTGACGGCGGAGGGAACAGACCCTGAGCCGGGTGTTCCAGCTCTGCGGATACGCGGGCTCCATTCTGCCCATTACCATTTTAAGATTTTCTAGTTCACTATTCTAGACACCAAACCTGGAAGCTACTAGCCATATCCTCAAAATAACTACTCTTTCGCTTGGGCCAGTAACTAGTTAAACAAAGACAGCTAGACAACCAAAGCACAGCACAGATATTCACTCCACAAAACCTACCTTTTTATACTTCACATGACTCTATGTAATAATAATGTTGTGTTATCTATTTGGTTAACTTTTTAAGAGAAGATAGATAAATAGATAGATGGATAGCCTTCCTCTTTCTCCCATTCTATCTGAAACTGCATACAGATTCAACCCAACAAGACATTCATTGGGTGACTACTGTGTACTTAATGGCAGGTAGTAGGCTAGGTGCTATAATGTGAGTAATGGAGTAATGAAGGAGAGTTTCTAGAACATCACACTAGTCCTTGCCTTAAAGTGCTCAGTATCTAGAGCAGGGTCAGCACACTTTTCCTGTAAAGGATCAGACAGTATACATTTTCCTCTCCATTGGCCATAATAGTCTCTATCACAACTTGAGTCTAATGTTGTAATGCTAAAGTAGCCAATATGTAAATAAGTGAATGTAGTTAATTTCCAATAAAACTTTATTCATGGACACTGAAATTTGAACTTCATGTAATTTTCACATGTCACAAAATATTATTATTTTGACTTTTTTTCAACTTTTAAAAAATGTAGAAACCTTCTTAGGCACAGGCCATACAAAACTAGGCAGCAAGCTAGATTACACAGTTTGCTGATCCCTGATCTAGATTAATAAAATTTAACCCTGACTGCACCTTAGAATCACCTGGAAAGTTTTTTTCAAACACTACTAGTACAAAAGCCCCACTCAAAGATGCTGTCTGGAGTGCAAATTTTAACTTTAAAAGCTCCCCAGGTGGTTCTAATGTTCAGCCACGATTTGAGAACCACTGATCTAGGGGGAAACAGATACATATATTTATAAGATTCAGACACAAATATGTTCAGAAGTCAGTGACTCAGGTTCAGTATGTCACTTCAAGACGTCAGAGACCCAGGCTCCTTCAATCTTGCTATGCTGCCATGACCTATATTGCCCAGATCATCTCAATATTCAAAGTGACTGTGCCAGTTCTGACCATCATGTTCACATTCCAGCCAGACAGAAGGCAGAATAGGAAGAAGAGCATGGCTTCTATTAAGAAAACATGTCATAAATTGCACTTACCACTTTCCATTTCATTCCACTTGTCAGAACTTAAATGTACTCCATCACTCCTAGATGGAACAAACAGAGACAGGAAAACAGTTTTTATTTTTGGATAGAATCTGCTCAGTTAAAAATCACAAACTGTATCACTATAGGAAAAGAGAAGAAAGAATATCAAGAAGTAGCACATAATTTCATCCTCAGGAGGTTAAAATTCTCTTGCAGTAGGTTAGGCTGTGAGTAATTGATGAGGAAATGAACAGATGAGATTTCCAGGAAAGTTTCTGGATATGCATGGAGAAAGTTAATCTATCTTGCTGATTTTCTCACTACCACTAGTTCAGGATATTTCAAATACTCCTGTGCCAACTGTAAATGGAAATTGTTAATCCCAAAATAGCAACTTCACTTTCAAGGAATAGGAAATGAAAGGGAAAGCATTAGAGTCAAGGCAAAAATAATTTCTTCTCAAATTCAAATTTATTTTCTTTATTTTCTTGCTTCTTAGCCAAAGGCCAAAATGGTAAATATGTGAGGTACTTTTTCTAGACTGTCTCTTCAGTTTAATGTTCAGTTCAAGTTTAATGTTAACTAATAGATTTTGTAAAAGGCATCTCTTTGACTCTCTAGAGGCACATTTGGGAGATCCTGGCCCGGAGAACTACTTTCAACAAGTTTTTTTTTTTTTCTTTTTTTTTTTGCGGTATGCGGGCCTCTCACTGTTGTGGCCTCTCCCGTCGCGGAGCACAGGCTCTGGACACGCAGGCTTAGTGGCCATGGCTCACGGGCCCAGCCGCTCTGCGGCATGTGGGATCTTCCCGGACCGGGGCACGAACCCGTGTCCCCTGCATCGGCAGGTGGACTCCCAACCACTGTGCCACCAGGGAAGCCCAACAAGTCTTAAATGTTGAGAATAGAAGCCAAGGACCAAGCTGAGGGTATTTAAGGTGATTCATCTTCTAAGATAATAGCAGACAAAAGTGAGAGCAATTGGTGGCCACCAGAATGCAGTTTTGAGCAAGTAAGTCACCATGTGTGAGAAAGATCTAGGTGTGGAAACATCTAGGGACAAGTGTACTGATACTGTTATCAGTTAATTATAAGCCCACTATATATGTATGGTCCTGACCACAGAAAGAATTCTATGGGGCAAGAATTCTCACAGGACAAGTGGTATTGTAAAAGAAAATTCAACATAAAACCATTTCCTTGAACACCATTTTTAGATTACTTTTCAGTAGTTTTGAAAAGATACAAAGAGTAGGGGAGGGAATCTGCCACATGAACCAAGTGAATGAAGTTAACATCAGCTGTAATGGGACAAACTGATATCAGGTGCCTAATGTTTGCTAAAGGACATATAACTGCTGTGTTATTTACTGGCCAGAAAAATAAGCAAATCATAATCTAAATCTAGTCATGAAAAACATCAGTGTTATTCAAATGTCAAGCCACATAGAGTGCCCATATTCCTCAATCTCTAATACAGTAGTGTCTTTAAATAATCTTTCTTTAGCATTCTAGAGAGGCAGTGTCTCCTAATTACTCTTATCTTTCAGAAATTTCTGCATTATTCTGGGCCATAAATGCCATCCTGTTTAGATGTGCATTTTCTTATTTATTTTTTTTATTATAATTTTTTTTGGCTGCTTTGGGTCTTTGTTGCTGTGCACGGGCTTTCTCTTGTTGCAGCAAGTGGGGGCTACTCTTTGTTACAGTGCACGGGCTTCTCACTGCGGTGCTTCTCTTGTTGTGGAGCATGGGCTCTAGGCACACGGGCTTCAGTAGTTGTGGCTCAGAAGCTCTAGAGTGCAGGCTCAGTAGTTGTGGCACAGTGGCTTACCTCCTCCACGGCATGTGGTATCTCCCGGACCAGGGCTCAAACCCATGTCCCCTGCATTGGCAGGCGATTCTTAACCACTGTGCCACCAGGGAAGCCCTAGATGTGCATTTTCTTAATCCTGATCTACATAGAGCTGACAGACCATCCATATGGGAACTAAACACTACACTTCTCTTCTTCACTGATATCCCAGGTCCCCACTTCATCCTACATATGAATCTTAGCTATCAATAACTTTCCAAAGTGATCTGTCACAAAGGGAACATTATCTGTAGTTTCAGGTCATTACTTCATGGTGGCAAGTGCTCAAGGCCCATCAGAAGTCTGAATGGAGAAAACAAAGAAGGATCTGGGATACCGGGGCGAAGTGTTCTTAAGAGTTAACCTTGACTGTCACAAGAAAGAAGAAAAAAAAGGTAGTTGAAAAAAACTTGTTAGGCAGAAACACCAGAAGTACAGAAGTAAAATTTTGCATGTTCTAAAACCATAGCATTTCAAGAAGTAAGGAGGACATAGCCCCTGACCCAAGACAGGACATTTACCTGAGAACCTGCCATTTCTTCCTCTTCTGCTTCCTCCTCTAGGTTTCTTCCTCAGGTGAGATTATGTGGAGAAATCACGTCAGCATCTTGAGAATATGCCTTTAAAGGCTTCGGCACAGATCATTTACCTGCTACCAATGTGGCCATGGGCAGAAGGGCCTTGAAACTTAGGAAAGTCAACCCTTCCTCGTCTCAGGAGAGATTCAGGAACAATGAGCTCCTACCTGGAGAACAAACTTTGAGCTTCTCCTTTCTTGTCTTCGATGACCCTCCCTTCCCACAGATGCCCCTAAATTTTGCTACACAATAGCTAATGTGGGCTCCACCGCCCTGCCTCTACCAAACCCATGTAGAACAGACCCTGTTACCTCCCCTTGGACAAAAGCCTGGACTCAACTCTCATAAATATACTTGGGAGCCCACATACTTAACCCTGGCCTCATTAGAATCACCTGGAGCACTTAATTAAAGCAACATTGATGTTCTCACCCAGACCAATGAACAGAATCTGTGGGAGAGGACCCAAGATTTGATAGTTCTCAAAAATCCATATGGGATCTTTGTTGAAAGCCCAGGCTGAGAGCCACTTATGTAAACCTTGCTTCTCAAGCTTTACTGTGCATAAAAATCGCTTGGATGGATGTTAACTAGACTTATTGTGGTGATCATTTTGCAATATGTACATATATTGAATCATTATGTTGTACACCTGAAACTAATATAAAGTTATATGTCAATTATATCTCAATTGTAAAAACCACTTGGAAAGCAAATAAAAATAAATAAATAAAGATACAAAGAGAAGAATTGGTCAGGATCTAGTCCTCCTTGGAGCTCTTAGCCCTAGCCCAGAATGTGACCTGGATTATTTGAAAAACATGACTCTTCTAGGGAGGAAAAACCAATCAAAATAACATTCAGAAGAGATCCTAGATCATAATTTTTCCTTTTCTCTGCTCAAGGTCCAGGTTACATTTGAAGGAGAGAAACTAATTCTTTAGTATAATAGCCCGTTAGCTCCTCTGAATACCAACAGTAGCACCTAATTTATCACTACACCTTCCAATTCGGGACTCAGTGCTCTAACAGGATAACAGAGCTAAGGAATGGCTTTCCTTTCTAGTGTTTAAAATTTGTTTAGTACTCCAACAAGTTAATAAAGCCTAATACTGTCTTAATGCCCTAGATTTTCAGCCCTGATATCCTAATAGAAAATTAAGGTCATATAGTATTTATAAATAAAAATATATAATAACAAAAATATTATGTTCCTTTGGAATTTTCTTCTTCCAGCTTTATTGAGATATAATTGACATATAACATTGTGTAAGTTGAAGATATACAATGAGTTGATTTGATATATATTGCAAAATTGTTACCACCGTACACTTGTATATTGCAAAATGATTATCATAATATGCTTATGTGTATATTTTTTAATAGATCTTTTTTGGAGTATAATTGCTTCACAATACTGTGTTAGTTTCTGTTGCACAACAAAGCGAATCAGCCATATGCAAACACATGTCCCCATATCCCCTTCCTCTTGAACCTCCCTCCCATCCTCCCTATCCCACCCCTCTAGGTCATTGCAAAGCACTGAGCTGATCTTCCTGTGCTATGCTACTGCTTCCCACCAGCCAACTATTTTACATTCGGTAGTGTATATGTGTCGATGCTACACTCACTTCACCTCAGCTTCCCCCTCCCACCCCGTGTCCTCAAGTCCATTCTTTATGTCTACCTCTTTATTCCTGCCCTGCAACTAGGTTCATCAGTACCTTTTTTTTTTTTTTTAGATTCCATATACATCCGTTAGCATACAGTATTTGTTTTTCTCTTTCTGACTTACTTCACTCTGTATGACAGACTCTAGGTCCATCCACCTCACTACAAATAACTCAATTTTGTTTGCTTTTATGGCTGAGTAATATTCCATTGTATATATGTGCCACATCTTCTTTATCCATTCATCTGTCAATGGACACTTAGGTTGGTTCCATGTCCTGCCTATTGCAAATAGTGCTGCAATGAACATTGTGGTACATGTCTCCTTTTGAATTATGGTTTTCGAGGTATCACCTCACGCCGGTCAGAATGGTCATTATCAAAAAATCTAGAAACAATAAATGCTGGAAAGAGTGTGGTGAAAAGGGAACCCTCCTGCATTGTTGGTGGGAATGTAAATTGATACAACCACTATGGAAAACAGTATGGAAGTTCCTTACAAAACTAAAAATAGAACTACCATATGACCCAGCAATCCCACTACTATGCTTATATATTATTTCAGATGTTTCATTGTTAGTATATAGAAACACAACTAATTTTGTGTCCAGCAGCTTTACTGACTCAATTAGTTCTAACAGTTTTTTGGAAGAGTCTATAAGATTTTCTATACATAAGGTCATCAATGTGCAAATAACAACTTTCCTTCTTTCTTCCTAGGTTGGATGCCTTTTAATTCTTTCTCTTGCCTTTGCTCCAGCTAGGATTTCCAGCACTATATTGAATAGGAGTGGTGAGAGTGGGCACCCTTATCTTGTTCCTGACCTTGGAGGAAAAGCTTTCAACCTTTCACTCTTGATTATCATGTTGGCTGTGGGTTTGTCATATATGGTCTTTAATATGTTGAGGTTTGTTCCCTTTAGACCCAACGGGTTTTTACAACATGAAAGGTTTTGTATTTTGTCAAAAGCTTTACTGATCTATTGAGATGATCATATGATTTTTATCTGTCATTCTATTAAAATGGTATATCAGGGGCTTCCCTGGTGGCGCAGTGGTTGAGAGTCCACCTGCCGATGCAGGGGACACGGGTTCATGCCCCAGTCCGGGAAGATCCCACATGCCGTGGAGCGGATAGGCTCGTGAGCCATGGCCGCTAGGCCTGCGTGTCCGGAGCCTGTGCTTCACAACGGGAGAGGCCACACCAGTGAGAGTCCCGCATACTGCAAAAAAAAAAAAAAAAAAAAATGGTATATCAAATTTATTGATTTGTATATATTGATCCATCCTTGGATTCCAGGGATAAATCTCGATTGTGGTGTATGATCCTTTTAACGTGTTGTTAAATTCAGTTTGCTAGCATTTTGTTGAGGATTTTTGTACCATATTCATCAATGATATTGATCTATAGTTTTATTGTAGTGTCCTTATCTGGTTTTGGTCAGGGTAATACTGGTCTTGTAAAATGAGTTTAGAAGTGTTCCCTTCTCCTCCTACACTATTGGTGGGAGTGTGAATTAGTACGGCCACTATGGAAAACAGTATCAAGGTTCCTTAAAAAACTAAAAATAGAGCTACCATATGATCCAGCAATCCCACTCCTGGACATATATCCAGAAAAAAACACAATTCGAAAAGATACATGCACTCCAATGTTCATTGCAGCACTATTTACAATAGCCAAGACGAGGAAGCAACCTAAATGTCCATCAACAGAGGAATGGATAAAGAAGATGTGGCACATATATACAATGGAATATTACTCAGCCATAAAAATGAACAAGGGCTTCCCTGGTGGTGCAGTGGTTGAGAGTCTGCCTGCTGATGCAGGGGACACGGGTTCGTGCCCCAGTCCAGGAAGATCCCACATGCCGCAGAGCGGCTAGGCCCATGAGCCATGGCCACTGAGCCTGTGCGTCTGGAGCCTGTGCTCCGCAATGGGAGAGGCCACAACAGTGAGAGGCCCGCGTACCACAAAAAAAAAAAAAAAAAAGAACAAAATAATGACATTTGCAGCAACACAGATGGACCTAGAGGTTGTCATACTGAGCAAAGTAAGTCAGACAGAGAAAGACAAATATCATATGATATTGCTTATATGTGGAATATAAAAAAAGGCTACAAATGAACTTATCTACAAAATGGAAATAGAGTTACAGATGTAGAAGATAAACTTATGGTTACCCGGGGGTGAGGGCAGGGGGAGGGATAAATTGGAAGATTGGGATTGACACATACACACTACTATATATAGAATAGATAACTAATAAGCACCAACTGTTTAGCACAGGGAACTCTGCTCAATACTCTGTAATGGCTTATATGGGAAAAGAATCTAAAAAAGAGTGGATATATATATATATATATATATATATATATATATATATATATATGTATGTATGTATGTATAACAGATTCACTTTGCTCTACACCTGAAACTAACACAACATTGTAAATCAACTATACTCCAATAAAATTTTCTTTTTAAAAAAAGTGTTCCCTTCACTTCTATTTTTTAGATAATTTTGAGAAGTATTAACATTAATTCCTTAAATGTTTGGTAGAATTCACCAGGGAAACCATCTGGTCTTGGGCTTTTCTGTTTCAGGAGGTTTTTGATTATTGATTCAAACCCCTAACTCATTGTTGGTCTGTTCAGATTTTCTGTTTCTTCATGATTTAGTCTTGGCAGGTTGTATGTTTCTAGGAATTTATCCATTTCTTCTAGGTTATTCAATTATTTGGTGTATAATTATTCATAGTAATCTCTTATGATCCTTTGCATGCCTGAGGTATCAGTTGTAAAGTCTCCTCTTTCATTTCTGATTTTGAGTCTTCTCTCTTTTTTCTCAGTTAGTCTAGCTAAAGTTTTGTTAATCTTGTTTATCTTTTCAAAAAACCTTGATCTTGACTATTGTTTTTCTGGTCTCTGTTTCATTTATTTCTCTGATTTGGTTATTTCCTTCCTTCTGGTAACTTTGGGCTTAGCTTGTTCTTCTTTTCCTAGTTCCTTGAGGTGTAAATTTAGAGTTTTTATTTGAGATCTTTCTTTTGTCTTCATGTCAGTGTTTATCACTGTAAAATTCCCTCCTAGAACTGTTTTTGAAGCAACCCATAGATTTTGGTATGTTGTGTTTCCACTTTAATTTGTTTCAAGATATTTTTCAATTTCCTTTTCAATTTCTTCTTTGATCCATTGGTTGTTCAGGGGTGTGTTGTTTAATTTCCACATATTTGTGAATTTTCCAGCTTTATTTCTGTTACTGAGTTCTACTTTCATACCATTATGGTAAGAAAAGATAGTTAGTTGATTTCAATCTTCTTAAATTTTCTAAGACTTGTTTTGTGACCTGTCATATGCTTTATCCTGGAGAATATTCTGTGTAAACTTGAGAAAATGTGTATTCTGCTGCTGTTGGATAGAATGTTCTACATAAGTCTGTTAAGTCAATTTCTCTAAAGTATGATTCAAGTTCAACGTTTCTTTGTTGACTTTCTCTCTGGATGATCTATCCATTATTGAAAATGAGGTATTGAAGTCCCCTACAATTACTGCATTCTTGTCTATTTCTCCCTTCAGATCTGTTAGTATTTGCTTAATATATTTAGATGCTCTGATGTTGGGTACATATGTATTTATGATTGTTATGTCTTCTTGATGAATTGACCCCTTTATCATTGCATAATAATAGGTCATATTATATTATTTAATATGTATATAATATTATATAATGAACTTCTTTGTCTCTTAATACTATTTTTAGCTTAAAGTCTATTTTGTCTGATATATGTATAGCTACTCCAGCCTGAGTATTATTATTTTTGTCATCTTTGCCAATACAATCCAAGAAAAATGCTATGTCATTTTTTTGTTTGTTTTTTTAAGTTATTTGTGACTGTATAGGAAAGATTTTTTAGATAATTAACTGCAGCCACTCACATGAAGAATTTTATCAGAATGTTACAAAATGGTTTACATTCTTGGGCAAGGTCATAATTTAATAGACATGTCAAAGTTATTTCCACAATCGCTAGGTATTAAGACTATTTAAATGTTAAGTTACTTGAAATTTAATCAGAGTATTCTATTTCACATGATTCCTTAAGAATGAAAGGAGTTACACAATAAGCAAAGTCATAACTATTTTTTCTTTTTTCTCCTTCTCAGAAAAAACACCTTTTTACTATCACATGAGCTTTAAAGTCAGTAATATTGACTATGACAGCAAGTTCAAAAAACCATATTCACAAGAATATATGGACCTAACTAAAAAGATAGTATCTTTGGTAAGATGAAATTCTTTTCTTAGCATTGTTTTTTATAAATGCTATGCTCTTTAAAATGCCAGAATCCTAGCACTCACCTTCCAAGTTGTAAATGATTGATAATTTGATATTATTTCTTACCACTACCCAGTTCTAGATGAGGATAGTGAGCCCTTTCAGAAAGTCAGTTAGAATACATGTATGGGAGGAAAAATGTAAGAGGGACACATTTTGAAACATCTAAGAAATGCCTGACATGTGATAGACAGTCAAAGAATATTTCTAACGTATTAATAAATTAAATGAATAAAACTTACTCTACCTCCAAGATACCTGACCAAGGCTATGCTGTTTCTGCTCCTAACTTAAACAGTCCTTCAAGGAAGAGAAATGGCCAGTGTAGAAGAGAACATACAGCTCAAAATAAAAATCTTCTTGTTGATCCTCAGTGTATGTAAAATTTTTAAATGTCTACTTAAGAATATGCTTGTTATAATTTAAACTTTACTTGACTAAAGACCTAGTGAAAAGTCTTGACTGCCCCTTGGACATAAGCTTCCTTTATCATAGATACCACTCTAACTAACTCAAATAATTCTATCAAACAAACCAAATTCTGCCAAGAGCAATGATGTCATCATTCATCTCCCGTTTCCCTGAGCAGATTCCTGACAGGACATTTTCAGACCTAACTGCCTCTGAGTAAAGCTTGTAGTTTTTCCACAGCATTCCACTACCTCCAGTTTCTAATAAATCCAAAGACTAAAAGTTTTGGTGTGCTTTTACCATTAGACTATGAGTTAGCATATAGAAAATGAAGAAAGAAAATTCCCACTTTTAGTTTAGCTTTATGATAAAGAAGGAAATGACAAGGAAGCAGTATAACACAAGGACTAATAAATAGTAGACTTTGGACTCAGAGTCCTTGTTCAATTCTGTGTGTAGCCATTTACTACCTGTATGACTTCAGGCAAGTTATTTAATCTTCCCACACCTCAGTTTCTTTAACTAAAAATGAGATGACAAATACCTATACCATGGAAATGTTCTTGGCATGACATAAGGTTAAATATGTCATAATCTTAACAGAAGTCTTATTATTCTGTAAACCCTTAAAATAAGGATGGTCTAAAACAATTACCTAAAATAAGAGTGCCAATAGACTTAATAAATTATAAGTATATAACAAAGCTAATATGTAAATTTAAAATAACTCCAAATATGCCCACACTAAGAAATTCACCTTTTCTGCTATAAATTCAAACCAACACGTTCAAACCAATTAACCTATGTTTACTTCACAAATGAATATTCCAAAACTATCAGTCTGATCTATTATCATATCATCTTGGTCAATCAACCACCAATCCTGACATCTTCCTTCAGGCTCCTTTAGCAGTCCTCATTCCCAATTTGTAAGTCACCTGTATTAAAACAATCACCAAATATTTCTCATACTTTTTCATTTACATGGGTCAGAATGCCTGCTTTTACATGCCTTTCCTTCTATTTTCATTTAATTCAATGCTCCTTGTATTATAATTGTTACCATATACACAACATTCAAAAGTACAACACTGGTGATGATAGCATGTACCAAATGGACTTGTGCATTCATCAAACTTACCTATTAGTCATTATTATAATGCACACAGCCTGTTTTTCTTCTGATTTCCATTAAATAATTCTTGTGATGATTCACTCTAAAAGGAGAAAAGGAATTAAATAAAGACAGCTGCTGCTTTACTATGAATCATAGTTTTTTTTTCACTACAGAGAATACACCTTCATAGGGAACATTTTCATGTTTTAGATATATGGTTTTCTAGTGGGAAACTCAAAAGAAATCTCTGTTATTTCTTTCTTTTTTTTTTTTTTGTAGCTCTCCAGCAGATATGATGTCCAACTACAGTGAATATAAATTCTAAAATTTAGGAGTGAGGTAATACCTTAACAACAAAAATTAGCTTTACTAATTGTCAGGACTGGTCTAAGCACTTTATATATTAACTTATTTGATTCTCCTGATATCCCCATTTTCCATATGAGGAAACTGAGGCATGAAGAGGTTAATTTACTGAAAGTCATAATGCAAGTATGCTTCCTTCTACTTTATGATTTATTGTCCTATAATTAATGAACATGCAAACATAAAATCTCAAGCACATTTCCAATTACATCAATTTTCACATGACAGGTCAAATATTCCAAAATGTTTAACCAAATACTATGTGGTTTTCACATATAAATGCAGTGGATTATAGATGACCAAAATGATACCTGATATGTGTAAGATATCTAAGATTACCCATAAGAAACAGGTCAGCCAAGCTTATACATAAAACCACTTACCAGAGTATCCAAGAGCAGGGGGCATCTTTGGTCATTATATAACCAGGGTATTCATCAAATAACAAATTTTCTGCTGAGCCAACCTAAACCTGGTATGGGCATATGCACCTTTAAACTTATGTCTCTCTGTGCAGCCTACCAAATGACAGATTATCTATGGAATTCATCAGGATTAGAAGTATGTAATTTTTAAAAGGTAACAAAGTGAAGGATAATATGCAGGATTCCTGTCCTATCTGAGTAAAAATTATGCCAGTGTTCATTCAGTTTCATGCCCTTCAAAACTTATAAGAAAACTAAATTCAAGATTACTGTACTCTCCAATATAGGCTATTGAAAAAACTGCTGATCTGACATATTAAATGAAAATCATTGTGCGTTAAATTTTTAACCATGAAGGAATTGAGAATATCCCAGGTTTATCAAAAAAAATGCAACCAACATTATGGAGATATTATTCATATTTCAAATGGTATGAAGAAAACTTACAAAAATTACTGATGCGCTAGTTTTCTACAATTGGAAAATAAGGAGAGAAGAAATATTAGATGCTCAGGACAGGATGTCTGCAGACATGGTTATGGAGGGTGGGAATGGTAATAATGAACACTAACATAATTCTAAGTGAGTTTCTGAAACTTGGCACTTAGTTTCAGGTCAAATATCTAACAACCCTTTTCCTACAGGGTGTACCAAGAGACTGAGCTTCTTAAAAACAGGGATTGCATGAGTGCTACTGGGGAAACTTCTATAAATCCACCTTACAGCTTCTTGGAACACCCTAAGCCTGAAGTTACTGTTCACTCTAAGGATGGTTCTACATCTTCCATATATCCACACCTTATTAAACAAATATTATATGCTAAAGCTGGGTGTCTGAGTTCATTTTGAAGCTTATTTTTTTCAAGTATCATTTAGCAAGCATCATTTTTGGTCTTCAGTCTAGTCTCTTTCCCTGGTTTTGGTTCATAGTATTCCCATTCTCCCACTCACCTAGTCACCATATCTTAAAGTCAATTTTGACCCCTCCTTCTCCATTATCTAACCATTATCTCCATTATCTAAACATTATCTCCATTATCTAACCATTCACCAAATTTTATTAATTATTTCTTCAAAGTATTTCTAGCCTGACTTCCAAAGCAAGATTGCTGATTAAAAGCAAGCATTTATCCCTCTCTCTCTCCCCTCAAATCTCACTGAAATGACAGAAGACAAATAAAAACAATACAATGTGTCTTACAATAGTGGAAATGTTGTCACCCAAAAGACTAAAAGAGTGAGGAGTTTCTGGAAGATAAAAACTAGAGCTCCACTAAGAGTAAAATCTCAGCAGCATAGTTGCTGACAAACTCCAGAGCCCTGGAGGTAAAATACCAGCCTCCAAGAAAGTGAGTCTTCCCAACAGAAGCTTCAAATAAACTCAAGATCAGAGAAAGCAAAGGTTGAAAGGAAGTCATAGTGGGTAACTAATTAATTAACATAAGGTATTAATTATTCCAACAGGAAGTAATATATTGTAAATTAATTAAAGGACTGAATCAAACATTCTACTGGAATTCTATACCAACGCAATTACAAAAAGAAAAGGGAGTAATATGTGTACATTGAAAAGAATGAGGGGAAAAGGTCATTATATACTGACAATATTACTAGATACTTAAAATATTCAAAAGACTTAGTTGAAAAATTACTAGAAATAATAACAGTTTTGCAATGTGGCCAAATACCAGACCAACACACAAAAAGTAATAGTTTTCTTAATCAGCAAAAATAACAAAATATAAACATTATTTTTAAATTCCATTTAATAGCAACAAAAACTATAAGATATACATGAATAAAAATAACATAAATTGTACAGAAGACTCATTATTTTAATTATATCAATTCTGTTCAAATTAATGATAAATCCAGTACAATAGTTTATGATAAAGATGCAATTTCAAATTCAATAGTGTTGGGCCAATCAGCTAGCCATCTGGAAAACATAGGAAGTGATATTATTTGTGTTTCTGGTGTAATCACTCAATTACATAAGTAGTTAGCTTGTGCAAGATTCTGTTTACTTATCTGAAGAATAGAACTGGTTAAGATTATTTATAAGGTGGTTTATAGATTTAAATTCCATGAATCTGTGGATTTATTACTATCAATTCTGGGATGCTATTATCTAACCACTCCAACTCAAAATGTTGTCTCCCATCTCTGAACACCTACAGAAAACACAATCTATGGTACTAATTTGGTCACTTACTGTGTCTTCTCTTTGTAGCTACAGGTATGCTCCCTGTACCTCTTGCCCCAGTCATCTCCTTATATTCAAATAATATTTGAAAAAAAGGAGAAGAAAAAGTCAGGGGGAAGGGAGTTAGGAAGGAGTGAGAAAGAAAAATGATGAAACAGTTTAAAGAGGAAAAGGCAGATTTACGGATCAGCAGAAAATTTCTGCAGCCTAAGAGAGTTGACAACAGTTGAATTATTCTGAGCATATAAGTAGCTATATTTTTCTCTCTTTTCACAGGATTTTCTTTGCCACAGGAAACAAGATACTGGAATACTATTGCTCTTCTAGAGTTCAGTACAGTATTTCATTGTCTTTTCTTCAGAGATATCAGTAGCTAGCTCACACACTCTCATCTAAAAATGTTGCTCTTGACTCTATGTTCTCCTCCAGCATCATTTTCCTGCTCTCCTTCTCAGTAAAATTTTGTTGAAAAAGATATGCTTGCTGTTTCCACCTCCTTTGTCACCTGTTCTCACTTTAACCCAGTCCAGCTGGAATTTCTCTCTCCCGCACGCATTCAACTACTCTTATAGAGGTCACCAAATACCTCACTGTTGCCAAATCCGATGGTCACTTTAATTGAACTTCTCACCATTACTTATGTTCCTTCCTGAAACTTTTCTCTTTTTCGTTTACAAGATACCTCCTTCTCCATATTTTATTCTTCACTAACTGCTTTTCCCAGCTGCCTTTGCTGGTTCCTTATCATCTGTAGATCTCTAAATATAGGTGGTCCCCTCTGCATTGTCCAGAGTCTCCCTTCCTTCTCCATCTTTCCCCCTCCTTTTATCTTCTCCTCTCGTCTCTATCTGTACTCCCTCTACTTCATACTTTGTATGTGTATGTGTGTGTGTGTGTGTGTTTGTTTATTTTTTGCTCCAGATTTCTTTGCCTTTTGACCCTTTGGTTGCTTGCTCAAACTTCATCATCCCAAATCTGTTGCTTGATATATGTTCTCAGATTCTAAACTCTGGCTTTCCTGTACTCACCCCTTAGAATTATTTAACAAGCCCTTATATAGCTTTTATTTATTAGAACAGTGTCTGTCACTGTTCTAAGCATATGACATATTATCTCACTTAATCATCATAACAGCTCATAAGCAGCATATAATTACTGTCCCCATTCACAAAAGGTTTGACAACACATATGAAATATTGCCAACCAGTGAATCTCATCCAAGCCTTAGGGGATCCAGGGTAATTTCTGGGGGACAGTCACATAAGCATGGAGTGTCCACATGACTCTCCTTAACTACTTAGTCTGCAGCACCTCCAGAGGTGAAACTGTTATACCATGACCCAGGGCCCCAGGCAAATAAAAAGCAGGCATCCCCCATAGGCATCCAGCACAGTGTTAACATAAACTATCTGGTGTGGCCCAAAGCCCCAGGTATACAAACACACTCTTCTCAGGCAGGACATTCCAAGGGCTTAAAGGTTATCCCTCAGAAGCTGGTCAAGGGTCACTCCTTCCTTTGGAATGTACAGGGATTGAACACCCTAAGCCTACTGAGTTAACTCTTTACTGCACATATAGCTTCTAGAACTTATGCATCTCACAAGAAAAGTAGCATTGTTATTTGAGGAAGAGGGTTGGGGCCCTAGAATGATGATGAATGCATCATGAGCATCAACAGTTGAAGTATGTGGTAGAGGGGGATAAATGAATCTTGGTATTAAGGAGCTAGAATCCAGTGTGTGGGAAATTCTTCCAGTCATCAGACATGTAAAATTTTTTAAAGCCTTCAGTTTTTGTTTTTGTTTTTTAAGGTATAATTGACATTAACATTGTCAACATTGTGTTGGTTCCAGGTATACAACATAATGATTCCATCTACATGTATATTGTGAAATGACCACAATAGGTCTGGTTAACATCCATCAGTACACATTATTTCAGTACATGATCAAATGGAAGTTCCCTTGTACTAGGAACATATTTGATAAGGCAGTATGTAAAATCATAAATATACCATTACATTTTTTTCTCTTATAATGGAAATCATACAAACTAAAATATATCAGAATTTCTGTGCTTTAGGACTCAAGCCTATGGTACTTAAACAGTTAGTACACATGTTCATACATGAAATAAGCCTAGATCTTCCCTAAACTACATTTTTCCAAATAAAATTTTAATGTTAATTTGAAAAATAGATAAAATAAAATGCCATCCTTGTTGTATTCTAAGTCCGTATATAATCTAGGATCTATTTTTTTGATTCTATATTGTGTTCCACATTAATTGTATAGCATTTCTTTCTCATAACTTCATAATCAATGGTCTTTTTTTTTTGTCAAATGTGCATTCCTTTAATTTTTAAAAATATACACAGGAGAAGCCATGGGTTTTATATAAGAATACACACATTACCAAAGCATTTCTTATCGTTTTCCAAAACTCTATCAGTCTGAGCTTTATAAATTAAATATATCAGAACCTTTTAAGTTAAAATGATATCCGTGAAACTACTGGATATGCTAGACTTTTCTCAAGATCAAATGAACAGGAAATGTGAATATGGTTTGTGCTAAATAAAGTTTAGTGTTAGCTTTATTGCCTATAGTCTATAAGATGCAACTTTATTGTGCCTTTGCAAACAGGATAATTTTCTTTAAAAAACTGATCAAAATTTTCCATACATATAGCTCTATATGATAGATTAGGTGCAACACCATTGTTACGTAATTACAGAAATACCATAGAACACAAGAGCACAGGGTGAGCAAAAGAAAAACAATCCTGAGCTATCTGAACAAGATGATTTGATGAATCCTTTTAGTGTAAGTTTAGAAAACATGGAAGAGGGGAAAAAAATACATGCACACTACAGCCAGGAGCAAAATAGTCAACAGTCTTTCATCCCTTTATTTACAAGTACGATTCTTTTAAATAATAGATAACTAGGTTTTGGTTTTGAATGCAATTTCATAGATTCTTTAATGACAAAGTTTTATCTATTCTCATTAATTGTAGCGGGTAATATACTTGATTTTATTTCTCCATCTTGCTTTAAGTAAATAACATTTTATTTTTTTACTTTCTTGTCCTTATTCTTGCTGAGTTTCACTGTTTTTCATTCTATATTTTTCCACTTGAAAATTTCAATATACTTAGTTAATAGTTAACATCCATCCTGAAACTCAAAGTTAGATGAATATTTTTCTTTATTAAAAAAATTATTAGCCCTATCAAAACATTATTTTCCTTACCTAAATGCCAACCCAAGGATGGGAGGCCTTTAACATACTTTCATTTTTATCCTCTCCTCACATTCCCATTCCCCACTCCTGATAAGGCTTTTTAACACTTGTTTCCCCTCCCTCTCCTGCCCTCCTTTCCTATTCCTAATAGGTGAAATAGCACCTCAAGTTCTAATGTTAGGCTGTTTCTTAAAGTTTGTTGCTTCTGCTGCAAGCATTTCCATTATACATTCATTGTATTGTACACACACCCCTCAGGTTTCATTGCTCAACATTTGTTCCCTCTCCTCTTCACCTCCCCCTCTATTGAGACCTCAATTCTGTTTTATATCTTGCTTTCCTAGAATCCTGAGTCATGTATTCTCCTCAGTTGTGATATGTGAATGCTATATTACTGAATTCTTGCATATCCATAAATAACTTTCTTTTACTCTAACGAGAAATTATACCTTGACTGAGAATAGGATTGTTAAATTGTCAGCTTTTTCTCTCAGAGTATGAGGATATTATTCCACCAGCTTCCACCTTCAAATGTTACAGATGAAATGATTCTATTTCTTCTGACAACATATTTTTACTTCAATATTAAAGTTTGTAGCTAAAATTCGAAAATATTCCCCTGATGCATCAAATATGCCTGAAACTCAGTCTATCCCTTTGAATCTGTAGATTTTGATCCTTATTTAATTCAGAACCACCTCCTCCTACTACTTATTTTACTATTATTATTATTTTTTCCCTCTATCTCTTTCTCTCTTCAAGATCCTATTATTTACAGCCACTTCTGGAATCATGGTCTAAGTCTTTTGTTTCTCTTCCCTCATTGTTTTCTTCTTTTTAAATTTTACTATTTAAAGTATTTATTCTTTTTGGCCTTACAGGTCACAAATTTGGATCTCAAGAATGACACTCTTCTTTTTAAATTGACCCACTAAATTTTTTAACTTGAAAATTGTGCTTTTTAGTACCACATAGTCTTTTTTTGATGTACCTGAATGTTCTTATGTGTGCTTTTTTGCCATTGTTGTTAGGTTGCTGTTTTCTCCAGAAGTTCTCTTTTGATAAGCACCTAATCTGTTATTTCCTTTCTCTGGCTGCTGGGTTTCTTTATTTGTATTATCATTTTTCCTTGTTGGTTTATTCGGGCCACTGTCTTGTTACTGGAGACAATCCTACAAGATAGAGCATGAGCTATTCTTAGATCCTGTAGTCTGAATGTGGGCAGCAGGCCTTCTGCGTCTCCAAACCAAGGACCCAGGAGGAAGTCTTCCAGCTCCCCATGTTCTGCCCAGTACTAGCCTAGCATCAGGAGAAAGGAGGCTTCAGCCCCCTTTTCAGTTCCTTCTTGGCTTCTGTGGAGCCATGGAAACACACTCACATGGTTCAATGTCGACCTTATCCCTGGGTATTCAAGCACCTCTGTTGACCAAGATCTTCCCAGGGCCTGTTTTGATTCTATCCTTGCACAGGACTCATACTATTTTCTAGGTTCTTCCTTGACCTGTGGAAAAGAAATTCCTCATCACCTTCCTGTTTCTAGGACTCCCATAAAACCCAATTCCACCTGGCCCCAGGAGTGGCAGATTGGAATAAAGAATAGAAGAAAAATACAGTATAGTTAAGTTACCATCTTGTCAGGATTCCTCCATTCACTATATTTAGGAATAACATCCAAACTTATTACCATGGCCAAATAGGCTCTCTGTAATCACATTGCTATCTACCTGGGCAACCTCAGCTTACACACTCTCCCTTGCTCATTTTACTTGAGTCACAGCAACTTTGCTTCTATCCCTCAAATATACTAATCTCATTTTTACCTAGGATTATATCACTTGCTGTTCACTCCTTATAGAATATTCTTCTCCCCTTGATAGTCAACTTTACATCTTTCAGGTCTCAATCAAATGTCACCTCTTGAAAGAGATCTTATTTTATCATTCAAGTACTATTCCCTAAATCACCCCATCACATCATTTTACATTTTTCATATCACCTAACACTGTCTTAAATTATCATATTTATATATTTATTTCTTGGTCTGCTTATTATCTGTCTCCTTCATTGAATCTCCAAGAAAGTATGGATCTATCTAATTTGTTAGTAGTTTTATTTCAATAGATATTTATTGAATAAATGAACATATTCCAATTGCTTTGGAGCAAGAGGAAAAATATAAATTAAATCTTTGCAATTCCAAAAATAAGTCACTGTTTCTGAAGGACTATCTTTGCCAAAGTAAAAGCCATGGACAGTGCAACATTTTGTCTTGTCCTCTGTGAAGGTCCTGCTGTGAGAAATCATCATTAGGTTAAGATCAAGAACAGCTGAGAAAATGACTCTTATGTGAGATTTCTCTGAGAGATTTCTACATATCCTGCTTTGAACCCGTCGGTAGCACGTAACTGAAAGATCAGGGAAAATGGTTTGCAGTCCAGAGGTGAAAAGCAGGCTGCCATAGTACAAAAAAAAAAAAAACAGAGAGAAATATTTCCTCCTTCTCAGGACACTTCTGTTTAGTTTTATGGCATTGATGTTCAATGGAGGCTGAACATGGAAGACAAACTCTATTCATTGGACCTTTGAACTTATCTCTCTAAAATGAATATTCTTCCCTATCATGCTGTTAGGAAGCAAATATTATTGCCTCACCTTGCCACACAATTTATTGATTTAAGGATATTTGAGAATTAATTGAGCTAGTATAAAGGTAATTTGCAAAAAAAACCCACATGTTTAACACACATTGCATCTCTTTCTTAAATGAGATCTGGGGAAATTTTAACACTATGTATTTGATGATATTAAGGAGTTATTTGATCCCTAGGATGTGGATAGTAGTAGAATGAAACTGGTTTGGTCCTTGATTGATAACTGCTGAAGATGAATGATGGGTACATGGGGTACATTATACTATTCTATTTATTTTCACGTATATTTGAAGTCCTTCACAGTGAAAACTTTAAAATTAAAAAATTAAAAGCATAAGTTATTCATTTTACTGTTTAACAGATAAACGAAACATTTCATGAATCCAGACTGAGAAGGCAGTATGTCAAATCTCATGTTGCCCAAGTAAGGTATGTAAAACAACCTGAGAGGTGCAGAGAATAAATTTTTCCTTTGCCTTCATATCTCATATTCAACAGAATATCTTTGCATAGTATATAATCGAAAGGTTAAATTTGAGGCTTCAAAACCACTAGCATTTTCAAATGTGAAAAAATGTATTCAAGGTCTGTTGGAAAATTATTAAACCAGAACCAAGAGTTCCAGCTGATGGTATCAGGTAAAGGTTAAATGAGGTTGTTTTTTATTTGAAGGCACAAAGTCAAAAAGTAAATCTAAAATCAGATAATTTCAACGTAAGAATGGATAAGATAGGAGAGCAACATATAAAATGTCTGACCCAGGAGTGGCACACTAGTAGATAATGTGCCAAATCTTGCTTAGAATTGTGGATTAAATGTAAAAGTTTGAAAATTACACATAAAAGCAGGATTCTCAGAATGCGTTAAAAAAAAATCAAAAGATCTAACAACATGTGACCCACATTCCCACACAGTAACAATATTCTGACACTGAAGCTGCACTGTTTGCAGCAGGCCCTAACACTCACACAAATGTATACATATGTATTTACACCCAACCAGCTTCACTCTTTTACCTTACCTTCCTAATTCTACAGTTATTTTCTAGCAGCAAAGATGTTTATCCAAACACTGGTGAGGAAGAGGTAACCTGCAATAGATATGGAAAAATAATAACCACAATCTCAAATAGAAAAGCTAATATGCTTTGGAATATACCTCCTCCTAAAACTAGAACTTGTGCTATTTAATTTTCTTGGTTCCTTTTTAAATAATCCATGCTCTCAACCAGAACCCCCAGAGAATTTATATTAACTCATTTAACCTGATAGCAACCCTGTATGGTATATACATATTAGTTTCTCATTTTGCAGAGGAGATTGAAGCAAAGTTAGGTTAAGTGACTTGCCAAGGTCACGTATTTAATAAGTAAAAAACTGTAGTCTGAACCCAAGCAATCATATCTAGATTATTGCATCAACTTGTCTAATCTTCAGCTTTCACTCTTGCTCCACTATTATACAAACTGCATGCAGCAATCAAAATGAATTAGAAGAGGCCATCATCCCTTTCCTTAATATCCTCTGGCAGTTTCCCACAAATTCCACACTTCTTACATAGTGCACATAACCTTACCTGGAATGGCCCTGCTTCTCTCTGACCTCATCTCATACCCTCATCCTCATTCAACACTTATATCCATATAGGTTGCTATTATTCCCCCAATAAACATGATAAAATTGTTCCCACCACCGGGCTGTCAAAGCATACATTGCACCATACAAAATTGAACAGACAAGGAAGATATTGTTCAAGGCTTTTGCAACAGGGTAGATGGTTGAATATGAATGTGAAATGGTGAATCTAGAGTACAAACTCAGTTCCTGTGAATCTAAATCACACTCTCTGCTGTTCACCATGTCAATAAAGTGCTGTTTCCACTCCCTTCGGAGGAACTAGAAAACTGCCAGGAGCTCTGCTTAACAAAGGATAGAATGACTCCACTAAGAATGATAGAGGCTTAGTAATAAAAGCATAATTTCTTTGTTTGTTTCTGTTCTGCAGCCGAGCCAAAGGAAAAGTGATAACACATGCTGTGCTTAAGTTTAAATCCTGTTATATGAATAATGAAGCAAAATTTTGGGATAGGATCGAAACCATTTTACATCAGAAGCTAAAGGGCAACACTGGGTCTTTATATATAGATTCTTCTTCATTTAGATTTTCAGGTAAGCTTTTTATGTATGGTACAGAATAATTTTCATCTTTTAATTTGAATATGGTGTTTTGCTGTACAAATGAAAACAATACTTCTCTCTTTAAATATCATTTCATAGATAATGGTAATTATTTTTAACCACTGTTAAAGCAATCAAGGTCTCTGTTAATCAATTTTTTGATATAGAATCATCCTTGTATTCTTGAAATTAAACTTTATTTAATGATAGATTTTTTTCAAAAAAAGCAATCATGGTCCCAAATAACATTTCTTTGCAAAACAAGGCAGCCTTAAGCTCGAACACTTATGGTTTGTTCTGTGGGTCATGATTTCTCTCTCAGTTCTTTTGGATGTCTTAAGAATCTAGACTCCCAAATTCAAGAACTGAGTTTGAATATCTTTAACATCAAACTTATTTCTTGATAGGCCTTTAATGGATTTCATCTCTCTCTTATATCCAATCTAATTCTTATTCTTGGTCACATAACAATATTGTGAAAGATGGCTTCTAAAAGATAGTGACACATGTCCTCCATTCCCAGGATAATCAGTGTCTCCCTGATCTTGATAAATGTATAGCCAATGCCTGGCACATCTAAGCTAGGCTATCAGTTCTCTGCTACAACAAATTTGATCAAGGGCAGAAAAGTATCCTATCCCTACAGGAAGGACTAAAGGACTAAAGGTTTATGAAAAAAAAATCTAGTCCAAGTGTTCATTTGTCTGGAACATCAAAAGGATCAAAAAGCAAAACCTGAACATGCTTCTCCTGGATAAAAATCCATCATGTTATTGAAATGTGACTCTCCTCGGGTTATATTAGACGCTTTGTCTTAGAACCTTCCTTCTCACACAGCTACGTGTGATTACCTTAAAAAAACACAGAGAAATAAAGCAGTTCTCTGATTTACAGAGAATCAACCACCAAAGATATATTTTTGGAAACTCATCTGCTAAAACCATGAACTCACATAGTAAAAAAACAGCATTATATTCCTGGTATTCCTCCAAACTTTAAGAACATTATGTAGGATCCCAGGAAAACAGACTTTCTGGGAGGTATTTCCTAGGTTTATGGTTTTCCTCAGTAGTTTTATTTATTATAATGCCATCCAACAAGTTTATGGAGAGCAGTGACTGATAAGTGTAATACTCTTAAGTACATACAGTGCTTTGGTACAGGTGCAAGATCAAACTCAGAAGCCGACTGGGCCAGGCCTCCAAAACCACAATGAAGTGAGTTAACACAAAGCTCACATTTAAGACAGCTCTTAAAGAGATTATGAACCTTTGTTAGTCAACACATAAATGGGTCTCTGGCTTAGGGATTTATGAAAGCTTATTTAGGTAGCCAAGGTTGCTGTCACAGCATCGTATTGAATAGCCTGACCTTCTTATGCTGCCTGGTTAGTTTGGTTGCTTAGCGCCTGCTCCTAAGTATGTCAAGGTTGTGGATTTCATTTTCATACAAGTTGCTAACATAGAGGAAAAAGACATCACTGGCCAGTGCTATTAGTTACAATGAATGCCTGAATACAATACCAGTGTTCCCATATGATTATGCCTAGAAAGAGGGCATATAGAATAATGATATGCATAAACTGTGTATCATCGGTGCATAATAGAGATGTTCCAGATGCATAGAAGAGAAGTTTCATTAGAACAAAAGCCACCTAGGACTTTAGAGCTTAATTCCCTTACAGAACCCCAACTGAGGAAGGCCGATGGCAAGTTTGGCACATGTACGCTGCTAGTAGGCACTGCTATCCCCAGATTTAAGATGCAAAGAGTGCTTCAATTATTAAGACCTGTGAACATAATATGCAATTTAATTTTCCACTCACTCTTGAATTCCAGGGAAATGACACTGCTACTATCTTCCTAGGTACTAGCAATCAGTATTTACAGTGTATTCTTCAGTGAGAAATAAGTATTTTCTCCATCAATTCTAAACTTACTAGATCAGAGAATTTTCAAATTGACTACCAGGCATAAAGCCTAGAAAAAACATTGATGGAATAGTTTTCCCCTGCCCATGATAGAATATTTTCCAGAAAAATCTCTCAAATGGCAAATTTCTTAACCTAATACCATTGAGTTCAGTGGTGAAAGTTTTTATGCATTCCCAAACCCCTGAATTTATATTCACTTATACTTTATCCTTAAACAATATCACATTATTTTAAAAATAGAGATGATAACCTCAATAGTTAAGATTAGTTAACACAATTAATACTTTATAAATTATTTCCTTTATAAATTATAAGATCATGCTTACATGATCTTGTTATTTTATAGCTTAACAGGCAGAACATACATGTGATACTTAATGTTTATGCAAACTTTAATGCAAAAAAAACAGAACATACATGTGATACTTAATGTTGTGCAAACTTTAATGCAAAAAAAGAAAGAAAAGAACAAGTAAAGCAATGCAAGTGATATCCCACCAAACAAGTTGACCTCACAGCATGATGCACGTGACTGTCACTGCCATAAACTATCAAGCCAGCAGCTAAGAAGAAAATGTAATGCTAGACTAGATCTACCAACTACACAACTGCAAGGATGACCACATGGTGTTTCTCTCCTGGAAGCTTTGGAAAGAAAAATCTAAGTCATTCTTTGTAAAAACAAAGAAATGCCTCATAAGCTGAAGTGAGGGTTTTAATGAAATGTCTTATAAAGTTGAATGCTCATAACTTTAATGGGCATACTTAAGGATATGACTGTACCTTGTTTTAAAAAATATTTATTATTTCCTACAGAAAAATGCCTTGTACCTACTGCTACACTTAATCATTTACTGATTAAGCATGAAAAATATTTTAAATACTTATGCTAAATCATAACTGGTTAAAGTAAAAACTCAAATTATGTGACAGTAATAGAAATTCATACACAAGGATGACGGTCCTGACCCACTGTTAAGGGTTTTACAAGAAAAGGAATGAAGCTCTGGCCTAGCACTCATTTGTGTGTCACTGGGCAACACTGAGATATAAATGATGTTAGTAGAACACAGCTTTTTCATGTGACTTGATCCTGAGACACTGCATGGCTTCATTTGTACCATCTTTTAACCAACTTTAACCAATCATTCTTTGATAACTTCTAGAGGACATTTTGTTAAAGTATACTGTTTCCCAGAGACATGTTCTCTTTCTTTAAGTATTTTTCAAATGCAAGCTTGAAATATATATATTATTGAATGATACAGCTATTAGGCACAGTCCAGATACTTTAAGAGAATTTAAAAATTATTAATAGTCATTGCATTAAAGGACTTGCTATCAATAGGGCACACAACACATACTGTCACAGAATTATCTGTAAAACAAGAATGTTCTTCCAAATGAATAATCCTTATTTTCTAATCTCTATAAAAGGAAAAACATTATAATTTATATTGGTTATTTTTGATAGTCAGGCACTAATTTTAAATGCTTAACACTAAGACACTCCATCTAGTGGGCCAATTCAGTTACTTGCCTGGACTACCTGCTAGATCCATGTAGAATGACTGAGACTCGATCAAAATAGGCTTAGTAGACCAGACCCCAACAGATTTTATTTAGTGGAGTTCTAGATTCATCTTGCCAATTTAGATCCAGGATACCTGAAATGAATCCTGAACTTTTTTTTTAAACATCTTTATTGGAGTATAATTGCTTTACAATGGTGTGTTAGTTTCTGCTTTATAACAAAGTGAATCAGCTATACATATACATATATCCCCATATCTCCTCCCTCTTGCATCTCCCTCCCACCCTCCCTATCCCACCCCTCTAGGTGTTCACAAAGCACAGAGCTGATATCCCTGTGCTATGCAGCTGCTTCTCACTAGCTATTGATTTTACATTTGGTAGTGTATATATGTCCATGTCACACTCTCACTTTGTCCCACCTTACCCTTCCCACTCCCCATGCCCTGAAGTCCATTCTCAATGTCTGCATCATTATTCCTGTCCTGCCCTTAGGTTCTTCAGAACCTTTTTTTTTTCTTAGATTCCATATATATGTGTTAGCATATGGTATTTGTTTTTCTCTTTCTGACTTACTTCACTCTGTATAACAAACTCTAGGTCCATCCACCTGACTACAAACAACTCAATTTCATTTCTTTTTATGGCTGAGTAATATTCCATAGTATATATGTGCCAAATCTTCTTTATCCATTCATCTGTTGATGGACACTTAGGTTGCTTCCATGTCCTGGCTATTGTAAGTAGTGCTGCAATGAACATTGTGGTACATGACTCTTCTTGAATTATGGTTTTCTCAGGGTATATGCCAAGTAGTGGGACTGCTGGGTCATATGGTAGTTCTATTTTTAGTTTTTTAAGGAACCTCCATACTGTTCTCCATAGTGGCTGTATCAATTTGCATTCCCACCAACAGTGCAAGAGGGTTCTCTTTTCTCCACACCCTCTCCAGGATTTGTTTGTAGATTTTTTGATGATGGCCATTCTGAACACTGTGAGATCATATCTCATTGTAGTTTTGATTTGCATTTCTCTAATGATTGGTGATGTTGAGCATCCTTTCATGTGTTTGTTGGCAACCTGTATATCTTCTTTGGAGAAATGTGTATTTAGGTCTTCTGCCCAGTTTTGGATTGGGTTGTTTGTTTTTTTGATATTGAGCTCCATGAGCTGCTTGTAAATTTTGGAGATTAATCCTTTGTCAGTTGCTTCACTTGCAAATATTTTCTCCCATTCTGAGGGTTATCTTTTCATCTTGTTTATGGTTTCCTTTGCTGTGCAAAAGCTTTGAAGTTTCATTAGGTCCCATTTGTTTATTTTATTTCCATTTCTCTAGGATGTGGGTAAAAATGTCCTTGCTGTGATTTATGTCATAGAGTGTTCTGCCTATGTTTTCCTCTAGAGTTTTATAGTGTCTGGCCTTACATTTAGGTCTTTAATCCATTGTGAGTTTATTTTTGTGTATGGTGTTAGGAAGTGTTCTAATTTCATTCTTTTACATGGAGCTGTCCAGTTTTCCCAGCACCACTTATTGAAGAAGATGTCTTTTCTCCATTGTATATTCTTGCCTCCTTTATCAAAAATAAGGTGACCATATGTGCATGGGTTTATCTCTGGGCTTTCTATCCTGCTCCATTGATCTATATTTCTAGTTTTGTGCCAGTACCATACTATTTTTTTTAACATCTTTATTGGAGTATAATTGCTTTACAATGGTGTGTTACTTTCTGAGTTATAACAAAGTGAATCAGCTATACATACACGTATATCTCCATATCTCCTCCCTTTTGCGACTCCCTCCCTCCCACCCTCCCTATCCCACCCCTCTAGGTGATCACAAAGCACTGAGCTGATCTCCCTAGGCTATGCGGCTGCTTCCCACTAGCTATCTATTTTACATTTGGTAGTGTATACATGTCCATGACACTCTCTCACTTTATCCCAGCTTACCATCCCCCTTCCTGTGTCCTCAAGTCCATTCTCTAGTAGGTCTGCATCTTTATTCCCATCCTGCTCCTAGGTTCTTCATGACCATTTTTTTCTTTTGTTTTGCTTTTTTAGATTCCATATGTATGTGTTAGCATACAGTATTTGTTTTTCTCTTTCTGACTTACTTCACTCTGTATGACAGACTCTAGGTCCATCCACCTCATGACAAGTAACTCAATTTCGTTTCTTTTCATGGCTGAGTAATATTCCATTGTGTATATGTGCCACATCTTCTTTATCCATTCATCTGTTGATGGACACTTAGGTTGCTTCCATGTCCTGGCTATTGTAAATAGAGCTGCAATGAACATTGTGGTACATGACTCTTTTTGAATTATGATTTTCTCAGGGTATATGCCCAGTAGTGGGATTGCTGGGTCATATGGTAGTTCTATTTTTAGTTTTTTAAGAGGATTTATTGTTTGTCGATTTTTTGATGATGGCTGTTCTGAACACTGTGAGATGATATCTAATTGTAGTTTGTTTTTTTGTTTTTTGTTTTTTCTGTAGGCGGGCATCTCACTGCCCCAGCCTCTCCCGTCACGGAGCACAGGCTCCAGACGCACAGGCCCAGCGGCCACGGCTCATGGGTCTAGCTGCTCCGCAGCACATGGAATCCTCCCAGATTGGGGCACGAACCCGTGTCCCCCGCATCGGCAGGCAGACTCCCAACCACTGCGCCACCAGGGAAGCCCTCTCATTGGAGTTTTGATTTGCATTTCTCAAGCATGTTGAGAATGCTTTCATGTGTTTGTTGGCAATCTGTATATCTTCTTTGGAGAAATATCTGTTTAGGTCTTCTGCCCTTATCTGGATTAAGTTGGTTGTTTTTTTGATAATGAGCTGCATGAGCTGCTTGTAAATTTTGGAGATTAATACTTGGTCAGTTGCTTCATTTGCAAATATTTTCTTCCATTCTGAGGGTTGTCTTTTTGTCTTGTTTATGTTTTCCTTTGCTGTGCAAAAGCTTTTAAGTTTCATTAGGTTCCATTTGTTTACTTTTGGTTTTCCTTCCATTTCTCTAGGAGGTGGGTCAAAAAGGATCTTGCTGTGATTTATGTCATAGAATGTTCTGCCTATGATTTCCTCTAAGATCAGGAACAAGACAAGGAGGTCCACTCTCAGCACTATTATTCAACATAGTTTTGGAAGTCCTAGCCACAGCAAACAAAGAAGAAAAAGAAATAAAAGGAATCCAAACTGGAAAAGAAGAAGTAAAACTGTCACTGTTTGCAGATGACATGATACTATACATAGAGAATCCTAAAGATGCCACCAGAAAATTACTAGAGCTAATCAATAAATTTGATAAAGTTGCAGGATACAAAATTAATGCACAGAAATCTCTTGCATTTGTATACACTAATGAAGAAAAATCTGAAAGTGAAATTAAGAAAACACTCCCATTTACCATTGCAACAAAAAGAATAAAATATCTAGGAATAAACCTACCTAGGGAGGAAAACGACCTGTATGCAGAAAATTTTAAGACACTGATGAAAGAAATTAAAGATGATACAAACAGATGGAGACATATACCATGTTCTTGGAATGGAAGAATCAATATTGTGAAAATGACTATACTACCCAAAGCAATCTACAGATTCAATGCAATCCCTATCAAATTACCAAAGGCATTTTTTATGAAACTAGAACAAAAAATCTTAAAATTTGTATGGAGACACAAAAGACCCCGAATAGCCAAAGCAGTCTTGAGGGAAAAAAATGGAGCTAGAGGAATCAGGCTCCCTGACTTCAGACTATACTACAAAGGTACAGTAATCAAGACAATATGGTACTGGCACAAAAACAGAAACATAGATCAATGGAACAAGATAGAAAGCCCAGAGATAAACCCACTCACCTATGGTCAACTAATCTATGACAAAGGAGGCAACAGTATACAATGGAGAAAAGACAGTCCTTCAATAAGTGGTGTTGAGAAAACTGGGCAGCTACATGTAAAAGATTGAAATTAGAACACTCCCTAACACCATACACAAAAATCAACACAAAATGGATCAGAGACCTAAATTTAAGACCGGACACTATAAAACTCTTAGAGGAAAACATAGGAAGAACACTCTTTGACATAAATCACAGCAAGATCTTTTTTGATCCACATCCTAGAGTAATGGAAATAAAAACAAAAATAAACAAATGTGACCTAATGAAATTTCAAAGCTTTTGCACAGCAAAGGAAACCATAAACAAGACAAAAAGACAACCCTCAGAATGGGAGAAAATACTTGCAAACAATCAACGGACAAATGATTAATCTCCAAATTATATAAACAGCTCATGCAGCTCTATATTAAAAAAACAAACAACCCAATCCAAAAATGGGCAGAAGACCTAAATAGACATTTCTCCATAGTAGACATACACATGGCCAAGAAGCACATGAAAAGTTGCTCAACATCACTAATTATTAGAGAAATGCAAATCAAAACTACAATGAGGTATCACCTCACACCAGTTAGAATGGGTATTATCAGAAAATCTACAAACAACAAATGCTGGAGAGGGTGTGGAGAAAAGGGAACCCTCCTGCACTGTTGGTGGGAATGTAAATTGATACAGCCACTATGGAGAACAGTATGGAGGTTCCTTAAAAAACTAAAAATAGAATTACCAGAGCTTCAAGATAGTGGAAGAGTAAGACGTGGAGATCACCTTCCTCCCCACAGATACATCAGAAATACATCTACACTTGGAATTGCTCCTATAGAACACCTACTGAACACTGCCAGAAGACCTCAGACCTCCCAAAAGGCAAGAAACTCCCCACGTACCTGGGTAGGGCAAAAGAAAAAACAGAGACAAAATAGGGACGGGACCTGCACCAGTGGGAGGGAGCTGTGAAGGAGGAAAGGTTTCCACACACTAGAAGCCCCTTCGCGGGCACAGACTGCAGGTGGCAGAGGGGGGGAAGCTTCAGAGCCACAGAGCAGAGTGCAGCAACAGGGGTGCAGAGGGCAAAGTGGAGAGATTCCCGCACAGAGGAGAGGATCGGTGCCGACCGGCACTCACCAGCCCGAGAGGCTTGTCTGCTCACCCGCCCGGGCCGGCGCGGCTGGGAACTGAGGCTTGGGCTTCGGTCGGATCCCAGAGAGAGGACTGGGGCTGGCGGCAGGAACACATCCTGCAGAGGGTTAGTGCGCCACGGCTAGCCGGGAGGGAGTCGGGGAAAAGTCTGGAACTGCCGAAGAGGCAAGAGACTTTTTCTTCCCTCTTTGTGTCCTGGTGCGCGAGGAGAGGGGATTAAGAGCGCTGCTTAAAGGAGCTCCAGAGACCGGCGCGAGCCGCGGCTATCAGCGCAGACCCTCAGACGGGCATGAGACGCTAAGGCTGGTGCTGCAGCCACCAAGAAGTCTGTGTGCAAGCACAGGTCACTATCCACACCGCCCCTCCCGGGAGCCCGTGTAGCCCACCACTGCCAGGGTCCCGTGATCCAGGGACAAGTTCCCCGGGAGAACGCATGGCACACCTCAGGCTGGTGCAACGTCATGCCAGCCTCTGCCGCCGCAGGCTCGCCCTGCACTCCGTGCCCCTCCCTCCCCCCGCCCTGAGTGAGCCAGAACCCCCGAATCAGCGGCTCCTTTAACCCCATCCTGTCTGAGTGAAGAACAAACGCCCTCCGGCGACCTACATGCAGAGGCGGGGCCAAATCCAAAGCTGAGCCCCGGGAGCTGTGCGAACAAAGAAGAGAAAGGGAAATCTTCCCCAGCAGCCTAAGGAGCAGCGGATTAAAGCTCCCCAGTCAACTTGATGTACCCTGCATCTGTGGAATACATGAATAGACAACGAATCATTCCAAATTGAGGAGGTGGACTTTTGGGAGCAAAGATATATTACTTTTCCCCCTTTTTCTCTTTTTCTGAGTGTGTATGTGTATACTTCTGTGGGTGATTTTGTCTCTATAGCTTCCCTTTCACCATTTGTCCTAGGGTTCTGTCCGTCCATTTTTTTTGTTTGTTTTGATTTCTTTCTTTCTTTTTTTTTTAACTTTTTAAAAGTTTTTTTCTTAATAATTATTTTTTAATTTAATAACTATTTTATTTTACTTTATTTTATTTTATCCCCTTTCTATTTTTTTCTCCCTTTTATTCTGAGTTGTGTGGGTGAAAGGCTTTTGGTGCTCCAGCCAGGATTCAGTGCTGTGCCTCTGAGGTGGGAGAGCCAACTTCAGGACACTGGTCCACAAGAGACCTCCCAGCTCCATGTAATATCAAATGGCGAAAATCTCCCAGAGATCTCCATCTCAATGGCAAGACCCAGCTTCACTCAACGACCAGCAAGCTACACTGCTGGACACCCTATGCCAAACAACTAGCAAGACAAGAATACAGCCCCATCCATTAGCAGAGAGGCTGCCTAAAATCATAATAAGGCCACAGGCACCCCAGAACGCACCACCAGATGTGGACCTGCCCATCAGAAAGACAAGATCCAGCCTCATCCACCAGAACACAGGCAGTAGTCCGCTCCACCAGGAAGTCTACACAACCCACTGAACCAACCTTAGGCACTGGGGAAAGACACTAAAAACAATGGGAACTACGAATGTACAGCCTGCAAAAAGGAAACCCCAAACACAGTAAATGAAGCAAAATGAGAAGACAGAAAAACACACCGCAGATGAAGGAGCAAGGTAAAAAACCACCAGACCTAATAAATGAAGAGAAAATAGGCAGTCTACCTGAAAAAGAATTCAGAATAATGACAGTAAAGATGATCCAAATCTTGGAAATAGAACAGAGGAAATACAAGAAACTTTAATGAGGAGCTAGAAGAACTAAAGAGCAAACAAACAATGATGAACAACACAATAAATGAAATTTAAAATTCTCTAGAAGGAATCAATAGCAGAATAATGGAGGCAGAAGAACGGATAAGTGACCTGGAAGATAAAATAGTGGAAGTAACTACTGCAGAGCAGAATACAGAAAAAAGAATGAAAAGAACTGAGGACAGTCTCAGAGATCTCTGGGACAACATTAAATGCACCAACATTCGAATTATAGGTGTCCCAGAAGAAGAGAAAAAGAAAGGGACTGAGAAAATACTTGAAGAGATTATAGTTGAAAACTTCCCTAATATGGGAAAGGAAATAGTTAATCAAGTCCAGGAACCAAAGAGAGTCCCATACACGATAAATCCAAGGAGAAACACGCCAAGACACATGTTAATCAAACTATCAGAAATTAACTACAAAGAAAACATATTAAAAGCAGCAAGGGAAAAATAACACACAAGGGAATCCCCATAAGATTAACAGCTGATCTTTCAGCAGAAACTCTGCAAGCCAGAAGGGAGTGGCAAGACATAGGTAAGTGATGAAGGAGAAAAACCTACAACCAAGATTACTCTACCCAGCAAGGATCTCATTCAGATTTGATGGAGAAATTAAAACCTTTACAGACAAGCAAAAGCTGAGAGAGTTCAGCACCACCAAACCAGCTTTACAACAAATGTTAAAGGAACTTCTCTAGGAAGGAAACACAAGAGAAGGAAAAGACCTACAATAATAAACCCAAAACAATTAAGAAAATGGGAATAGGAACATACATATCAACCGTTACCTTAAATGTAAATGGATTAAATGCTCCCACCAAAAGACAGAGACTGGCTGAATGGATACAAAAATAAGACCCATATATATGCTGTCTACAAGAGACCCACTTCAGACCTAGGGACACATACAGACTGAAAGTGAGGGGATGGAAAAAGATATTCCATGCAAATGGAAATCAAAAGAAAGCTGGAGTAGCAATTCTCATATCAGACAAAATAGACTTTAAAACAAAGACTATTACAAGAAACAAAGAAGGACACTACATAATGATCAAGGGATTGATCCAAGAAGAAGATATAACAATTGTAAATATGTATGCACCCAACATAGGAGCACCTCAATACATAAGGCAGATACTAACAGCCATAAAAGGGGAAATCAACAGTAACACAATCATAGTAGGGGAATTTAACACCCCACTTTCACCAATGGACAGATCATCCAAAATGAAAATAAATAAGGAAACACAAGCTTTAAATGATACATTAAACAAGATGGACATAATTGATATTTATAGGACATTCCATCCAAAAAAACAGAATATACATTCTTCTCAAGTGCTCATGGAACATTCTCCAGGATATATCATATCTTGGGTCACAAATAAAGCCTTGGTAAATTTATGAAAACTGAAATCATATCAAGTATCTTTTCCGACCAAAATGCTATGAGACTAGATATCAATTACAGAAAAAGATCTGTAAAAACTACAAACACATGGAAGCTAAACAATACACTACTTAATAACCAAGTGATCACTGAAGAAATCAAAGAGGAAGTCAAAAAATACCTAGAAACAAATGACAATGGAGAAATGATGACCCAAAACCTATGGGATGCAGCAAAAGCAGTTCTAAGAGGGAAGTTTATAGCAATACAATCCTACCTTAAAAAACAGGAAACATCTCAAATAAACAACCTAACCCTGCACCTAAAGCGATTAGAGAAAGAAGAACAAAAAAACAAAAGTTAAACAGAAGCTAGCAGAAGGAAAGAAATCATAAAGATCAGATCAGAAATAAATGAAAAAGAAATGAAGGAAATGATAGCAAAGATCAATAAAACTAAAATCTGGTTCTTTGAGAAGATAAACCAAATTGATAAACCATTAGCCAGACTCATCAAGAAAAAAAGAGAGAAGACTCAAATCAATAGAATTAGAAATGAAAAAGGAGAAGTAACAACTGACACTGCAGAAATACAAAGGATCATGAGAGATTACTACAAGCAACTCTATGCCAATAAAATGGACAAGCTGGAAGAAATGGACAAATTCTTAGAAATGCACAACCTGCCAAGACTGAATCAGGAAGAAATAGAAAATATGAACAGACCAATCACAAGCACTGAAATTGAAACTGTGATTAAAAATCTTCCAACAAACAAAAGCCCAGGACCAGATGGCTTCACAGGCAAATACTATCAAACATTTAGAGAAGAGCTAACACCTATCCTTTTCAAACTCTTCCAAAATATAGCAGAGTGAGAAACACTCCCAAACTCATTCTACGAGGCCACCATCACGCTGATACCAAATCCAGACAAAGATGTCACAAAGAAAGAAAACTACAGGCCAATATCACTGATGAACATAGATGCAAAAATCCTCAACAAAATGCTGGCAAACAGAATCCAACAGCACATTAAAAGGATCAGACACCATGATCAACTGGGGTTTATTCATGGAATGCAAGGATTCTTCAATATCAATCAATCAATGTGATACACCATATTAACAAATTGAAGGAGAAAAGCCATTTGATCATCTCAATTGATGCAGAGAAAGCTTTCAACAAAATTCAACACCCATTTATGATAAAAACCCTGCAGAAAGTAGACGTAGAGGGAACTTTTATCAACGTAATAAAGGCCATATATGACAAACCCACAGCCAACATCATCCTCAATGGTGAAAAACTGAAACCATTTCCAATAAGATCAGGAACAAGACAAGGTTGCCCACTCTCACCACTATTATTCAACACAGTTTTGGAAGTCTTAGCCACAGCAATCAGAGAAGAAAAGGAAATAAAAGGAATCCAAATCGGAAAAGAAGAAGTAAAGCTGTCACTGTTTGCAGATGACATGATACTATACATAGAGAATCCTAAAGATGCTACCAGAAAAGTACTAGAGCTAATCAATGAATTTGGTAAAGTAGCAGGATACAAAATTAATGCACAGAAATCTGTGGCATTCCTACACACTAATGATGAAAAAACTGAAAGTGATATTATGAAAACACTCCCATTTACCATTGCAACAAAAAGAATAAAATATCTAGGAATAAACCTACCTAAGGAGACAAAAGACCTATATGCAGAAAATTATAAGACACTGATGAAAGAAATTAAAGATGATGCAAATAGATGGAGAGATATACCATGTTCTTGGATTGGAAGAATCAACATTGTGAAAAAGACTCTACTACCCAAAGCAATCTACAGATTTAATGCAATCCCTATCAAACTACCAATGGCATTCTTCACAGAACTACAACAAAAAATTTCACAATGTGTATGGAAACACAAAAGACCCCGAATAGCCAAAGCAATCTGGAGAACGAAAAATGGAGCTGGAGGAATCAGGCTCCCCGACTTCAGACTATACTACAAAGTTACAGTAATCAAGACAATATGGTACTGGCACAAAAACGGAAATAAAGATCAATGGAACAGGATAGGAAGACCAGATATAAACCCATGCGCATATGGTCACCTTATCTTTGATAAAGGAGGCAAGAATATACAGTGGAGAAAAGACAGCCTCTTCAATAAGTGGTGCTGGGAAAACTGGACAGGTACATGTAAAAGTATGAAATTAGAACACTCCCTAACCCCACACACAAATGTAAACTCAAAATGGATTAAAGACCTAAATGTAAGGCCAGACACTATGAAACTCTTAGAGGAAAACATAGGCAGCACACTCTATGACATAAATCACAGCAAGATCCTTTTTGACCCACCTCCTAGAGAAATGGAAATAAAAACAAAAATAAACAAATGGGACCTAATGAAACTTAAAAGCTTTTGCACAGCAAAGGAAACCATAAACAAGATCAAAAGACAACCCTCAGAATGGGAGAAAATATTTGCAACTGACAAAGGATTAATCTTCAAAATTTACAAGTAGCTCATGCAGCTCAACTCAACAAAACAAACAACCCAATCCAATAATGGGCAGAAGACCTAAATACACATTTCTCCAAAGAAGATATACAGATTGCCAACAAACACATGAAAGAATGCTCAACATCATTAATCATTAGAGAAATGCAACTAAAAACTACAATGAGATATCATTTCACACCAGTCAGAATGGCCATCTTCAAAAAAATCTAGAAACAATAAATGCTGGAGAGGGTGTGGAGAAAAGGGAACACTCTTGCACTGTTGGTAGGAATGTAAATTGATACAGCCACTATGGAGAACATTATGGAGGTTCCTTAAAAAACCAAAAATAGAGCTGCCATATGAACCAGGAATCCCACTACTGGGCATACCCTGAGAAAACCATAATTCAAAAAGATCATGTACCAAAAGTTTCATTGCAGCTGTATTTACAATAGCCAGGACATGGAAGCAACCTAAATGTCCATCAACAGATGAATGGGTAAAGAAGATGTGGCATGTATATACAATGGAATATTACTCAGCCTTAAAAAGAACTGTAATTGAGTTATTTGTAGTGAGGTGGATGGACCTAGAGTCTGTCATACAGAGTGAAGTAAGTCAGAAAGAGAAAAACAAATACCATATGCTAACACATATATATGGAATCTAAAAAAAAAAGAAAAGGTCATGAAGAACCTAGGGGCAAGACAGGAATAAAGACAGAGACCTACTAGAGAATGGACTTGAGGATATGGGGAGGGGGAAGGGTAAGCTGTGACAAAGTGAGAGAATGGTATGGACATATATACACTACCAAACGTAAAATAGATAGGTAGTGGGAAGCAGCCGGATAGCACAGGGAGGTCAGTTCGGTGCTGTGTGACCACCTAGAGGGGTGGGATATGGAGGGTGAGAGGGAGGGAGACGCAAGAGAGAAGAGATATGGGAAAATATGTATATGTATAACTGATTCACTTTGTTATAAAGCAGAAACTAACACACCGTTGTAAAGCAATTATACTCCAATAAAGATGTTAAAAAATAATAATAAAAATAAAATAAAATTTAAAAAGACATAGACGTAGAGAATGGACTTGAGGACACGGGAGGGGGTAGGGTAAGATGAGACGAAATGAGAGAGTGGCATGGACATATATACACTACCAAATGTATCCCACCTAGAGAGGTGGGATAGGGAGGGTGGGAGGGAGATACAAGAGGGAGGAGATATGGGGATATATGTATATGTATAGTTGATTCACTTCATTATACAGCAGAAACTAACACACCACTGTAAAGCAATTATACTCCAATAAAGATGTTAAATTAAAAATAATCTATAAAGGGAAGGACACACAAACTGCCAGAGCAGTGACTCAGTCGAAAACAATGACAGCTTAAGTCATTTCCCCATTCGCGGTACCTGTCTTCCACCTAACCAAGTGATAGTTACTGTATTAAGCTTTGAAATAATACAACTATTAAATGTAAGTTCTAGCTCAAAAACATTTCTTCTCTTTAGAAAGTCATGCATTGCTAATGCACATATGTGGAATCTAAAAAAACGGTACTGATGAACCTAGTGGCAGGGCAGGAATAAAGACGCAGATGTAGAGAACAGAATTGAGGACACTGGGTGAGAAGGGGAAGCTGGGACGAAGTAAGAGAGTAGCATTGACATATGTACTCTACCAAATGTAAAATAGATAGCTAGTGGGAAGCAGCCACATAGCACAGGGAGATCAGCTTGGTGCTTTGTGACCACCTAGAGGGGTGGGATAGGGAGGGTGAGAGGGAGGCTGAAGAGGGAGGGGATAAGGGGATATATGTATACATATAGGTGATTCACTTTGTTGTACAACAGAAACTAACACAACATTGTAAAGCAATTATACTCCAATAAAGATGTATTAAAAAATACAAAAGTAAATTAGGTACTGAGGCCATATCAGAATAAAGCTGTAACTTTTGTAGCGTTAATCATACCTTAAAAAAAAAAAAGTCATGCATCAGTTAAGAAAACCTCAAAGGAAGAAGAAAGTCTGTGAACAAAGTAGGGTTTCTAAATAATTAGTTTTTAAGATATAGGAATTAACATTTTTCCAGTAGAGTCATAGTAGTTTAATTATTTCCCAAAATCTTGATATGGTTTGATACATTTTACCAACCACACAAAGCTCAAAATCAAACTCTACTGATATCATGTTGAATAAAAATTAGCCTCTGGAAAGCAGACATAAAGGATTAGACAGAAATATGCCATCAGTTTAAGTAAGTGTGGCACACATTTACTCCTAGTCCTTCTGACTGCTGAATTGCTCCTGCCTTTTTGTTCAGACAGGTTGACTTTCTGGTAAAGGATTCTTTTGTCTCTCTGATTTTTTGTGCAACCTAATACAAGAGTGTGTAATTGTAATTGGCATACATAACTGGATACTCCCTCCTGGATTTATAGAAATCCAAGAACATAATAAAAATGAACATACTTTGACATTTACAGTATTTAAGTTATAGAGTAACTGGTGATTTCTTTTTGAAGAGAAATCATAAGTCGAAATGGCTACTGGATTTACAGTTCTCTGCATCTGAAACTTAGGACATAATTGTAATTCACTTACCCTCTCCTTACACACTTTGCACATGAATTAAACAGGTTTGCCATTCTCCATAGATGTGGGGCCCATACCAAAATTATCAGGAGTAAATCTCACTCTATAATATTCCCTAGATGTCTAGGAATGAGTAGACAATGTTGAAGTGTACCCTCTTCTTAAAATATATTTTTATCCAAAATGAATGAGAAATGGAATGGCATGCTTAATTGAATGTTCTGAATAATTGAAATTTCCTGCACAAAATGTATTTATTTTTAAATGAGCAAAATGCACACAACACCGAGAAATGCACTAACTATAAAATTTATGTACTCTCTCCTAATTACAAGCATTATTTGTTCTGGTATGTAGTTATTTGAGTGTCTTAATCTGGTTCCTCAAAAGCAGAGCCTGAGACAGAGACTTGCATTCAGTAGTTGATTTGAGAAAGAGTAAAGGACAGAAATAGTAAAATGGGGAGAGGAAGTTGGTCATCACTAGCAGCAACTCTAGCTCCATCTGGTAGGACCTTACTAATTGTATTTCAGAACTGTGTTCCCCTGTGACTAAAGGGGGAAGCATTTGTCCATCAGCTCTCAGCCAATTCTGGCTCCAACAGTTACCTCCCACATCTCCTATTGTCCATCTTGGAATGTCCGGTGGGTTCCTTCTAGCAGAAAGTGAGAAGTCCTAGGTGCTGACTTGAGAAGGGCATTTGTTACTCCTGAGTAGAGAAGATCCAGATCTGTGTGGACTAGGTTACCGTACTGTGACTGGGATAAGACGGGCCAAGAGTATTTAAAATGGCATTAAAAAGTGTCAAATGCATTTAGTATCTGGTGGTTTGTATTCAAGATGTGGTGAAAGATTACCATTTTTCATATATTTTAGTACTTTCTAGAACCCAGACCTCTTTTTCAAATATCTTGTGATGGGGAACTTGAGAGTCTTTTTAGAAACAGAATAATAAATACTAAGATTTTATTACTCTCTATGCTAATCTATGAACATAGAAATTACATAGTCAGGATTGAATAAAATGATTATGCCTAAAGAATAATGTGTTCTCCAAAACCAAATAATTAATATGAATTAATATTAAAACAAAATGTGTTCATAAATGTAACTATTTCCCTTTTCTTCCCCCTTGACTTTTAGACATTGCAATGCCAACAGCAGAAAATCTTCTCAATACATGTAAGTTCACTAATAAAGAGTTATTTTCTAGTAAGAAATTCCTTAGATGGAAAAAAAAAAAAACAACCCTCCACTTGAGAGTCAATGTGGTATCCGTAAAGGTGTAATGGGAACCTTTCTTCTGGAAACTCGTATGAAGGTGACTGTAGATGGTCTTTGACTGATACCATGGATTTAAAATGAGGAACACATTATCTCATGCCATGATGGCAGAGGGGATCTAAGGACTGCAGTGATAATTAAGAACTTAGACTCTAAAACTAGCTACACATTAGTTTTGAGCCCCAGATCTAGCACTTCCTAACTGGATGAATTTACACAGGTTATTTAACTTCTCAAACCTTCTGTTCCAAGCTATTGTGATGATAAAAGAAGGTACAAGTAAAGTACTTAAGAGTATATGCTCATGATAAGCACTCAGAAGATGTCAGCCCTTTGCATTTTCTACCCTGCCGATGAAAACTTCAGGCCTAGGAACTCACTGTGGAATTCTGATCCTAGAAGCCAAGTTTAAGAAGTCAGCTGCCTTACATGCAAGCAGCTGCCTGCTGGCCAAGGCATTCTGTTTCTACTCTCCCACTAGCCGCTTTGGGAAATGTGATCCCCAAGGTTGCTAGAACCTGGAGCACACTGTCAGGAGAAGCACTCCTCTTATCTGAGGTTGATTGGAGCAACTGGATTAGAGGAATTGCCCTCCAGAGCCAGGTGACACCGACCCCAATGGCTCTTGCTATCCCTCAGTCACATCACGGTTATTTCTGAGCAACCTGGGCAAAACATAAACACAAATCTGTATTAGGTTGTTTTTCTCTGTGATATATTTTGACTGAACAACGCTTAAGCAACTAATAAGACGTTTTTAAGTCAATTATTCCAGTTAAAATCTTCAGTGCTGATATGATCAAAATCCACAATTAGGAATTTGTCAGGTTGGTAGAGAGAGGTAGTCAACACAGAAATAAAAGCAGTGGTAAGAAAGAGATTAGCCAATTTGTCCATCCCCCCATCTGGGACACTAAACAACCATCCAGACCAGTATCCTGAATTTGCCTTGGTTTATCTGAGATTTTAATTTAAATAAGAAGGGAGAAGGGAGAGGTAGGCAAGAAAAATCGAACAGGGTTGAAGAGAATAGAGTTCAGCATGTGACATAAAGTATATTAAAGTGCAGTAATAGGATAAACAACAAGGTCCTACTGTATAGCACAAGGAACTATATTCAATATCATGTGATAAACCATAATGGAAAAGAATATGAAAAAGAATATATATATATATATAAAAAACTGAGTCACTTTGCTGTACAGCAGAAATTAACACAACATTGTAAATCAACTATACTTTGATAAAAAATATTTTTTAATGCAGTAATAGCTGATGGAGTAGAAGTTGGAAGTGTAGCGAGACTGTAAGAGCTTGGTAGATTATCTGATTTTTCGGAAAGTATCACCCAGAGAGTCTTCATTATATTCCTTAAATCCTTGAAATTTGTCAGATGACCTCTTTCGACATAACAAAAGCTCTAAGGTGCCAGGTAAGATTTTGGCAGAGGTAATAACAAGGTAGTACTGCAGAGGTGGTGGCTAAAAGCTTAACAGACGTAACAATCATGAGTAAATAAAAACTCAGAATAAAGATTGGTGCATGGATATAAATTAGATTAAAATTCTGAGTAACAGCAGAAACAGAGAAGTACAGTCACCCAGGGGAGGTTCTCCTAGCCCACAGATTATCATCTTTGTTTTTACATTCCTCTGAAGGAAGTTGAGTAAAAGCCAACTTCCTTTAGGAGTTGTCCAAACAGAAAGGAAGATCGGGAGGAACGCTTATATCTTCAGGTTCTGCATTATTTTCTTTATCCTCTGTAGCGTTCCTGATAAGGGAGTGGATAGAAAGAGGGAAAGAAAAGGGAGTCACACTTAGTGAGTCAGTGTGAGTGCTGTCTCATTCAAATTCAGTGATGTTTATCAAGAGGATGCCTTAACAACCTGAAGTTTGGGTTTCATCAAAGAGAACAGTCTAGAATCAGAAGCAATATACAAACTTAAGGATTTCAAAGGGCCAGTGAAGGTTTTTTAAAAGTCTACATGTCCCTCCCCTGTGCTTCTAATCCTTTCCACCCTCAGGAGAGAATACCTCAAGATACATCTTGTCACATATAACAAACAACATCTCTGTGAAGAATTGACCATCTAACCTTTCCAATTAATTTAAATATTCTCATTCTTGATACAAACATCTTTCTTTAATTCAGAGTTTCTCAACCCTAACTACTAACGCTTTGGGCCAGATAATTCTTTGTTTCAAGGACAGTCCCATGCATTATAGAATTTTTAGCAGGATTACTGGCCTCTACCCACTAGATACCAGTAGCCCAATACTGCCCCCCTCCCAGTTATGACAACCAAAAATGTCTCCAGATATTACCAAATTACTCCTGGGGATGGGAGGTGGTATGCAAAATTGACACTGACTGAGACCACTACCTTAATCTACGCCCACTGCATTGATTTTGGCAAATTTTATTCACTCTCCAAATTCTTAGGAACAAACCTAATATAGAAGAGGGTTTTGCAGTCAAATATTTGTATTTTAAGATGTCTCATGGATTACACTATATAGACTTCATTTCTACAAACATTTGAGAACTTGTTTGCGCTCCTTTTATGTGATGGGTTCTCTCTAGTAGGTTCTGGAGATACATTTTTATTTAAAGATACGATTCTTGCCCTCTAAAAATATTTATTAGTGAGGCTGACGATCTCTAGCAAAAGGTACCATAAACTGTTAAGGGACAAGCTCAGTGCTTTAGTTGGAGTAAGACGAGATAGTCACGAGAATCAGAGAGAGGGTCAGATGGGTAGAATAATAATGAAGTTACACTATTACTGTAGATTTGCTTTAAAGACTTAAGAGTCTAGCAGTTTCTCTGGATCTAAATTGACACTAAAGCACAGTCCTGATACAGAGAAGCATATAACTTTAGGAAAAGTGTTGGTTATCTTCATGTGTTTTTCCTTTTATCCAAGTATTGTTTGTCGTAACTTGAATGCAAATACATTTCTGTCTACTCTGTCTCTCATCAATATCTCATTTACACTGACATTCATTCACACTTTCTTATGAATGTTTAATAGCAATTATTGCTTTAAACAACTGTTCACAAAATTAAAAAGCACACATTTCCCCATGCAACTTTGTAATTTGTTATGCAATTATCTTCCAAATTTAAACATTTAATTCCACCTACCTCTTTCAACAGGTCATAGCAAGGCCGAACCATGCACAAAAAGATGTATGTGAGTGATGAGGATGGGGGAGAAAGATGTCAATCTATTTTGAATGAATTCTCAGGACATCTCATGTCATTAGTAAATTAGTCCTGACTTTTCCAAGACTGTGTTTTCTCTCAGTTAAAAGTTAACAGTGACCCATATTATAGGAAGGTTGTTTACTATAGGAATGCATGCATAAGTGGTATCAATATTATATGCTAATGACTCGATTTTGTAAAGGTTGAGGACAGCACACAATAACTCCCGAAGGGGAATGGCCCTGGCAAGCTAGCCTTCAACAGAGCAATGTCCACCAATGTGGAGCCACTCTGATTAGTAACAGCTGGCTTGTCACTGCTGCTCACTGTTTCTTAAAGTAAGCTCTGGACCACTTAAAGGCCTCAAATTCACTCAAGTACCTAAAAGTCTGGTACATATCTTTCAAGAATATAGTCATACAACTATGCTTCCAGCTGTACAATATTGTGAGGTATAGCTCAAAATTACATTAGACTAGAGCAGGGTTGTCAACAGTGGCACTACTGACATTTTGGACCAAATAATTCTTTGTGGAGGACTAGCCTGTGCATTATAGCACGTTTAGGAGCATCCTTGTCCTCTAAACACCAAATGTCAGTGTCTAGAGGACAAGACTGACAACCAAAAGTGTCTCTAGACATTAGCAAATGTCTCTTGGAAGACAAAATAGCTCTCAGTTGAGAATCACTAAGCTAAATCTACTTAATCAATTTTATAAGGAAATTATAAATCCCAAATTGAATATGGGTCTTCTATTCCTTTCTCATCATTATTACATTTGGTCATATTTACTTAATCATAAGTATTTGAATCCATCCTGCATCCTCCCATATATGTTATATCTCTACTTGAAATGATTACTTTAAAGGATATATTATTACACGAAAAGTTTACTTTTTTTATACCTAAAAGTTTTTTACCCTTTTGTTTGATGGTTCATTTCACTAATTTCTGTTGGTTCTATATAGCACTTATTGTTTTTATATGTAAACAAAAATCCCTCTCAAACTTGAGAGTTTTAAAATGTTCCGGCAGTACTACTTTCAGTGCTTAATGTACAACCCTTGATTAACAAGTAATAGTAAAAGTCAGAAATATTTTCTATTTATAGTTTTTAATGCATATAAAAGAGGATTTAAAAAAAATAGAGGATTTAGACTATTTCCTTAATTTCTACAAGTTCACTCTGTCCCATATCCTTGCCCACTTTTTATTTAATCTTATTATCTTGTGTTATTATATTTATCTTTCTAAATCCCCTTGAGTCTTTTCTGTACAAAAAAGAATAAAATGTAGTTTACATGAGTTATCCTTTAAAATAGAGCTTATTGAGTTATTCCAAGTCTATTCATGTTATCATTATTTTAACTTTTTTCTTACATATAGCTTTGCTTTTGTATGCTTATATGCACTACGAGAATTCAAAACTTATCTAGTTCTTTAAAAAATATAAGATATTAATTCCTACAACTCCAATATACAGGACTTTTAATAAATAAATTCATTTTATTTAGGGCCAGGGATCCCAAAGAATGGAATGTTAGTTTGAGGCTTCTTTTAAGTGATCCACAAATACAGCAAAGTGTCAAGGATATTATAATTCATGAAAACTACCACTACACCAGCAGCACACGATAATGACATTGCTCTTGTGCATCTGTCTTCACCAGTATTATACACAAGCAACATCCGAAGAGCATGTCTTCCAGAAGCTTCTTATGCATTCCCACCCAGTTCTGATGTGGTGGTCACTGGATAGGGAACATTAAAGTCTGATGGTGAGTTCCTAACCTTCCATCATTACATGGTTTGAGTTTTAGGAGTCAAAAAAAATACTCAGAATTACAATTAAACTTGAGAAATACTCTCTCTCTCCGGGTCATTTTAAAGGAGGTAATGTGCAATGGGTTGAAAATCATCCTCAACAACATTCATATAGAAACTACAATTTCATAGAACTGTTTACCTTAATTTCCCTTAAGAATGGCAGTTTTTACAGAAATGATTATTTGAATAAGTAATTCATTTTCCTCCATTTCACTTATTCATTCACTCATTCAATAAACATTTATTTTGATTACAACCTTTATTCCAAGTACTGTCCTAGGTCGTTTGGATATATTAATGAATAAAATAGGCAAATATTCCTGCCCTTACAAAGCTTACATTCTTAGCAAAGAAAGACAGACAATAATCACGAGATACAATAAATAAGTAGATTACATAGCATATTTTATGCAGGTAAGTACCATAGCAAAAGTAAGAACTACAGGGGATTTGGACATTTGTGATGGGGTAAAATGAGTAGCTCTCTGTGACAAAGCAATACTTGAGCAAAGACCATTTAAACCATGACCCTAATAATGTAAAGATTTAGTGGCTGTTTGTGTTCATAAATGCATTTGAAAGCAGAAAAAAATAAACCACAAAATTCCAAGACTCAGAATTGTAGTCACAAACAGTAGAAAATCTAAAAATGATCATAAAATGTATATTTCTGGAATATGAATTTTTTGTTTTGTTTTCTAAACCATACAGGTATTAAATATAAACTTCCAAAACAATTCAAAAGTAAAACCTATCCCATCACACATGGATGGACACACTAAGTATTTCTAAATATGATGATTTTTAACAATAGCTTGGTGTATTCATAACATTACTTCTTTGTTATTAAGAAAGCACACAAATACAAGTTTAATTAAAACATGTTTTACATTGATTTGGAAATTTTACATAGTGTTAGATACTAATAACCTAGCCAGAGAGATTAATATTGACTTTAGCAAATGTTATATATATATTTTTTTCCTTTAGGAACAAATCCTAATATACTCCAGAAAGGATTAGTGAAGATTATAGATAATAAGGCCTGCAACAGTAAAGTGGTATATGGTGGTGCAATCAAACCCGGAATGTTGTGTGCCCGGTTCCTGAAGGGAAGTGTGGATGCCTGCCAGGTAAATCTGCTTATTCCATTTTCAAAAAGGTTTTTTTCATATGTTTTTTAATTTTCAATTAACCTGTTCAATTGTCTCAAAAGACTGACAATTTTTAAAGATTTACGTTAGCCAAAGTACCTGATTAAAATTATATTGCTATCTGATAGGTCTCATTAAAGTACTATAGAGCTAAAGCACCCTTATTGTTATAAGAAGCTTTGAATGGGAGTGGGGATGAGACTCAATTTGGAATAAGCAATGAAGAGATGAAATTGAATATTGGTGACTTTAGTTTAACTGGCCCTCTTTGACTGGGAATCACAACTGGGTCCAACAACAAACCTATGGATCATGGAGCTTTCTTGATTTAGGGTGGCTCCAACATCCTAAATGTTTTATTTATTTGACAAACCTTATATAGCATCTTCATGCCCATCCTAGAACTACTAAAGTACTACTGTAAGTTATCTAAGCAGGCAGAATCAGTGATAAATCCAGAAGGACCCTTATTTTATTCATTCAATTCAATTTACTCATTATTCTTGTACTCTAGGAGCTAGAAGACATGCAAACAAGCACTTGTAATACATAATTATAATTTCTTATTACAGATTCCCATCTTCGCAACTGTCCCATTAAACCTATTCTTCAAAGTCATGACAAACTTAAATTCTTGTTTCTCTCAATTTTCTCGCAATCCATCACTCTCAAACCCATGACTCTCTTCTAAATTTGTGCAGCCTAGAGCCCATGTTTTATTATTTCAACCACTCTATTGACAGCCCCTCAATGATTTCACCATCTTCTAATTCCCCCACACCCATCCTAATCTCCAAACACATAGCAATCTATTTACCTTATTTGCTTTTATATGCGATCTCCTGAGCACAGCTAAAGCCTTGTGTCATGTAGTTACAGCTGGGTCCTTAACACACTGTAGAATTCTTTAATGCATCTTTTATGGTGCTATGTCAAACTTTTATTATGTTCTTTGAATGTATCCCACCACACCCTTATATTCCTTAGCAAATGACATTTCCTACTACTAACTAGAAAAAAAAAAATGACAGCAACTACTCCTTTAATTTCTTTCCTTCCTGATTGAATAGTAGAAGAAACTTGTTCATCCTCAGCTTAGAAGGTAAGGATAAGTACAAATACAAATCTATTAGGAAGAAAAGAAAAGCTAATCTCTTACATTGTGTTTTTATCCACTCTGTTTTCATCTACACAGGTATTTGAACTTTTCATTAATTTTGAACTTTTCCCATATTTTCCAAACTTCCACTCTAATACAGTCTTCCACATATTCTGCAAACATTATTAGATCTCTCCATTAATATATCCTACTCTGTCTTTCTTATTCCCTTCTTGGTCAAATCTTTAAAGAATAGTTTACAACAATGTTTCACATTCTCAATTTATTCACTCTCTGACCCACTGCTTGCAGACGTTTGCCCTACTAGTCCACTGAAAGTATTCTAGCCAAGATTACTAATGATTTTCTAACTGCCAGATTCAATACACGCAGAGTGTCAGATGAACTAGAACAAGAAAGCTAGAGATAGTGGGCTCTATTAAAATATTTTGCCTGTGAAAGGTAATAAGGGCTTCAACTAAGACACAGTAAGAATGAAAAGACCATAAGACAGTTGAGTGACCAGGACTGTGAGACTGATTAGATACGAGGAAGAAGAAAATGGAGTTATACCTGCTAACTCTATATTATTCCCTGAGCAACTGGAGAGAGGGTATATAGGAGAAAGAGCAGGCTTAAGGAGGGTAAAAGTTCAGTTTGGGGTTTGCTAAATTTGAGATGCCTGTGGAATATCCAGGTACATATGTCCATTATATCATTGTAAATAAAAACCTTGAGCTCAGGAAAGAGTTCAGCTAGAGATATATACCTAAAAGTCATTGTCATCTGGGTGGTAGTTAAATTCATGAGTATGGATACAATAGCTCAGATAAAGTATATAAAATAAGAAGCAGCTAAGTAACAGAATTCAGGTATACATGCTTTTTAAGGGCTAACAGTAAGAGATAAGAAAGATCAGAAAGACAGAAAAGCATAAAAAATTGGTCTCACGGGGGTCCAGGGAACAGAAAAAAAGGGGATGGTTAGTGACACATGACATCAAGAGGTCAAGTAAGATAAGTGCTGGAAAGTGTCTATCAAATTCAACAATTGCTTACTGGTAAAGTTTGGAAAGTTGCACTGGTGGAAAAACCATTTAGAAGTAAGCTGAGTAAAAGATTTTTAGTTTGCTATAGTCTCGTTTATGTTTGCTTTTATTGCCCTTGCCTGAGGAGACATATCCAAAACAATATTGCTAAGATCAATGTCAAAGAGGTTACCACCTATGTTTTCTTCTAGGAGTTTTATGGTTTCAGGTCTTACATTTAAGTCTTTAACCCATTTTGAGTTTATTTTTGTATATAGTGTAAGAAAATGGTTCAGCTTCATTCTTTTGCCTGTAGCTGTCCAGTTTCCACAGAACCATTTATTAAAGAGACTGTCTTTTCCCCATTGCATACTATTCTTGCCACATGAAAAGATGCTCAACATCACTAATCATTAGAGAAATGCAAATCAAAACCATAATGAGATATCACCTCACACCTGTCATAATGGCAATTATGAAAAAGACAAGAAACAAGTGATGGAGAGAATGTGAAGACAAGGAAACCCTTGTGCACTGTTGGTGGGAATGTAAATTGGTGCAGCCGTTTTGGAAAACAGTATGGAGGTTCCTCAAAAACTTAAAAATAGAACTACCATATGACATGGAAGCAACGTAAGTGTCCATCAATAGGTGAATGGATAAAGAAGATGTGGTGTATACACACACACACACACACACACACTGGAATATTATTCAGCCATAAAAAAGAATGAAATCTTGCCATTTGCAGCAACATGGATGGACCTGAAGGGTATTGTGCTAAGTGTAATAAGCCAGACAGAACAACAATTACCATATGATTTCACTTATATGTGGAATCTGAAAAACAAAACAAAACAGAAGCAGACTTATAGGAACAGAGAACAATCTGGTGGTTACCAGAGGGGAGGGGGTGGGGGGACAGATGAAATAGGTGAAGGGGATTAAGAGATACAAAATTCCAACTATAAAATAAATAAGGTTGTAACGTACACATAGGAAATGTAGTCAATAATATTGTAACAACTTTGTACGGTGCCAGATGGTACCTGGACTTACAGTAGTGATCATTTCATAATGTATAAAAAAATCAAATCACTATGTTATACACCTGAAACATATAATACTGTATGTTAATCATAATTTAATTTTAAAATAAAAAAAGAAGTAAGTGGAGAATGGAATGAGAAACTGGAAACTTCAGTATAGACTACTACTTCAAGTCACTTAGCTATGAGAGAAAGATAATTAGGGCAATAGAGGAGGTCTTAAAATCCAGAAAGTTTGTCATTTTTCAGGCAGGCAAGACCAAAAACAAACAAACAAAAAAATGTATATGCCTGGAGAGAAATGACAGTGGAGGAAATGAAGACATATTAGGAAAAAACAAATACACAAAACAATTATTGATAGAACAAGGTCCTTGATTCAAAGAACAGATGGGGGGATTAACCTTGGAAAGAACCAAATACATCCATTTGTCTGAAAAGGAGAGTAAATACAGATGTAGGCTGATGTAGTTGAGCTGGGAAGTCAAAAGGGGCTTCCGAATGTATAAACAATCCCCTGCTGAATCACATGGACTCCACAAGATCCCAATATTGGTGGGTTTTTGGCTAGTGAGTTGCAATAATACAGACTATAAAAATTTTTCAGGAAAATCTGTCTACCTGTTTTCTTTCTAGTCTTTGTACCAACGCTAATCCCTTCTCTATTTATGGCTTCCTCACCTTGAGTGATGCACAACAGCATGATAATCGTTGATAGATCCCTTGACGTATGCTGATGACTGTTGATTTGTCCCTATTTCTCTTTCATGTGAAAGTGAGGTAGAAGACAGTTCTCACATATACACATACAATAGTAAAATTATCCTCAGACACATGGGCTATATTTCATTATTAGGCTTAAATACACTATGTCAATAACACCATATTACATGTCTCCAATCTCTTAAAATTCCTCAACAATACAAATTATCAAACAGAATAAATAATATGAAAATGTTGTTTCTACTTTACTTTCCTTTTGCCCGTATAGAAAAATTATAGATGATGGCATATATATCTATAAAATTCACTGTTATGCCTCATGCCAACTTGCCAAATAAGCAGATCAGTTGGCTTTTATCTGGAATACGATTTCATCAGGGTGCTTTCCGAGACTGCAGTCCACCACTATCTCTATAGCAGTTTTCCCTTCTCTTTTCATCACTGACATTCCTACCGCTACCACTAATAGCCTTCATTATGATATAATTTTTTTCAAGGACCCAAAGAATAAATGCATTAATAATAGTAGCTAATATTCATAGACCACTTACTATGTGCCAGGCACACTTTACATGTATTATTACATTGAACTCTCACATAGTCCTGTGAGGATTGTCCCCTTGTAAACTTAATTTTATAAATAAGGAAACTGAGGTAAGGAGAAGTCAAGATCAGAGAGTTTATAATTAGCTGAGCTGGAATTCAAAATCGGACAACTGAATTCCAGAGCCCACACTTATAACAACTATGCTATGTTATGTAATATAGTTGTAACTAAGTATCTGCCTAGCATAGTATTCTAAAATGAAATATTTGCCATAAAATTTTGGGATGAGTTAATAGAGTATGTTTATTATTTGATTAGTTTTAAAATATTTTGATATACCTTGAGTTATAAATTTATCAGAATTAATATTTCTATATTTTTATTGTCTAGAAATTAAGAATAAACAAAAAACTGTATGCATTTTGGCCAGAATTCTTTGGTTGCAAGTGACAGAAACTCAATTAACAGTAGCTTAAGTGAAAAGAAGAAATATATTGACTCATTTAATTAAAAATATAAGGATCTACAAATGGCAGAGTTGAGGCTAGATCCAGGAGCTCAAACAATGTCTTGATCTCTAGCCACATCTTAACTTTCCTCTCCTCTGTCTTCATTCATGGCCAGATACTACCCACTAAGGTGGTAAAGACAGGCCTATTGGCTCTAGACTTAGATTTTCCTTAGTGGTAGGCTAACAGTCCCTCAAAAATAGAGCCCTCCTACCCATTGCCTTGAGTAAAGAAAAAAGTCCTGAGATGCCTATGATTGGCCCAGGGAACCACTCATGGTGGAGGAGGTGGGGCCTTTTACTGATAGCTTCTCAGGTCAGGGAAGGCCTTTTCCAGAAAAAGAATGCTGGTAGACCAAAAAAAAAAAAAAGTTGTTCATTATCCAATGGAAAATGTACTATCTTCTGAATCAATATAATGTTATTCAAAATCATATTACTTCACAACAGAGATTCTATGTTTTCGTGTGTTTATTGTCTTAATCAGATTTTCCATAAAACAATGTCACACTATGCATATCTTGATATCTTGGAAAAAGGCAAGATGGACTAATACTTTAAGGCTTAGTACTCCTCTTTATCTAATTTCCTTGTGTATAGCAGGTATATAAAATTCCTGTGGGGGGAAAAAAGTACAAAACACTCAATATTTATGTTTAGAAAATAATTTGACATGAAAACAGCTACATTGTTAGCACATTTAAGAAGTATGCCAGTTCCAAATAAGGATGGTTTAAGTGAACTAATCTGCATGATAGTATACTATGTGATCATAGACTCTCCTTCCCTCTCTACAAGAGAGACAAAACAACAGGTAATGTCAATGATAATGGTGCCTCCCCATCTGGCACCAGTGTCTTAACTACTGAGTCTCTTCAGATTCAGGCATTTCTTCTATAAATAGTATCTTGCAAGAATTCATGATGAGAACTTTGAAATAATAGTGAAAACTCAATACACTGAATATAAATAAATTATTACCAAGTTTATTAAATAGGTAAGTTCAATATTACACAGATAACACTACAAGTAAGTACTGTTTGTTGAAGTGCACTTTTTCCTTCTGGCCATATCTACGCCATATTATTCCATCCTTCAAGACACTGTGCATAGGTAAAGCCCAGACTTCTTAGTATATAATATAGATTTTACTGATCTGATGGCTGCTTCATCTTTTCCACTTCTGTTCTCAGATTCCCTTTTCCAGCCACATTGAATATCCTAACATTGTATTTCAGCATGTTGTTCCAGCCTCTGAGAATGCCCTCCCCATCCATCTACTTCATCCCCCAATCACCTTTTTGCCTTTGTCATAAGTTCTCTCTTTCTTTCTCCTTTCCTTCCTTCCTTCATTTCTTTTTCTTCCTTTCTCTTTTCTTCCTTTCTTTCTTTCTTTTGTTATCTTCCTTTACTTCCTTTTTCTTACTTTGATTGACTAATACATATTGGAAGAAGTTTCAACCAAGCTGAATCTTGGAAAGAGAAAGGGAAAGAAATAGAACAGAAAGATACAATGAAGCTTTTATGCGTCAGTTTTTCTTTCCCTAAATGTAGAAGGCAAGGGCAAAATATACCTCAGTGTAATCAGATTTTACCATGAACATTTTTTCCTTTATTCTTTAGGTTGCTGACCCACATATAATAGCTTTTCAGATTTATAAAATCTATCCAATGGTTACCTTGTTTTGTTTTGTCTCAAGCATATGGCCTTGATCAGATTAACTGGCATGATATATATGCAAAGTCTTTTGAGTTTTTCAGAATAATAAACTGTTATAATCAAGACTGTTTGATTTTAAGGAACCTACTAGAGCTAATGCAGTAGGTACAAAATTTATGTTCACAAGTATCAGATGTGAAAAAAAATACCTTCAATATTCTATATAATATCAAAATAGCTTCAAGTTCAACAAATATATTTTAATGTATTGTGAACTTCTAGATTAAAACACTATTATTTTTAATGTTATGAACATTTTCATTTGTAATACAGTTTAAATTATTTGGAAGTTCTAGTGGGAATTTTAATTTTTCTTTATTCTATTTGACATCAATTCTTATTTATAGTTGATCTTTATTATTTGCAAATATATCTATTTGCTAAAATTTCTTTCAAACCCCAAAATCATATTCATAGTGGTTTTGTGATTATTCCCAGGCATGTACATGCACAGAATAGGGAAATACTTGAGTTGCCCATGGTGCAATTTCCCAGCCAAGGATGAAAAAGGCAATGCTCTGCCTCCTTGTTTCAGCTCTCATATTCCAAGCTAGCATCCTTTTCTTGGTATATTTAGTACCACGTTTTTCATGGTATGTATAGTACCATGTTTGTGCTTTTTGTTGATGATTTCACTGTTAAAATGGCCCCCCAAGCATACTGCTGAAGTCCTGTCCAGTGTTCCTAAGCACAAGAAGGCTGTGATGTGCCTTATGGAGAAAATGGATGTGTTATATGGGCCTTGTCAGGCAAAAGTGATAGTGCTCTGCCCATGAGTTCAATGTCAATGACTCAAAACCATGGTATACCCAGAAAAAGGAAGAGGAAATTTTCTGATATGTACATGAGGCTGCTTCGGAGAGTGCTAAGGTGAAATCTATAGTTTGTGATGAAACCACAGAAAACGTGCACAAGTGGTGAAATTTGTGGATTCATGAGATGAGGGCTAATTTTTAAAAGTAGAGTGGACAGCACTGTTATGAGACTGAAAGCCAAAGAAACTTATGGTTACCGGTTTGCACATTTTGAAAGGTGATATAGTGTGAAAAATGTCACACTTGCAGGTGAGGCAATTTCTGCAAATCAGGCATCACATCTTGGGAAGAATTTTTTAATGAAGTATAGTTGATTTACAATATTATATTACAGAATTTTTAAAATATCTGCTCTGTGTTATACAGGAAAAGGGTTATGTGGAGGAGCAGGTGTTCAACACTGATGAGTTTGGGCTTGTTTTACAAAGACATTGGCAAATGAATCTGTATGATGCAAATGATGTTTTTGGCTTGGAGAAACCTAACCCTGTATCTTCACGAGGAGCAATCGTTCAGTATTCACTAACTCAGAATTCATGGCAACTCTGTAGAACAGAATTACCACAAATAATGAGTAGCATGAACTGTATACTTATGCTATATTTCTGCTTAAAAATGCATTGTTACATTTTTCTAAAAAACACATGCCTCTTGACTTCTGATTCGTCTATTCCTCCCACTAATTTTTCTAAAGTAGTTTATTTCAGGACCAAAATAATCCATTTGAAAATATTTATAGATCCTTCAGAAAGGCACTTAAGAAGCCAGATTTCATGTCCTGCAGTATAATATTTCATCCAAGTCTAGAGGTATTGAGAAAAGCCAGTATTTCTAGGCATGTGGTAACAACCAAAGGGGAACCCAGGTAAGCAACTGGTCTAAGCTGCTCAAGACCCAGGAGCCAGCACAGCAGGAACTGAGGAGGCACATAAGGTAAATCCAGTCCTCTTGTCTAATCTTCTATAGTACCAAATAGGTTCCTTCAGGGCCTGGTTGATGCCATATTCATGTTTTGGCTCTGGACGCACAGGCTCAGCGGCCATGGCTCACGGGCCCAGCCACTCCCTGGCACGTGGGATCTTCCCGGACTGGGGCATGAACCCGTGTCCCCTGCATTGGCAAGCGGACTCTCAACCACTGCGCCACCAGGGAAGCCTACCCATATTCACGTTTTAATCACCTGCTAAGGCCAAGAGAGTATATATAGCAGGTATTTAGTAATTATTTATTAAATAAATGAATATAAGACAGAACAAACAAATAAATGAATCAACAAGAATGGACCATCTAAATTAAAATAGCCACCTTTATTCTTAACATTATTCCTTCTTTGGCTGCCACAGAAGCAAACTAGTTGACATAAGACAAATCAAGCTGGTGATTTAATAAATTCCAATCTAAGTCATACCAGTATTAGTAAACAACATCATCAAGCACTCATCATGAAAGTTAAAGCAACAACACAGAGAAAGTTTCTAAGTGACCCTAATGTGAAACAATCAGATTGCATATAAAGGGATATAAACAAATATTCATATTATATATAAACATACATAGATGTGGTTACAGCATTTATACAGTATTCTCTCCAATACCTAGTCATCTTATGCAATATGCACAATAATGGCAGGTATAATATTTAGACAATTATGAAATCAAGGCAATAACAGAAAAAATAGTTAATGATTTTACTCTAACTTAAGCATGGATAATCTGACTGTTAAGACTGATTGGTAAATTTGAAGGCAGCCCAATTTGTATCAGATCAAATTGATTCTAACTGTTAAGGCATTAATTTGGTGTTTCGTGGAGGATGGTTTTAAATAAGTCTATTTATCTAGTGTTTGAATGCTCAGCAGTGTGCGATTGAAAAGAAAACAAATGTTTTTGAGAAATATATTAGTTTCTTAAAACAACAAAGTTTAACTGGATCAAGTTCTTTTTTTAGTATTTTTCTTCTTTTTCATTTTGCATCTGTTGACATGTAATAGTTTTTAGAAAATCTCTTCATTAGAGTTATTTGAACACTATCATAAGTGAATTTTAAATATAAAATTAAGTTTCAAACGTCCTTCTTCACTTAAGAAAAATGTTGTGGAAACCAGGCCATCTGCTGAGATACTACAGTTACATTTGGCCCTCAGAAAGTGTTTGCTCGCTTTAGCACTCTGTTGGATTATAAGCCCACAAAACAAGTTCGCCTTGATCTTTCACTTTAAATATAAAGTATCTCAGGGACAAATTTTGACATAAATATAAACCCGTGACGTTTCTCTTTAAAGAAGGCTGAAATAAAACAGGACTTTGAGTGCAATTACAATTAAAACATCAGAAGTGCCAGAAACACAAGTTTTGAAGCTATATCAGCCGTGAAGGATGGCAAACAGTGCCTCTCCTGAACAGAATCAAAATCACTGCTCAGCAATCAACAGCAGCATCCCGCTGACACAGGGCAACCTCCCCACACTGACCTTATCTGGAAAGATTCGAGTGACAGTTACTTTCTTCCTTTTTCTACTCTCCACAACTTTCAATGCTTCTTTCTTGTTGAAACTTCAGAAGTGGACTCAAAGGAAAGAGAAAGGGAAAAAACTCTCAAGAATGAAAGTGCTTTTAAAACATTTGACCTTAGCCAACCTGTTGGAGACTCTGATTGTCATGCCACTGGACGGAATGTGGAACATCACTGTGCAATGGTATGCTGGAGAACTCCTCTGCAAAGTCCTCAGCTATCTGAAGCTTTTCTCCATGTACGCCCCCGCCTTCGTGATGGTGGTGATCAGCCTGGACCGCTCCCTGGCCATCACGAGGCCCCTAGCTGTGAAAAGCAACAACAAGCTCGGACAGCTCATGATTGGCTTGGCCTGGCTCCTCAGTAGCATCTTTGCTGGACCACAGGTAAACCAGTATCATAAACTTTTTAGGACATGGAGATCACAGATTTCCTATATAAACTTGAATGAAGGTCTTGTCAAAGGCAGTATTGCATTATCTCTAAGAGCTTGGGTTCTGGAAGTCAGAGTGTGGTATTTAATCCTGGCTCTGCTCTGTTACCTTGGGCGAATGTCTTAACCCCTCTGGGTTTCAGTTCCTTCATTTATAAAATGGAGGTAATGCCTACTTTATGCACCTTTTGTGATGATTAAATGAATAGTGTGTTAAAGTGTCTATCATAATCTCTGGTACCTAGTAAATGCTCCCTGAAAATGTAGCTATTCTCAAATTTGACCTCATCCCCATTCTATTCTTCCATCTACTTTTCCTTTCACTCAGGTTGACATGGTAAATTGAGAGAATCTTTAGGAACAATGAAATTTGCATAGGTAGAAAGTACATATACCTTGTTTTATTTCGGGCTTCTTGAGTCTTCTGTCATTGCAGCTTAGAGAGAACTATACTTGATTAGTATGTTGCTCTGCAGTTTGCAGCTATGTGCGATTGAATAAAGAGGAAATGTGGGAAATCTCAGACTTTTGGAAATTTGAACATTTCCCTGAGGTCGACCTGAGCTTTTCTGGAGGTAGGCTAGACTGTGACATGCTGTTAGAAAAACTATAAGACTGTTGGTTCAGGCAAGGCCCTCTCCTATAGAAAGCAGATATCTCTCCAGACTGTCTTCGTCAGAGGCAACCTGATTGACTGACCTGCAGAATCTGCCTTTTCAACAGTCAGATCTCTAAAGAAAAGGACACATTCTTGAAAAGGACAAAGATCCTTTAATAACAGATGAACAAGTTGTCTCTATGCTTGTAAATGTACTCTATGGTGAACCCAGGGTACAAGGATGTGTCAAGAAGTAAAGTCAGAGTTTACTGTGATTCTCCAAAAACTTGTCACTACAAATGGAAATTTATCTAGACATTCTAAAATGGCCAGGTGGCATAAAAACAAAAAACAAACAAAAACTGTCACACAGGACTCACTAAATAGTGCAAGACATTAAAACCTTCTGGCAACTGTTTGAGCTGGATGGATCATTTTGATGAGGGGCTGCATAATTACTGAGTACTTGTAGGGCATCAGGGATTGTGCTGCGGAAAGGCAGAGAGGGAGAGGTGGTCTAACCTAGTTCTTCCCCTTTCCATCTCCTTGCATCCCAGATTTGACTCACCAGTGTTTTGACCTGGCATTCTCCTAAGCTTCCACTCCATTCCTCCTCTCAGGCCTCTTTTATAACAGGAAGCGTGGCTCTTTCTTGCCAAGTGTTCACATCAGTGTTTCCTAGCTAGTTCCTCTTGTTAAGTGGCCACATCCTAACAGACGTTTTGGTCAAGGTTGCAGGAAAAGGACTGAAGATAGCCTGTTAAGGTAGTTTTCCATCTAGCCTATGGGTCAGGTTCACTCCAGTTAAGTCTTAGGCCACAGTGAAATTTTGGGGATTCGTTGTTGTTTCTTTTCTCCTTTTCCATCTGTGTGGTATATTTTTAAACAGAATTTTATTTTTATTTTTTTGGAGTATAATTACTTTACAATGGTGTGTTAGTTTCTGCTTTATAACAAAGTGAATCAGTTATACATATACATATGTCCCCATATCTCTTCCCTCTTGCATCTCCCTCCCTCCCACCCTCCCTATCCCACCCCTCTAGGTGGTCACAAAGCACCAAGCTGATCTCCCTGTGCTATGAGGCTGCTTCCCACTAGCTATCCATTTTACATTTGGTAGTGTATATATGTCCATATATACTAGAGAAATGGAAATAAAAACAAAAATAAACAAATGAGACCTAATGAAACTTAAAAGCTTTTGCACAGCAAAGGAAACCATAAACAAGATGAAAAGACAACCCTCAGAATGGGAGAAAATATTTGCAAATGAAGCAACTGACAAAGGATTTATCCCCAAACTTTATGAGCAGCTCATGCAGCTCAATATCAATAAAACAAACAACCCAATCCAAAAAATGGGCAGAAGACCTAAATAGACATTTCTTCAAAGAAGATATACAGATTGCCAACAAACACATGAAAGAATGCTCACCATCACTAATCATTAGAGAAATGCAAATCAAAACTACAATGAGATATCACCTCACACCGGTCAGAATGGCCATCATCAAAAACAATAAATGCTGGAGAGGGTGTGGAGAAAAGGGAACCCTCTTGCACTGTTGGTGGGAATGTAAATTGATACAGCCACTATGGAGAACAGTATGGAGGTTCCTTAAAAAACTAAAAATAGAACTACCATGTGACCCAGCAATCCCACTACTGAGCATATACCCTGAGAAAACCATAATTCAAAAAGAGTCATGTACCACAATGTTCATTGCAGCTCTATTTACAATAGCCAGGACACATAAGCAGAATCTTACTTTTAAAATAAAAGTTATTTATAAGATGATACCTTAATTACACTCCTGCAATATAGCCATTATTTTATTGTATAGTTCTAGTTATCTGTATTTTATTAATAAAATTGACAAGGTGGCTGCGGCAGAATGCTGGGTGTCACAGGGAACATACATAGCTATTCCCTGAAATTTTCCCTTTTAATTCCACTGTGGCCCTTTTCCATGTGCCTTCACTTTAGCTGTTTGCCTTAAAATCTACAGTCTTGCTCTCCAGGGTAGTAAATAAAAAGCAACACTTGGCATTCTTTTATGTTTAAAAAAATAGTATTTTATTTATAATAAAATCTGAATATTTGTAACCCTCAAAAAATTTTTTTTCTCTCTTCCTAGTGCATTTTCTTGCACTAGAAAGCTAGATATCTAAATTCTCCCGCCAATTCCTCACTTAACATTTTTTTGTACATCAGTGTGTGTTTTATTGAAGAAGAAATGGGAAAAACCAAAATGCTTTCACTCCCCTGGAAAAAAAGCATATTACAATTATTCTCACAGTGACTGCATAAACAAGAATTAGTTTAGCAAATATGTCACTTAAAATGAGGTTGCTTAGCAAAGGCTTATGTTCTGAAATTTTCCATTGTACTTCTTTAAAGTAGGAGTGCTGTGTATTGTCCAGTTTTCTTAGAAAAGATAAACACAAGTTAGGTTCCTAACACTGAGCCCGGTACTGATGAAACAAAGAAACAGCCCTCACAGAAAGTGTCATTCAGTTGTAGAGACAAAACTTACATAAAATGATTATAACTATGTACCAAAAAGTTTTTAAATGTACTAGAAGTGTAAGAAGAGAGAGAGAGATGAACAAGAGTTGAAATGGTGAAGGAAGGCTTTAGGGTAAAAGAAGGATGAACTGAGTTTTTAAAGATGAATGATTTTTGGATGGAAAAAGTAAGCCAAGGATCACATATATTTCTCAGCAAAGGTTGAAAAGTGATTAATTTTCATAGGAGACTTGTTTGGCTGAAGTGAAAGATTGAGAGTTGAGAGTAGCAGGAAATTAGATTTGGTGGTTGCTGTCTTTCCTTTGACCTCATGGCACATTCTTTCTTTGTCAGAAAACATTATGATTATGTATTTGTTTGTCTTTTCCACTATGGTATTTGCTCTTACAACAGTGAAGACTGTTATGTTCAACTTAATATTCACAGTACACAATGAGATACCCAACAAAAATAGAAATTTTAAATGTTTGGATACTCCCGTTTCTCTCCAGATCAAGTAGACCTTTCACCTTTTACAAAAAAAAGAAAGAAAGAAAAAAAAAGTTTGGATAAATGAATCAATCATTGGGGGTGGAATGGATGTATGTAACAGAAGACACCAATATCCAGGGTAAATTCTGAAAATAATGCAGAAGCCATATAGCCTTCATGAGTCCTGTGCAAGGAGTAAAATTTTTTTTTTTTGCTTTTTTTTCTTATTTCCAGTTTTATTGAGAAATAATTGATATACATCACTGTACAAGTTAAAGGGATACAGCATGATAGTTTGATTTACATATATTGTGAAATGATTACCACAATAGGTTCCACTAACATCCATCATTTCATATTGATACAGTAAAAAGAAAAAAAAATTTTCTCCTTGTGATGAGAATGCTTAGGATTTACTCTCAACAACTTTTCTATACATCATACATCAGTGTTAACTGTAGCCATCATGTTGTACATTATTAAAATGATTTTTAACAAAAATGTTTTGAGAAAATTATATAAACCAAATAGAGTGGAGAGAGGCAAAGAAGCCTCTTCAGGTCATCTGGTGATGAGGTAATTAGGTTGGAGGCTAGGATGGTGTTAGAGGAGGTTGATAGTATTTATGAGGGACTTTTCAACCAAAAAAACAAAGCTTGGCAACAAATTGGATTTAGGGGGGTTAGTAATAGACCAAAGTAAAATAAAGTTCCAATATTTTTAGCCAAGGAGTTTTAAAACCATTGGAAATAGACAGGTAGGTTGGGAACAGAAGGATTTGTTTGTTTGTCTGCCTGTCTATTTGTTTGAAGGGGGAGAGAAGGCAGGCTAGTAAAAGAGCTATTTGGAAAGCATTTGGTAATTTGGGATATTGATGCAAATGGAAGTCTAAACAAAAGTCTAAATAAGTCAATTTGTGATAATAACAAACACAAACCCACAATTTCACTTTCTTTTAAAGGACTCTCCCAGAGACTATAAATAAAAAATTGATGTATTAATTCAATTATTTTCATCTAAGTCTATCACAGCAATAACAGAAAGAAAATGCCAAATACTTATCTGTCTTGATGTAATGAAAAGAAAATATGAAATTAATTTCGAATTGTTTAGGAATTTCATGTAATAGCCTGAGCTCAAATACATTACTCTACCTGAGAGATTTGTGTGAATGTGGGCCACAGAAAATGGTAGTACTCTTTCACTTTGTAAAACAAATGACCCATTTTTGATTTCAGCAACACTTTAAATTTATAAAGCACTTTGCTGAAGTTTCCTGAAAAACCGCACAGTCAGAATCTTATTTGGTATTTACATTGACTCTGTGAGGTACATAAAAGCTGTGTTATTGTCTCCATTTCACATATAAGAGAACATACAAAGAGAACCTTGGAAAGCAATGTCCTTCAAACTTTTTTGACAGTAACAGAAAGATATACATACTACATAAAGACTTTGTCTCTCTCACACACTTATAACTGAGAAAAGTTTTCATAAAATAAATATTCTACTCTGTTCCATTTCATTTTTTAATGCTGATTACAACCAACTGATGGGTACAACCTGCAGTTTGAAAAGCACTGGTTTAAAGGGATTGTTTGCCCAATGCCACTTGGCCTGTTGGACTCCTGTCTCTTCACTAAGTCCAGTTTATCTTTTTATTATAGCTCTCTGCTCTCTCTCTGAATAAAAGAGGTTTCAACCCTGTGACTAATGTTATGTGTATTTGATGGGGAAGACAAGAGGTAGGGAGGGCTTTTTATTTCCAGACCATGGGATACACAGTGAGTACACCTCACGCTTCACCATGCTCCACGAAGAAGCCCATGGACAAAGGCGCATCCTGTCGTGGCCAATTTACATTGAAATGATGACTTTTATCTTCATCTTTTGGTGCATATGTTGATATTCTATCACTTGAGTAATTCATACCTAAGTTGAATGAAGAAATAAACTAACGAGCTAGTTGTCACATTGCCAGGAATCTAAGAATTTATGATGTTTTGCTAGAGCTCAGAATGACCAAATTTCAAACTGACCACCTTGTTTTTCCACCTCCTAATAACCTCAGTGTTCTGTGATGATTTGGGGCTATATTTTCAGAAGTTTTAGCATAGTGTGGCCAAAATGTCATACTTTTTGCTAGTAATGGAATTTTCTTTTAAAACGGAATTCTATGTGGAGCTTCAGTAAATGAAACAGATATAAGTGGACTTGCTCTGGTCAAATAGGGATAAAGGAGCCCCAGTCCTCTGCTTGGTCATAGTCTCTGAAGACCTCAGATCCCATTGCAAGTCTGAAAGGCAATGGGATAGTCAAAATAGCATGGATACTGGATTTAAACAAAGCTGGTTTCAGATCTCAATGCTGTCTCTTACCAGCTATCTGAGTAAATTAGTTAACTAAGTTTAAAAGGGTAATTGTAAAGAATTACAATTCTTTTGTAATTTTCAATTGTAACAAGTAAGATATATAAAATCATCCAGTACAAGACTATACTTAAACACTCAATGTTCATTCCTTCCTCTTTTCCTATCTTCATTACTTCCTTCATAACAGGGTTTTTGAAGTCAGGAGAAAAAAATAATAAGGAAATATGAGTATGAAAATCAAATAATTATTTAAGAAACAGCAAAGAAAATTGCTTATATAAAGATTACTTCATATTTCTCAAATTATGACATTTATTCTGACTGATAAGTAAATTTGGCCAATATACTCCCTAGTCACCAAGCTGTCCTACTCACTCTGAAAGCTCTATATGCCAGAGCACAATGATTCCACTCTTGGAAGTATCGTGTGTAAAAGCAGGATAAGAAAGGAAGAAAGAGAGGAAGGGTGAGGAAGAAAAGGAAGGGAAAAGAAAGGGAAGGGAAGGGCAGGGGAGAGGAGAGGAGTGGAGGGGAGGCAAGGCAACAAACAGAATCTGAAAGGATTTAAAACCGGCTATGGTTAGGCTAGTAAGTGCATGTTAAGAAGAAAATATTTCCTGAATTAGATGTGTCCATATCTAATTTAAAATAATAAGGTTTGCAATGACAGTCACCTAAGACCACAAGAGCTCCAGAGCAGCAAATTTTTTGCAGATAGAGTTCACATCATTAGTTTATCTGTGTTACTAGGGTGAATTACACGTTGACAGCTTTTTAATTCTATAGGTAACCCAGGCCTGCAGGGAAGATATGGTCATCCCTCAGTGTCCTGGGGGATTGGTTCGTGGATATCCTCCCTCTCCCCCTACCCCACCCCGTGGCTGCAGATAATAAATTTCCCAGATGCTCAAGTCCCTTATATAAAGTGGCATAGTATTTGCATGTAACCTACGCACATCCTCCCATATACTTTAAATCTAGATTACTTATAATACCTAATACAGTGTAAATGCTAGGTAAATAATTGTAAATACAATGTAAGTGTTATGTAAATAGTTGCTGGAGCTTGGCAAATTCAAGTTTTGCTTTCTGGAACTTTCTGAAATTTTTTTTCCAAATATTTTTCCATCTGCAGTTGGTTGAATCTGCAGATGTGGAACCCACAGATTTGGAGGGTCTGTTGTATATGAGCAATCCTTTATTCTTTGGTGTGAAGACATGTGGTCTGAATAAATGTGGAGGCTTGCCTGTTACACACAGAATTTACAGGGCTAGAATGCACTTCTGAACTTGACAAGCAGTTTAAATTCAATAAATACTCGTTACACGTGTACAATATGCCCCAAACAGTACTGGAACATAGTAATAGCATGCTAATAGCAAAAATAACAATAATGATGATGATTTTGATAAATAATAGTTATTCAGTACATAAATATGTGCCAGGAACTGTGCTAAATGCTTCTGTGGGGTTTTTTAAATATTTATTTATTTATTTATTTAGCTGTGCCAGGTCTTAGTTGAGGCACGAGGGATCTTCTTTGCCGCCTGCGGGATCTCTAGTTGCAGCATGCGGGATGAGGGATCTTTTAGTTGCAGCATGCAGAATCTAGTTTGAACGTGGGCTCCTTGCATTGGGAGTGCAGAGTCTTAACCACTGGACCACCAGGAAAGTCCCTCTTCTGTATTGTGTTTTTGTTTTGTCTTGTTTTGTTTTTTTCAACCATGCTGCACGACTTGAGGGGTCTCAGCTCCCCGAGCAGGGATTGCATCCAGGCCGCAGCAGTAAAAGCCCAGAATCCTAACCACTAGGCCACCAGGGAACTCCCTTCTGTGTTCGTTACTTCATGTAAGGCTCCCAATAACCGTATAAATTAGATACAATTATTATCTTTATTTTATTCATGAACAAACTAAGATTATGAATGCGATGTAACATGGCCAAGGTTACCATCTAGTAAGTGGAGATGTCAGTACATCCAGTTAGCTCTATACCCAGAGTTTTTAATGACTACAATATATCGCACTATACAATATTGTCTATTTTCTTTCTTCCTGTAGGAGGCTGAAGAAGAAAAAGACAGGAAAATCTTAAGGTGAGAATAGATAGTTAAGAGATATCAGAGGGACGGACTTCCCTGGTGGTGCAGTGGTTAAGAATCTGCCTGTCGATGCAGGGGACAAGGTTTGATCCCTGGTCCAGGAAGATCCTACATGCCATGGAGCAACTAAGCCTATGTGCCACAACTACTGAAGCCAGTGCACCTAGAGCCCATGCTCTGCAACAAGAGAAGCCACCGCAATGAGAAGCCCGCGCACCACAACAAAGAGTAGCCCCCGCTTGCCACAGCTAGAGAAAAGCCTGTGCGCAGCAACGAAAACCCAAAGCAGACAAAAATTAATTAATTTAAAAAAAAGACTTACAAATTATTAAAAAAAGAAGAGAGAGAGAGATATCAGAGGGTCTTCCCTGGCAGTTCAACAGTTAAAGACTCTGTGCTCCCAATGCAGGGGGCACAGGTTCAATCTCTGATCAGGGAACTAAGATCTCACATGCCCCATGGCACGGCCAGAAAACACAGACACACACACACACACACATATATATCATATATATGAGATACATATTTATAAGTTGTGTGCCTCTCAATTTTTATTTTAATAATGATTATAATTTACATAGTGTTGTGTGCCAGGCACTACTCTAAGTGCAAGTATTCACTTGTTATTGTCATGACAGCTCCTAGAGGCAGATACTATTAATATCTCCCTTTTATAGATGAGAGGAACCTGAAGCACATCATCTAAAGTTAATCACCTTTGGAAAAGATTAGGTCATGTTGTCACTAGCGTGGGTAAGGTGAAGGTTAAAAATAATATGTTATGAGGAATAGCATCTGCAAGGACTGTAAATATGGAAAACAGATTGCTATTGTTGAGGGCAAAATAAAGCAAGCACTGATGAAAACTGGGGCCAGGCATGAGAGTAAAGAAACATAAAGAAATTTTTAAAATATGATCCAAGGACAAAAGAACCACAGGAAGTAAAGTGGAACCTTATATTAATCATTCAAATGAACATGGCCTTGGAGCTGAAAATAAACAGAACCAAGCCTAAAACAAATTAATTTATGGACAAGTAAGATTCTGAATTTTCATAACACTATACCTCTCCTTTGGAACTTATCACAGTCTATCTTGTATTACAGATGTCACATACATGCTATATCTCCCCTACCAAAAATTTAATTCCCTGATGGCAGGATATATGTAGGTCAACTTTTACAACAGAGTGTGCCTAGTATAGTTTTTTGACCAAGGAGTTGCTTTAAAAACTAGCATTTGTTACATAAATAAAGATGACAACCAAATTCAAATCATAGTACTATAAAGTCAATTTTGTTGAAAGCTTCATCGTTATAACTTAAAAACGTGAAATATTAAAGTGAAAATGTGACCCAGTGCAGAGCAGAAAATCAAATTCAGGTCATCTGGTTCCAAGGCTGATTGGAGAGGTAGAGAGAAAAAGATTTTTAAGAAATATAGGACTCTTGGATTCTATGCGAAGGAACTCTTCCAAGGATTTCAACTCACAACACCTGTTGAGTCAAATTCAAACTGAACTTTAAATAAGGTCAGTTTGCAAAGAAGTATGGAAAAACTGAAAGGGTCACTTTGTAATGTGGAAAAAGTTGGTCTGGATCATAAAATAGAATTAGCTGAATGTATGTCGTTTCGACTTAAGGTAGATAATATGATCTTTGGCGTCCTCTAGTGGATTGATTTTTAAATTCTTTTTTGCCCTAGACGCTGAAAAGATCTGAAACTGAAAATCAACATTTTAACTACAAATAAAAGAAATAGGTTTATATTTTGTATTATACTTACTTACATTTTATTACATTTGTATATATTTTATTATATTTTACATTTAGTAAAATTTTTCTACTCTACAAGCAAAGAGGAAAAACAGTATTTTTTTTAAGGCATAATCTACTCCCACTCCAGCCCTCCCCAAAAGCAAAGAAATTCTGGGCCTATTAAGTTAATTAAATGTAATTTAAATTTACTAATTTAATCAAAACTAATGAAAAGGTATACTCTCCCTCATTTGCTTAAAAAATCCTGTAACATTTTTGCTTGAATTAACTTGCTATCAGTTTTTAAGTGCTTGGGCACTCTTTTCATTTTAATGTTTCATGGGAAAACGAAGTTTTTCAGTAGAAAATCTTGGAAATGACGAAGTCAGAAATGTGCTTGACGGATGGGGAAAGGATAAATAAATGTCCACTAGAACTTGTTTTTGAAAACCACTTGCAACGTTTCCTTAATAGTTAACTCAACTTGTTCTTTTTTTAACATAATTTCACATTTAGAGAAAGGTTGCAAGAATCATACAAAGATTTCTAGGATACCTTTCCCTTGGATTCCCCAAATATTAACATTTTACTACATTTGTTTATTTGCCTTATTCTCTCTCTTGTTTACATTTTTTTCTGGATTGTTTAAAAGTAAGTTCAGACATGACGTCCCTTTCAATACTTCATTGTGTTTTTTCTAGCACATAACCACAGTACTAATTATCAAAATCAGGAAATTATCACTAATACAGTGCTATTTTTTATCTATATACCTTATCCATATCTCACTCGCTGTCTCAATAATATCCCTTTTAGCAAAAGAAAATCCAAGATTATGCGAGGGATTCAGTTGCCATGTCTTTTTAGTCTCCTTTAAACTGGAACCATTCCTTGGTCTTCCTTTGAATTTCATGATGCTAACATTTTTGAAGAGTGCAGGCCAATTATTTTGTAGAATGCCCCTCAATTTGAGTTTGTCTGATGTTTGCTCGTGGGTAGATTCAGGTTATGCACTTGTCGACTGAAAAAAAATGTACAGCCTAAAAGTTAAGAATTATGTTTTATTCAGTAGATTTTCTGAGGACGTAAGCCCAGAAGACAGCCTCTCAGATAACTCTGAGGGACTATTCCCAAGAAGCAAGGGAGGAGCCAGGATGTATAGGTTGTTTTGCAACAAAAACCAGGTAGTCGGAACATCAAAAGATTATTGTTAATTAAAGAAAAATGATATATCTCAAGTTAATGAATTTAGTGCTTTTCTAAGTATGGGAAGGTGCAAGAGTCCAGACTTATTGAAATCATCCCTTTGAAATGCACCTTAACTATCTAGAGCCAGTATCCTGCCTTTTTCCATCCTGAATGCCCTCAGCGTGCACAGTCGGGGGTGGCTGCAGGGGCTATGGCTTGATGGCCACAACATTCTTTGTTTACTGATATGGTAGGTGACATTCTTCATCCACAAACTTTTAGCAAAAAATACCTAAGAGGTGACACTTTCTTCGCAGCATATTCTAGAAGGAAGCAGAAGCTGTCGATTGGTCCCATTATTGGCAATGTTAATTATTTGGTTATTTCTCGACTAGTAAAGTTATTATTTTATAATAACGTTATAATGACATATATCCTGCAGGTAGATACTTTGAGATGATATAAATAAACTACTCTCCTCAAACTTACACCCATATTTTTACCATCCATTGGTGATTCTTGCCTGAATCAATTATTATTATAGTGATTACAAAATGGTAATCACTACTTCACTATACCTTTTACATTTATTAATTGACTTTCTACAGTAAAGAGCTTTTCCCTCTCCCCATTTATTTGTCGTTGTTGGTTTGTAATTTATATCAACATGGAGTCATGGTTTCTTTCTTTATTCTATAGTTTATCATTGTTTTCTATCAGTGTTTGTTTGTTTTCATGCTTAAACTATCCCAGATTTGGCCAACTGAAGCTCTTTCAAGCTGGTGCCTGAACATTTTTCACATGCTCCATCATTCTCTGGGCATTTCCTGACTTTGCAGCACAACAGCTGTTCCAAGGACATATTGTATTTTGCTTTCCCCAGCCTTGAGATCACCCATTTCTCCAGTTAGGTCTGGTTCCTTCTGATAGAGAATGATACTTAGAAAACAAGATCTGGGTGCTGGAGTGCTGGGTGTGCTCATTGCTACTCAGACGTCATTATTCCTAGGCTCTCTCCACAGGCAGAGCTGGAATAAATGTATTTATGTGTACACACGCGCGCGCGCGCACACACACACACACACATAAATTACCCTTACTCTTTTTTTACAATTGTACAGCACCCCATTGTGTGGCCAACTGTAGTTTATTCAGTTACTATTCAATGAATTGTTATTTAGATTATTTTCAATGTTTTTCAGTTATAAGCAATGCATCAATGGTTAATCTTGTGCATATGTATTTTCATATAATGGAAGTAGGGGTGTATCTTCAGGGTAAATTCCTGAATGTCAGATTGCTGAGTCAAAGGTAAATGCATATGTAGTTATGCTAGTTATTGCCAAATTCCCCTCCTTAATGGTTGTACCAATTTGCATTCCCATTAGCAATGTATTAGTCCCTGTTTCCCTACAGCCTTACCATGAAAGTGTGCTACTATTTTTTTTTTAATTTTGCCAATCTTGATAGTAGAAGATGGCATATCATTGTAGCCTTAATTGGTTGGCACTGCTCTCATAAGTGAGGTTGAACGTCTTTTCATATGATTAAGGGCCACTGTTATATCTTTTCTGTGAACTGTCTGTTCACGTTTTATGACCATTTTAATGAGATTTTGTCTCAAAAATAAAATCTAAATTTGTATTTTGAGGGTATATTCTAAATACCAGACACAGTTTTATGTGCTGAGGATATAACAATAAAATCACTTGCAAAATCACTCGCAAAAAGTTTACTCAGCATAATAGCATCTGAAATTGAAATACAAACAAGGTTTAAATCTTTGGTTGATGATTGTGCTGCAAGGTTGAAATAATTGCAAAAGAAATCCAAAATCCTACAGATCCATTCACATTACCCAAACATATTTTAAGTAAAAATCCACTTATAACTTTTTGTAGAAATGCCAAAAGAATATCAAGATACTTAGCAGTTGCTTTGGGCAACAACATGTTAGAACGTTAGCAGAATACAGAAGAGAAAACTTTCAAGAAAACTTGCAAATACTGTTTGAAAATAAGCAACATCACTTTTTAAAAAATTTTCTTATACAGTTATACATCTTCAGGATGATCCATTTAGAAGATGACTCTGGACAGACAGAAGGTTTCTCTCAATGTGTAACACACTGCAGTTTTCCACAATGGTGGCATCAAGCCTTTTATAACTTTTTCACCTTCACCTGCCTCTTCATCATCCCTCTTCTCATCATGTTGATCTGCAATGCAAAAATCATCTTCACCCTGACAAGCGTCCTTCATCAGGATCCCCACAGTATGTATTCCTTAGATTTGGTGTTAATTGGGGGTAGACAGCTTTTAACAGCAATACTCAAAGCACAGAAGCAGAGTGGCACTTACGATGCGCTAGATACTGTTCTAAGCAGTTTACGTATATTAATTAACTCTTTTAATATTCAGAATCAACCCATGAGGCAATACTTTTATTATCCCCAATTTAGATATGAGGTAATTTAATACTCCCAATATTATAAATTTGCAGCATGAAATTAAAAATGAAAGGACAGTTACTCCAATTACCCGATAGAAGCATTGGCAACTTGTTCCTGCTGGTCCATCACAAAGCTCTATCAAACACCTAATGTCTAGAATGTAGCGAAGTACAACTCGTTAAATGGTAGCCAATAGACTTGTTAAAGTTAAGCTTTTCTGTATCACATTCAAATCTCCTGTACCCACAAAATGTATCCACACACTATGCACATTTGTGTGTTGAGTATGCGAACTTGAACGTGTAATTGACTATTTCACCTTTAACTTCACAGATGCAGTTGTGCCTTTTTGCTTTAAGAATCTGGTGCATTCTCAAATACTAAAATTTATGAATTTTTAAAATTTTATATTGTAGTATAGTTGATTAACAATGCTGTGTTAGTTTCAGATGTACAGCAAAGTGATTCAGTTATACATATACATGTATCTATTCTTTTTCAAATTCTTTTCCCATTTAGGTTATTACAGAGTATTGAGCACAGTTCCCTGTGCTATATAGCAGGTCCTTGTTGGTTATCTATCTTGTTTGTTTTTAATTGGGGTATAGTTGCTTTACAATGTTGTGTTAATTTCTGCGGTACAGTGAAGTGAATTAGCAATATGTATACATATATCCTCTCTTTTTTGGATTTCCTTCCCATTTAGGATAACACAGAGCATTGAGTAGAGTTCCCTGTGCTACACAGCAGGTTCTCATTAGTTATCTACTTTATACATATTAGTGTACATATGTCAATCCCAGTCTCCCAATTCATTTCACCTTGGTGTCCATACATTTCTTCTGTACAGCTGGGTCTCTATTTCTGCCTTGCAAATAGGTTCATCTGCACCATCTTTCTAGATTCCACATATATGCATTAATATACAATATTTGTTTTTCTTTTTCTGACTTACTTTACTCTGTATGACAGTCTCTAGGTCCATCCATGTCTCTGCAAATGATCCAATTTCATTCCTTTTTATGGCTGAGTAATATTCCATTGTATATATATATATACTACATCTTCTTTATCCATTCATCTGTCAATGGACATTTAGGCTGCTTTCAAGTCCTGGCTATTATAAATAGTGCTGCAATAAACATTGGGGTGCTTGTGTCTTTTTAAATTATGGCTTTCTCAGGGTATATGCCCAGTAGTGGGATTGCTGGGTCACATGGTACTTCTATTTTTAGTTTTTAAGGAACCTCCACTGTTCTCCATAGTGGCTCTATCAATTTACATTCCCACCAATAGCGCAAGGGGGTTCCCTTTTCTTCACGCCCTCTCCAGCACTTATTGTTTGTAGATTTTTTTGATGATGGCAATTCTGACCAATGTGAGATGATACCTCACTGTAGTTTTGATTAGCATTTCTCTAATAATTAGTGATATTGAGCATCTTTTTCATGTGCCTCTTGGTCATCTGTATGTCTTCTTTGGAGAAATGTCTGTTTGGGTCTTCCTCTCATTTTTTGATTGGGTTGTTCGTTTTCTGATATTGAGCTGCATGAGCTGTTTGTATATTTTGGAGATTAATCCCTTGTCAGTTGCTTCGTTTGCAAATATTCTCTCCCATTCTGAGGGTTGTCTTTTGGTCTTGTCTATTGTTTCCTTTGCTGGGCAAAAGCTTTTAAGTTTCATTAGGTCCCATTTGTATATGTTTGTTTTTATTTTCACTACTCTAGGAGGTGGGCCAAAAAAGATCTTGCTGTAATTTATGTCAAAGAGTGTTCTTCCTAATTTTCCTCTAAGAGGTTTATATTGTCCACTCACATTTAGGTCTTTAATCCATTTTGAATTTATTTTTGTGTATGGTGTTAGGGAATATCTATTTTAAATATAGCAGTGTGTACATGTCAATCCCAAACTCCCAGTCTATCCCTTCCCCCTACCCTTCCACTATGATAACCATAAGGTTGTTCTCTAAGTTTGTGAGTCTGTTTCTATTTTGTAAATAACTTCAATTGTTTCAGGTTTTTTTAGAATCCACATATAAGCAATATCATATGATATTTGTCTTTCTCTGTCTGACTTACTTCACTTAGTATGATAATCTCCAGGTCCATCCATGTTGCTGCAAATGGCATTATTTTATTTTTTTAATGGCTAATATTCCATTGTACATATGTACCACATCTTCTTTATCCATTCATCTGTCGATGGACATTTAGGTAGCTTCCATGTCTTGGCTATTGTAAACAGCACTGCAATGAATATTGGGGTGCATGTATCCTTTTGAACCATGTTTTTCTCTGGATATATGCCCAGGAGTGGGATTACTGGATCATATGGTAGTTCTATTTTTAGTTTTCTAAGGAACCTCCATACTCTTCTCCATAGTGGCTGTATCAATTTACATTCCCACCAGCAGTGCAAGAGGGTTCCCTTTTCTCCACACCCTCTCCAGCATTTATTATTTGTAGACTGTTTGATGATGGCCATTCTGACTGGTGTAAGGTGATATTTCATTGTAGTTCTGATTTGCATTTCTCTAATAATTAGCCATGTTGAGCATCTTTTCATGTGCCTCATGGCTATCTGTATGTCTTCTTTGGAGAAATGTTTATTTAGGTATTCTGACCAGTTTGTGAGGGGTCATTTGTTTTTTTGATGTTGAGCCACATGAGCTGCTTGTAAATTTTAGAGATTAATCCCTTGTTGGTTGCATCATTTGCAAAAATTTTCTCCCATTCTGAGGGTTGTCTTTTCATTTTGTTTATGGTTTCCTTTGCTGTGCAAAAGCCTTTGAGTTATTTAGGTCCCATTTGGTTATTTTGTTTTTATTTACATTACTCTAGGAGATGGACTGAAAAAGATATTGCTGTGATTTACATAAAAGAGTGTTCTGCCTATGTTTTCCTCTAGGAGTTTTAAAGTATCTGGCCTTACATTTAGGTATGTAATCCATTTTGAGTTTATTTTTGTGTATAGTGTTAAAGAATGTTCTGAGTTCATTCTTTTACATGTGGCTGTCCAATTTTCCCAGCACCACTTATTGAAGAGACTAACTTTTCTCCACTGTATACTCTTGCCTCCTTTGTCATAGATTAACTGACCAAAGGTGTGTGGGTTTATTTTTGGCCTTTCTATCCTGTTCCATTGATCTATATGTCTGTTTTTGTTCCCATACCAGGTTTTGATTACTGTACCTTTGTAGAATACTCTGAAGTCAGGGAGCCTGATTCCTCCAGCTCTGTTTTTCTTTCTCAAGATTGCTTTGGTTATTCAGGGTATTTTTGTTTTCCATACAAATTTTAAAATTTTTTGTTCTAGTTCTGTGAAAAATGCCATTGGTACATTGATAGGGATTGCACTGAATCTGTAGATTGCCTTGGGTAGTAGAGTCATTTTGACTATACTGATTCTTCCAGTCCAAGAACACAGTATATCTGTCCATCTGTTTGTGTCATCTTTGATTCGTTTCAGCAGTGTCTAAGTTTTCAGAGTACAGTTTTTTTGCCTCTTTAGGTAGGTTTATTCCTAGGTATTTTATTCTTTTTTATGCTACGGTAAGTGGGATTCTTTCTTTAATTTCTCTTTCTGAAATTTCATTGTTAGTTTATAGAAATTCAACAGATTTCCGTGTATTAATTTTTTAACATGTTTATTAGAGTATAATTGCTTTACATTGCTGTGTTAGTTTCTGCTGTATAACAAAGTGAATCAGTTATACATATACATGTCTCCCCATATTTCCTCCCTCTTGCGTCTCCCTCCCACACTCCCTATCCCACCACTCTAGGTGGTCACAAAGCACCGAGCAGATATCCCTGTGCTATACGGCTGCTTCCCACTAGCTATCTATTTTACATTTGGTAGCATATATATGTCCATGCCACTCTCTCACTTCGTCCCAGCTTACCCTTCCCATACCCCATGTCCTCAAGTCCATTCTCTACATCTTCATCTTTATTCCTGTCCTACGCTTAGGTTCATCAGAATCATTTTTTTTCTTAGATTCCATATATATGTGTTAGCATACAGTATTTGTTTTTCTCTTTCTGACTTACGTCACTCTGTATGACAGACTCTAGGTCCATCCACCTCACTACAAAAACTCGATTTCATTTCTCCTTATGGCTGAGTAATATTCCATTGTATATATGTGCCACATCTTCTTTATCCATTCATCTGTTGATGGACTCTTAGGTTGCTTCCATGTCCTGGCTATTGTAAATAGAGCTGTAATGAACATTGTGGTACATGACTCTTTTTGAATTATAGTTTTCTAAGGGTATATGCCCAGTAGTGGGATTGCTGGGTCACATGGTAGTTCTATTTTTAGTTTTTTAAGGAACCTCCACAGTGTTCTACTTAGTGGCTGTATCAATTTACATTCCCACCAACAATGCAAGAGGTTTCCCTTTTCTCCACACCCTCTCCAGCATTTATTGTTTGTAGATTTTTTGATGATGGCCATTCTGACTGCTGTGAGGTGATACCTCATTGTAGCTTTGAGTTGCATTTCTCTAATGATTGGTGATGTTGAGCATCCTTTCATGTGTTTGTTGGCAATCCGTATATCTTCTTTGAAGAAATGTCTATTTAGGTCTTCTGCCCATTTTTGGATTGGGTTATTTGTTTCATTGATATTGAGCTGCATGAGCTGCTTATAAATTTTGGAGATTAATCCTTTGTCAGTTGCTTCATTTGTAAATATTTTCTCCAATTCTGAGGGTTGTGTTTTCTTATTGTTTATGGTTTCCTTTGCTGGGCAAAAGCTTTTAAGTTTCATTAGGTCTCATTTGTTTATTTTTGCTTTTACTTCCATTACTCTAGGAGGTGGATCCAAAAAGATCTTGCTGTGGTTTATGTCAAAGAGTGTTCTTCCTATGTTTTCCTCCAAGAGTTTTATAGTGTCAGGTCTTACATTTAGATCTCTAATCCATTTTGAATTTATTTTTCTGTATGGTGTTAGGGAGTGTTCTAATGTCATTCTTTTACATGTAACTGTCCAGATCTCCCAGCATCACTTATTGAAGAGACTGTCTCTTCTCCATTGTATATCCTTGCCTCCTTTGTCATAGATTAGTTGACCATAGGTGCATGGGTTTATCTCTGGGCTTTCTATCCTTTTCCATTGATCTATATTTCTGTTTCTGTGCCAGTACCATATTGTCTTGATTACTGTAGCTTTGTAGTAAAGTCTGAAGTCAGGAAGTCTGATTCCTCCACCTCCGCTTTTTTCCTTCAAGACTTCTTTGGCTATTCAGGGTCTTTTGTGTCTCCATACACATTGTGAAACTTTTTGTTCTCGTTCTGTGAAAAATGCCATTGGTAGTTTCATAGGGATGGCATTGAATCTGTAGATTGCTTTGTGTGGTATAGTCATTTTCACAATATTGATTCTTCCAATCCAGGAACATGGTATATCTCTCCATCTGTTTGTATCATCTGTAATTTCTTTCATCAGTGTCTTATAGTTTTCTGCATACAGGTCTTCTGTCTCCTTAGGTAGGCTTATTCCTGGGTATTTTATTATTTTTGTTGCAATGGTAAAGAGAAGTGTTTCCTTAATTTCTCTTTCACATTTTTCATCATTAAAGTATAGGAATGCAAGATACTTCTGTGCATTAATTTTGTATCCTGCTACTTTACCAAGTTCATTGATTAGCTCTAGTAGTTTTCTGGTAGCATCTTTAGGATTCTCTATGTAAAGTATCATGCCATCTGCAAACAGTTACACCTTTACTTGTTCTTTTCTGATTTGGATTACTTTTATTTCTTTTTCTTCTCTGATTGCTGTGGCTAAAACTTCCAAAACTATGTTGAATAATAGTGGTGAGAGTGGAAAACCTTGTTTTGTTCCTGATTTTGGAGGAAATGGTTTCAGTTTTTCAATATTGAGAAAGATGTTGGCTGTGGGTTTTTCATATATGGCCTTTATTATGTTGAGGTAAGTACCCTCGATGCCTACTTTCTGGAGGGCTTTTATCATAAATGGGTGTTGAATTTTGTCAAAAGCTTTTACTGCATCTACTGAGATGATCATATGGTTTTCCTCTTTCAATTTGTTAATATGGTGTATCACATTGATTGATTTGCATATATTGAAGAATCCTTCAATTCCTGGGATAAACCCCACTTGATCATGGTGTATGATCCTTATAATTTGCTGTTGGATTCTGTTTGCTAGTGTTTTGTTAAGGATTTTTGCTCTATGTTCATCAGGGATATTGGCCTGTAGTTTTCCTTCTTTGTGACATCTTCGTCTGGTTGTGGTATCAGGGTGATGGTGGCCTTGTAGAATGAGTTTGGGAGTGTTCCTCCCTCTGCTATATTTTGGAAGAGTTTGAGAAGGATAGGTGTTAGCTCTTCTCTAAATGTTTATCGAATTCTCCTGTGAAGCCATCTGGTCCTGGGCCTTTGTTTGGTAGAAGATTTTTAATCACAGTCTCAATTTCCGGGAGGTCCTCTTTCCATTGCCTGACCCCCAGTCTGGGGAGCCATACATGGGGCTCAAAACTTTCACTCCTTTGGGAGAACTTCTGTGGTATAATTACTTTCCAATTTGTGGGCTGCCAACCCAGCATATATGGGATTTGTTTTTATCACGACTGAGCCCCTCCTACCATCTCATTGAGTCTTCTTCTTTGTCTTTGGATGTAGGGTATCTTTGGGGGTAGGTCCCAGCATGTTTTGTTCAGCAGTTAGTTGTGATTTTGGTGTTTCTGTAAGAAGAGGTGAGCTCACGTTCTTCTACTCCACCACCTTGTCCTCGTCCTTCAATATCCTTAATGCCAACTAGGATTCTGACACCAGTTCCAATGCATGTGTTTCTTCCATGTGCCAAGCTTACATTGCCTCCCACAATGGCAATGGCACCTCCTATGTGGCCAGTTGGGAAAGAGGGGGAATTTATAAATTTATAAAGTAAACATGGTTATGTTGGCATGACAACCAAAAGGTAGGGAATTCAACTCAGCTTAACCTCAGTCTGCTGTCTTAAATTTATATTTTAAGAATTTGAGTAGCCCCTTATTTCAAATCCATATTAGTTTGATGGAAAATTTATTTTAAGAGCACTACTATCTTTAATATTTTCTATTTATTATGTAACATAGTGGAAAACTTGAAATATAAACAAGCTTTTCAAACAAATTGTCATTATTAAAAATATTAGAAATTTGCTTCCATTATATTCATCAGGTTGAATTATGATTCTGTCTTCCTTTTTGTCTATTTTGGTTTTGTAATAAAACTGGTTGTTAAACACCTACTCTTTTCTCTATCTAAAAGAACTACAACTGAATCAATCCAAGAATAATATACCACAAGCTCGACTGAGGACCCTAAAGATGACGGTTGCATTTGCCACTTCATTTACTGTCTGCTGGACTCCCTACTATGTCCTTGGAATTTGGTATTGGTTTGATCCTGAAATGGTAAACAGGGTGTCAGATCCAGTAAATCACTTCTTCTTTCTCTTTGCTTTTTTAAATCCATGCTTTGATCCACTTATATATGGATACTTCTCTCTGTAATTGTTAGACTACATAGGAAGTCACGTAAACAGACACATAAACTATGTAGGACAAGGTAATGGATTTCCCCTTTTGGGAATGATAAACACAAAGCATATTCCAGCACATTTACATACAAACAAAGCAGAGTTTCAGATTACGGTATTACACTTACTCCTTTGGAAATCACATTGTCAGAAACTCAATTACTAGGAAAATTTTTTTCAGGAAAAATAATTATATATTTCCTCTTAACCATTAGCTTCTAAATTAATCTCTTCATCTCTTCACTTTCTGAGCTTCTATAACATATTATATGGGTTTTTAAATCACTTTCTTCTTGTATAATAATATATAAATATTTAAAATAGCCATGGCCTAAGGCAAACAGATGCCAAAAAGTAACGCTGAGAAACACAGCCCTAACCTCAGCATGCCTTGGAGAGTTTTTCTCCAAAGGGGCTTAGCAGCAATTACAATCTTATGCTAAAACAATAAATACATAGAGCACAGAGATAGTATTTCCCCTGCCCATGTGATCAGTTTTCCCTTCTATGGTTTAAAAAAACAAAATGCAATGAATCAAATTTTTTCCTTGGCTTCAAAAGCATTCTGATGTTTGGAGTATTCAGCAACCAACCCACCGTCCACTGCTCCAACCTGACAAGATTTATAAATAGTTCTCTTTCATCCCATTCTTCACTTGGTACAGGTTGTGAAGTGCTTCCATATAAAAGGGAGTTTCAGAGGGGCTCAGATTTGGACAGGGGGTTAGAACATTCCTCTTGGGCTGTGTAGTCTATGGAGTTTGTGGTAATTAAGTGTAGTAATAATAACAATGTTTTAAAATACAATCATGAAAAGATATATACTGATTATGTTTTATAAATAACATAACTTCTCTTTTAATATCAGGGATTTTCTTCTATCTTCTGATCTTTCTAAATCCATAATCCACAAATCACTAAAAAAAAAAAAAGAAATCAAGCAAATGCACAAGCAAAAAGTTATTTGATATGTAAAATTAACTCTGAAAACCTCAGTTTCACTATATATAGGTCAAAGGAGACAGAAAGGTATTAGAAAAGGGAAAAGAAAAACTCTCTGTAAATGTATAACTAATACCTGCTGATGTTCACATTGAGTGGTATGGTTTCCAAAATATGTCAGCACAATACCTCTTGTAATTTAGGCCTGTTTCCACCCATTCCATGAAAAAGGGGATAGGATGAAAGGGTTCTATAATATCCATTAAATAAGAAAACTGTATAAGGGAATTAAAAGAAATTCACCCACTCTTTAACTTATTTTTTAAAAGAAATAGGTAAAATATTATTATATTCACATGAGGTATGTAGTGCCACACAAAAGATGAAATGTCATTTCCACACATTCCAGGCCTTGTGGAACTGTGGTTAAGTAAACTACTAATTAAACTAATGGTAGGTCTTTCCTTTCCTTATTTTTCTCTTCTCATACTTTTAGTGTTGTAGTGTGTAGTAGTTATTTTTCCACATTCTAGGTTATTTTCCAATTCTGTCTCCATTGGTCCTATTTCTGTCACTATTGAACTCCTTCCTTCTACTCTTTCATTCATATCGTCTTTTTACTAAACTCATACCTTTAATTAGCCAATCAATGCCCCAACTCTACAGTTGAATTGGGCTGGACTCAAATTTGTAATGTGCTAAAATGCTCAAAGTTAACTTTAAAGGTGTGTATACTGATACCAAGAATTTAAAGTTCACTAGATGACACAGGAATATAGATAAGTCACAACAAAACCATTCTTCTCTACCATCTCTTTATCATACGTATTCTTATTCCCAAACTGATAACAATTCTTACATATGGATTTAAAGGCAAAAATATACAAGATACAATCTAAGGGCTTTGTTAGATATGTGTTTATTGAACATATGTCAGTTTGGCTTTTACACATTCAAGAAACTGTTCTACTTAGATACACTCTTAGGCATTTTTTAATACATTAACTAAAGGGCTATTCAAAATCTTGATGCAGGTGTTTTTAAACTGTGGACCATGCACAAAACTGTATTACAATGCAACTGCTTTACTTTTATTCCTATTTGTATTATTTTATGCATTTAAAAACATTATCCTGAGAAGGGTTTTTGGCCATACCAGACTGCCAAAGGAGCCAATGTCACAAAAAAGGTTAGGAATTCCCAACTGATTCTGTATATTCATAAAGAAGTTTATTACAATAAAAATGTATCAGAATGTATTCACCTGATACATTTATATATATATATATATATATATATATATTCATAATAATGTTAATATTGAAACTGTACTGGATTGATTCAATTTGATCACTCACCATTTTCAACCTTAAAAACTCTCTTAAGGCTCAACATGTAATGAAAAACTTGGCAGAAATAAATATATTATATAAATATTGTGGTCTGTAAATTATAATGTGGATATGGATTTATACCAAAATTAATAGTGCAAAAGGTAAATGTGGCTTTTAAGTTAAAGGTACATCACTCAACATAGAGTATTTCATATTTGGTATTATAGTCATTTACTCTATTTTCAGTCATAATAAAAGATGAGGATTCCTTGTAAAAAAGGATATGTTCTGCAGAGTTAATCCAATATATCAGATAATTAAGATTCTATCTTGGATATCTCCTCTTCTATTTGGCATATAAATCTGGTTAAAAACTGGATTTCCTCTTGCTAAATTCAATTTAGTAATACATGACATGAACAAACAACAATGAATTAAAAGATTGTGCAAATTCAATTTCAGCCTATAAAACAGAGATATCATATCTTAAAACAAACAAACCAAAAATGTTGGAGTACTACAAACATAATCTTCCCAGCAGCATAAATCAGTGTAAATGAGTTAGAAAAAAATTTTAAGTGCCCTATCTCAGAACTTACTTGGTAGTCACAAAGAGATAATATTTATGAGCAGCTAAAATACATTTGAATTTCATCTATTTTACCTTTAGCCTAGTTTCAAATGTCAAACCAATTCTTGTTGTCTAATTACTATAAATTGTGTCCATAGGAGACTAAATAGAATAAGGTTCAATTTAATTTCTAAGATTAATTGATTTAAATCTTCAATTTAATTCTTTTGGTTATTAAGTATAAAAATTAGGTATAAAACAATAAGTCTAATTTTTTAAATTATATAATATACAAAGTGCATGCATAGGAAAAATAGAATATGTGCAAAAAGTATTGATATAGTTACCTCTGAATGATTTTTTAAATTTCTTGTGAACACCTGTATCCCAAATTTCCAGAATGAACATATATTGCTTTTCTAATGAGAAAAAGGTACAATAAATATTATATGTGTGTTTGTATGACTTTTGTGCTGTTTCTGTTAGAGTGCTTTCTGCTGTAAGCAATAGAAATGTCAGACTAGACGTGGCATGTTTTCATTTCACGTTACAGGAAGTCCAGAAGAAAGCATGCAGAGTTGGTTAGTTCAGAGCTTTGAGTCATTTTCTCTGCTTCCTCTAGGCTTCAGGGATCAGAAACTACTTGTCACCAACTAGAAGTCTCAAAGGCACAAAGAAAGGGTGGCTTCTCACTATACATCTCTTTCCCAGAACCCTCAGCACTTCCTCTTAGATTGGCTAGAACTGGAGCACATGACCACCTCTAAACTATCACTAGCAAAGGAGAAAGGGATTACCCTAAACACCTTAAGGGTATGTTTTATCTTATGGAGAGCAGCACTCAATTTCCCTGAACATTTAGTCACCTGATAACTTTAAAAAAATATTTAGTTCTTTTTTTCCTCTCTCTTTTTCTTTTTTTGTGAGAGCAAGAGGGGAATGTTTTGGGGATCAGAAGACAGAAGTACCTGCTACAATCACCAATTACCTTCTCAAAATAAAATCAGGACTATGTATATCACAAAATTTAAATAGCACACAATTTAAACACAAAGAATAAAGGCTAAATATAGTCTTGGTACATTGTAATTACACAATAAATGTAGCCCTAAGGGAAAAGAACAAACTTTATTATTTTTCACAATCTAAATCCGAACATTTAAACTCCTGTGGTTGGAATCTTCATCTGATGCATAGAGGGTAACTTCCACCCAATTATTGACTTTCTTTTATAACAAGTCCATTGGATAAGAAATTTGCATAAGTTTTAAAAATTCTAACTATGACTTGAGATCAAGTGAATAATTGTCAAATTAATAATTTAAAAATGTGATTAAAACTAAAAAGCTAAAAACTAAAAAAAAAAAAAAAATGTGGCAACCTGAAGTGGATTTCCCATGAAGCTAATGAAACTTAATTTCAAAGCTCCTCATTTAGCCCCCTCATGAGCCCTGGAAAAGAAGTCTTCCCATGGGTACATGTTTTTATAAAATTCATAAAAATAAGATATTATAATTGCAATAATTAAGACTATCTCTTTTCACTTTTACTTCCCCTCTGTCACACTCATCCCTCAGATGAGGTGGTGTTGGAATGGCCATGGATAGCTTTGGGATCCAGCCAAGGGGAACTTGAATTAGGTATATATTTACATTGAATCTAGAGGGATATTTTGTGGTTCTTGGCCACTTTCATGTGTAGTTAAGTCACTGCTAACCATCACAGTAAGCATCTAGGCATAGTACTAGATAAAATATTGTTACCCCCATACAGACTTACCTGGCATAGTGACGGGAAAGTGTAGAGCCAGAGGTCATATCATGATATGGAGGTGTCTAGAGTATGGCACCAGAACTATTTGAGTAGTGGAGGAAAAGTAGGGTATAAAACGTACAGAAACCTGTCTACAGAAATTATTTCACTCTTTAGCATGTCCACCCTAAAGTGATTCCCAATAAATCACACCCCCGTATAAGGTACTCTTGCTTCCAACCATGCTTTACCTATGGAAAAGGTAATGGGATATCATTTCTTTGATTAAGCTATAAGGTAAAGGTGATAGATGTTCCTCCCATGACTCTTGTTACATTATATATGATTATCTTAGCTGACTGAGCCCAAAATTCTCCTGCTGCCCTTGAAGAAGCAAACAGCCACGCTGTGAACTACTTTTGCAGAGAGTATGTGGCAGGGAATTGTGGGCAGCCTCTAGGACCTGAGGGTAGCCTCTGGTGGACAGCCAATGAGAAGTTGGGACCCTCAGTCATACAGATGCAAGGAAACGAATTCTGCCAACAACCTGATAGCCTGCAAGTGGATTTGTCCTTAGTCAAGCCTACAGAGAAGAGCACAGCCTGGCCAACATCTTGATTACAGCCTGCTGACACCCGAAACAGAAGACCCAGTCTCAAGCCTGGGCTCCACACCCACAGAAACTGTGAGATAAATGTGTGTTGTTTCAAATCACCATGCTTGTGGTAATTTATTATGCAACAGTGGAAAACTAATATACTTAGCATGTAAAATTGTAAGAAAAAGATTGGGTCCTCATCAAATCCTAGTTAAAATAGAAATTCTCTCCTTTCAGAAATATACTCAACAGTGCAACATATACAATTATAAATGCCTACATTATTTTTTCTTTTTGACTGGAAATGTAAAATTTATCAGAATTCCTGTGTTTGTAGGGTACAAAACTGTAGCAGTACTAAAGCCAGTGAGTACATCTGTTTCATGCATCTCAATGTATGCGATTAAATGTTAGGATGTCATTACTTACAAAGAATTTTGAAATTGAAAGAAAAAATTTAAAACTATCACTATATAAAACATTATATTATAAAACATTGTTATACTAAGACATAATTAGGGAGTATGAAGCCAAAATAATTTACGGGAAAAAGTACTTTAGAGTTATGTCAAGCAGTTAATGCTTAAAATTATTACTTTTTTTTTTTTTTAGATTTTGTGATGTTTGTAAAAACTTCAGGCCCCAGAAAACATGAATCCTTCTGATAGGAACTAAGCCTCTGCATTATTTCTAAGACCACCTCCCACTTTCCAAACTTATACACTAGTTCTGGTAAAAGGATTCAAATCTTATTTTCTTGCCAAATTCACTATCCCAGTGATCTCTTCAGAAAGCTAGACTTGCTAGAATGGGGTCCTGCCTTATTCCTACCATTCTAATGCCTCCTCTCCATTAGAATGGGACTGAAGTCTGCTCCTAAACCAACTTTAACTAAGGAGAACATGCTATTTTATTTCACGCATCTCTGCTGCAAACTATATACTGGTCTGTGTACCAAAATCTCTAATGCTCCCTACTTTTACAGATTTTTAATTACTATGCTCCACCCACCTAATAGGATGTATCTTGCTGCACTCTCATCCACTGCTTTCTCTATTACTAGTTGATCTCTGCAACTAGTAATTATCTATCACTAAACATGCTGAATGTGTTCTACTTTCTAGGATGCACTTACCATATTCACTGATAGCTGGTTCCTCTACAACAATTACTTGCCCCAATAGATGTAGTTCCCAGGAATACCTTCACAAGGTCTCCAAGTCCATTGCAGATAATAATCCCATGACAATCTATTTGACAAAATGCAACCACTATCAGAATAGCACTGTCAAATTCAATAGAAAACAGATCCCAAAGAAATAGAAATGCAGAAGTTGACAAAGATTTATCAGAGGAGCGCTCTCTCAACTTCCCACTGTTAAACATTCCTAAACTATATCCTGTTCTCTGTGTTCTCCTATTACAATGGAAGACTTGTCCCTGCTCCTCTTAAAAGCCAATTCCTCTCCTTGTGTTGTGGATACCATTCTCTCTCACCTTTCAAGGACATCACTTCTTCGGATATCCCCTTGTCCTCCTATACCATCAATCTCCCCCTTTCTACTAAATCATTCCCACTGCTGTATGAAAATGCTTTTTATCTTGCATCTTAAAAAAAAATCCTCCTCAGCCATATACTCAATTTCAGCTTCACCTCCCACAATCCATTTCTCTACTCTCCCTCCCAGAAAACTTCTCAAGAGTTGTCCACACCTGATAACTCCTCTTCCTTACTTCCCTTTTAATCTTCAACACCTGTCACCTTGTAGTCTGTCCTTACTGCTCCAGTGAAACTCTAGTAAAGGTCACCAAAGATCACCCTACTATGAAAACTAATGGTGATTTCTCTGTTCTTGACTTACTGTAATTTTCATCAACATTCAAACAATTGTTCATTCTCTCTGTAAAGAGCTCAGGTGAAGGAGGACTGGGCCATATCTTGGAGAATACTGGAGTGGCAGGAGTTGAAAGAGAAAGCTTAATTTGGGAGAGAGCACAAGACAAAGAGGTGGGTTGGGAAATTGTCAAGCACCAGGGAGCTACATGGAAGCTTAATTGATGTCTGAAGGCCATCCCTCTCTCTTCAAGTGAGTAAATAATATTGCCATCACAGAGGAGCCCCATTGTTGTTTTTCTTATCACTCTCTGGTGAATGGCCTTCCATTTTCAGATATCAGCACAATATCCCTTAGCCATTCATGAAAAAAGTAATCATCCTAAAACAAGGCTGAACCCCCATCTGAATAACTATTCTGGGTAGAAATCCAATTTTCATCAGTCTAGTATATTTTTAGTTCCACTGAAAAGAGCGGGTGGTAATTCCTTAACAAATTAAGAACAAAGCCCAGCATCAATACTTGAGTGGAACCGGACAGTGATGAATTCCTATACCAATTTGCTTCCCACTTGAGACACTCCTCTTAGCTCTGTGAAACCATCCCCTCCCAGTTTTTCTCCTATCTCACTAGGAGTTCTTTCTCAGTTTCATTTTTTCCTCTTTCTATTCTACCTAATGTTTATATGGGCTTAGATCTAGGGATTCTTGGTTTATCTGTCTACCCTCTCCCCCTTGGGGATATCACCCAGTACTGTGTGTGTGTGTGTGTGTGTATATATATATATATATATATATATATGTATATGTGTATATATATACACATATACAAACACATACACATGTACACACACATATTTATATATTATATATTATTAAATTTATATATTTAGCTCAGACTTCTTTAAGCTACAAGTTCATAGATCCAAATTTATACTTGTTTCCTCTACATGCACATCTTAAACTCAATATATCTTTATTATGTTATAATGAACTCTTTATTTCTTCCCTAAATCACTTTCTCATTTATTCTTTCCATCTCAATGCTGGCACCAAAATATGCCTAACTTGTTCAAGCCAAAATCCAGGATTTATTCTTAATTTATCTCTCCATAGTATCTTATATCTAATCCATCAATAAGTTCAGTCTTCATAACATTTTCCAAATCTATTTCTCTATTTCTATTGTCATTGACCTAGTCTAATCCAGCATCATCTCTCTCAACCTGATTAGAGCCACAAACTTCTCACCAAATTCCTCTTGCTCTGCTATAATCCATTCTCCACAATGCAGCCAGAATGCTCCTTTTAAATATAATTAAAATGTCACTAGTCTGCTTACTCTCTAATGACTCCACATCCCACTTAAAACAAAATCCAAATTTCTTATCTTGGTGTTCTTGAGCAACTTTGAATGATCAATTATGACTTCAGGCTGAGAAGCTGTGGGACATTGCCAATGTTAACTTTTTTCCTTCTTCAGTAAAAGGATGGAATTAGTATAATATCATCATTGTCCCTAAAGAGTGACACAGCAAGACCCACACTGTGGTTCAAGGAAATATATGTGTGTGTGTGTATAATATATTTTTTATATATTTATAATTTTGTATATATATTTACATGTATATGCTAAGAAAAATGAAATATGTAAAACTCTGTAAAATTCTTTGAGATATTTCAGAGTGCAGATGTAATACAAGTTTGCTGCCTTAATGTTTCTATTCAGTAATGGAGAAAAATACTACCTTTATCAATTAGGATGCTTTAAGCTAGAAGAATGAGAAACCCAATTAAAAATGGCTTAAACAAAAAGAAACTATTTCACATATCAAGCATTCCAGAGCTTAGCTGACTCAGAGTTCTGGGAAATTTAGGGTTTTGGCATATGCACTGTATCAGTTTTTTGATCTCAGGCTTGTCCATTTTGGCCAGGAAGAACATGAAACGGCTGCAGGAGGCATCTCCTCACAGACTAAGTCCAAAGACACAAAAGGGAATATTTCCATGATGTGTCTATTCTTATCAACAGGGAGAATCTTCTTCAGAAACCCATCCATAGGACTACCTCTCACTTATTATCCTGAACCGCCTAACATGTCAATGCCTAAACCAGTCAACTCTAAGGAGATTGGGATTTTGACTATTTTAGTCCAATCATAACTCAGTATCTAGGGTTAGGGAGAAATCTAGCCTCCCATGAAGCTCATGGCAGCCTTATGTCTGAACAAAATTGATATTCTGTTAACAAGAAAGAAGGGAGATCTCTTACCAAGAAAGAAGGAGTATGATGTCTGTCAACCTGTCTTTCAGCAATTTAAATGACTAAAAAGAAGCTGTGATTAGATGTCATCAATGACCATAATTTCTGTTCAGTAGAAGTATTAAAAGTGATGGGAGCATCTCCCATTTTGAAGCAATCACCAGATCTATCCACGAAACTTGGTGGTAGGCAAATCTATTTCTTGCCTATTCCTTTCATCCAGAATTGCCCAACATTTGGAACTAAACATGAAATCTCACCAGCAGAGGGCTGAGGATTCATGCAGGTAATTTGCTGTTGTTGCCATTGTTACTTAATATTATCTTAATTGATAATAAAGAATCTTTAGAGTATGTTTATTCTAAACTTTTCATTTTACTAATTATTAAATCAGATATCTCTCTTCCTACCTTATTGGAGATGATAACCTGGACTCAGTATCTATTCCCTCACCTTTGCTTCCTGTTTCTACCACCCTGCATTAAAGCATCCCTAATCACATTGGTGAGGTTAGTGTCCAGAATAGAAACAGCTGCTGGGAACTCTATTTCCTGGAATATAAAATCCAGCGTCCCACCCAAAGCCCAGTGATAAGAGGATTGTGAGAGATGACTCTTTCAATAGCTTCTTCAGTGAGAATAGTGTTGTCTAGTATGTCCCCACAAGAATGTTTATAGACCTACAACGAATTATAAGTGATGAAGGTCTCTCTAGAATGCCATCACTGGCAAAGATGTTGCAAATAGCTGTGCCTCTAGGCACTACACCATTGAAAAGGAAATCAGTGACCTAGTGTTGAACAGGATTCAGAAGCTAGCGGACCTGAGTGTAGGTTCAGGCTTTCTTGGATTTCTGCTGGTTGGTTGTAAAGCCAGTTTCTATTTCTCATTCCTGCTGATAGTTGATTATAGGAACAGTTCTCCATTTACCCAGCTTCCTAGTTTTTCTTAGCTGTAACTGAAGTCTTCAACTTCATCACTCTGGAGTATTACGATTGTGATTTTATATGAGATAATGGGGCTACCTATATTTGTGTAGAAACCTTAATTACAAGCACTCAATATACAATAACCTTAACCATATTATCAACAGTATTGTATTCTCCATCACTGCTTCCCTCAGATTTTATGATGCCTTGCACATTTATGTGACAGAATTCCATATTAACTTTTTCTCTATCTCCATACCTACCTCCTTCTGTCCACATATATCCCAGTTATCTTTGCTAGAAAAGTCAATCACAAACATTTTCTGTACCCAAAATTACTAATTCTTTTTCTATTACCTTGCAATGGTAAATATAAGGCATGTCTAAAGGCAGGATCCAGAGTATAAAATGACATCAGATCCAAGAGGAATGGAACCGCAAATAAACTAAGCAACAGAAACAAAAGACTAACACAAATACCGGTGCAGTCCAAAACGCAGTAAGGAAAGCCGTACTGAAAGGAGGTTTAGAGGTAGCCCAAAGAATGAGTTAGAGGAAGCAAGTTAGAGCAGTGCAAAATTTGGTCCTAGGTCTAGCAGCGCACAGATCACCAGGGAACTTGTCAGAAATGCAAATTCTCAGCCCCTACCCAAGCATACTGAAGCATAAATGCTAGTGGGGGTCCAACAAGCTGCTTTAATAGGCAGGCCAGGAGATTCTGGTGTGTGCTGAAGTTTGATGCCTCCAGGCTAGAGGTGCTGGCTGCCAAATCAAAGATGAGAAAACAAGCTGAAGATGAGAAGGGAGATGATCTGAACATCGTTTCAGTCAAGAAAAAAGATGTGAAATTGGATAGTATAGTTTGAGTCTATGGTGAACAGTGACTGTGGCTGAATTCATCTTTGGAGTAGGGCTCTGAGCATCCTCTTTCATAAAGGGGTTGAGGTGCCTTTATCATCCAATTAGGGCACATCCAGATGCATTTACAGCATATTGCCTAGAAAGACACAAAAACATGAAGTCCCACTTAGGGATTTTCAGGTTTGTCATCTGTCTTCTACCAATATTAGAAGAAGGTTAAACTTAGGAGCATGATTTATTATTTTTATCTCTAGTCACTGTTGCATAATCAGTTAAATCAAACAATAAAGTGTCTTGAAAAATATATTTCAATCGTTAATCTACAATGACTTGTCTTTTTATTGCTCTATGGGCAATTTTTAAAAAATATTTCAGGAAAATGTGATATACATATATCCTAATTCATAGACCACTTATGATGATAATTATTCACATTTTGAAAAGGTTTATTTCCTTCACAAAGGAATTCCCTCTAGGTTCTTCTAAATAGTCTGTAATAATCAGCTTCAAGCCAGTTCAAATGTTATCACAACATCTTTGGACAAAGAAGCCTGCTTCAAAACTCAGGAGGTTGGCTGCTTTCCAACCATGTTCATGAAGGCCTGACCTCAGGACGTAGTACTTCCTATTCTTTATGACAGTCACGGAACAGGTATTCCAATTGTTGGGATCTGGGTATAATATACTAGAGGAATACTCAACAAGGGATGAAGCTAGTCATGGCTCTGTACCTGTAATGATGTGAATTTATCCAAGACATTTAAACTCTTTACCTCTTTGACTCATCCTCTATAAAGCAATAGGGTTGTATACTGAGGTGACTGCTAAATATCCTTTCTGTGCTAATAGTGAATAACTTAGGAGAATGAAGTGAAAAATGCATGTAAATAGCCTGTGTAATTATAAAACACAATATAGATGTTGTTTATTATCTTTATAATTTATGATGTGAACTATTTAATTTGCAGAAATCCAATTTGTACATAAAATTTCAGGAAGATATTCATTACAATGTACACTTACATGATGATCAAGACAGGGCAATTCTAAATGTATTGTGGTATCCTGGATTGGATCCATACAGAAAAAAGAACATTAGTGAAAAACTGGTGAAATCCAGATTAAATATGTAGCTAGTTAATGGTATTGTACCAGTATTAATTTCTTAGTTTTGACAAATGGACCACGGTTATGTAAGATGTTATCGTTAGAGGAAGCTGAGTGAAGTATATACAGAAATTGTTTTACCTTTGCAAATTTTCTGTAAATCTAAAATTACCCAAAATAAAGATTTTAAAATAAAATTATTGTACCATGCCTTGAGAATGTAACTATGCATTCATACATACATACACACATATAAACACATGCAGCACAGAGACAACAGAAATGAAGGAAATCACAGAAATCAAGCCACCATATTTTTCAGCACTACACCAAAGCAACAAAAAAGGAGCTCTCTGGCGTTAGAAAAGTTTTCCTGAAACCTGTGAGAAAGTAAAAATGAGCTTGGACTAAGAAAGTAAAAATCTGCTTTGCCATTCATCAGGTATAGATAATAAACACAGATAAAGCCAGCTATAAAGTTAACAGAAAATAGTATTTCTCCCAAGAACATGCTGTAGTGTCACCAAAAAAACCCACTATGAGTAACTGCTGCTTTTTTTACTCACAGAGAACTCTTTTCTCTAAAATCATAGATTGTCAAAAAACTTGCTCTTTGAAATCTTTCATTAAGATTGAAATATCCCATTCTTGGCTAGATGATCTGAGTTATGTGATAGAGAAACAGCCTCTACTTCCAGAACTTCAGAAAAGGGGTTTGTGGACACATTCCTCACCTACTTCGACTCTGTAGCTACCAAAAAAACAGGGTCCGTGTTACAGTCCAGACCTAAGGTAGGCCCCCTTACATACATCCTTCCTTTCTTTTGAGTCTATCAAAATACTACTTCGTTTTATTTCTCCTAAATTCTACACTTCCCCAAATTCCTATAATAAACCTACCTTTTCCTTTGATGAGGCATCCCATGGTGGGCTCCATGGAATGTGGCCTCCCTCCTTGCAATGAGCCAGAAACCTGACATTCTTGGAATACAGTTTTGTTTCTGATGGATGTAGTCTTATTGGACTAGGAAGCCTGCCTCATACTAAAAGTTAAAGAACAGTAATTTCACATAAAACTGAGCTGCCAAAAAATATCAAGTTCAAATCCTATACAAAATTATTATCAAAAAAGAGAGAATAGGGCTTCCCTGGTGGCGCAGTGGTTGAGAGTCCGCCTGCTGATGCAGGGGACACGGGTTCGTGCCCCGGTCCGGGAAGATCCCACATGCCGCGGAGGGGCTGGGGCCGTGAGCCATGGCCGCTGAGCCTGCGTGTCTGGAGCCTGTGCTCCGCAACGGGAGGGGCCACAACAGTGAAAGGCCCGCGTGCCGCAAAAAAAAAAAAAAAAAAAAGAGAGAATAAGGAGTATAACATCATCATTACAGATAATGAAAGCATGCCCCAAAGATGTGTCACAAAATAGATCAAAACCGAAAGTTACTATTTTTAAACTAGCTAAATGACATTAAGAAAATGATACAAGGTATGAAAGAACAACATGATTCAGAATTAGAAAAACACAATTAATTCTATGGAGGGAATCCTTTCACACTGTATACATATATCAGATCATCACATTGCACACTTTAAATATCTTACGATTTTATTTGTCAATTATATCTTGAAAAAGCTGGGAAGAAAATAGAAAAACTCAGAAGTTAAGGTGACAGAACTCAGGGGAATTAGTAATAAAGAATTAATTACACACAACAGATTATGATTTTCCGTAAAGAACCTGAACCAATCCTTAGGTCAATGTTTTTCTCATCATTTTCGTTGTCTGATGCTCATTCTCTAGTAATTCTCCAGGAAGGGCTCATGAAAATGATAGTCTCATCAAATACTGATATCATATCAAGTGCTGATAGTAGTTTATACCCTTTGCACGTGAGAGTTAGTTTTGCTGGATATAAAATCCTTAGTGCATTCTTTGTCCCTTGAGTACCCAAAATATGTTGTTCCACTTTCTTCTGACAAAAGTTTCACTGTGAAAAGTCTAGTGATATTCCAATTTTCTTCCCCATTTTGCAAATGTAAGAATACATTTAAATCTGGGTATCTGTTATATTGTTTGTTTGAAATAATTCACACTATACTTCACCAAATCATGACCTCAGTTTTAAGAACACCATTATTTTCTGTACTGATAAAAAAGAAAAAAAATACATTGCAATTTCAAGGAAGTTAAAATGTGGAAAAATGTGGGTCTTAGATAATATTCAGTATATTCATTTTCTATTGCTGTATAACAACTTACTGTAAACATAGTGGCTTAAAACAACACAAATTTATTAGCTCACAGTTCTAAGGTCATAATTGTGGGCCCATCACAGCTGGGTTCTCTGCCCAGGGCCTCACAAAGTTGAAATCAAGGTACTAGCAGACCTGTTGTGATCTGGAACTTGGGGTTTTCTTCCAAGGTCATGTAGGTGTTGACCAAATTTAGTTCCTTGCAGCTGTAGGCCAAGGTCCCCTTCTCCTTATTGGCTGGAAGCTGGAGGCCACTGTAAGCCCCTAGAGGCCATTCCCATTCCTTTCTATGTGCCCCCTTCCCTTTTCGAAGCCAGCAATGGAGATTTTCCCTCCCATCAAATTCCTCCTCACACTCTGAATCTCCTTCTCCAGGAAAAGACCAGTCTCTTTTAAAGGTAGAGAGGCAATTTACAAATAAACAAACATACACCAGAAGGTGACAAATCTCAAAGAAGAAAAATTTTAAAGTGTACACTTGATTTTCCCTCAGTCTAGAATGCTCTTCTGCTAGATATTCACAGGACTCACATCACTTAGGTTTTTAGCTCATATGTCACTTCTTCAAAGAGGCTACCTTTGACTACTATGTCTAAAATTGTCTCTCTCCTCCTCCCCAAGTCTCTTTTCTTCACCTTATAAAGTTTTCTTCATCGTATTTACTTTCTAATGTTATTTTTCATTTATTTTCCATTTTTTTGCCTTCCCACAATGAGACTGATGAAATCAGGGATCACTGTATCTCTATCACCTAATCATCATCTAGTCATTAGGCCCTAATGTTTAACAGGCATTCAATAAATATTTAAGAAGGAAAGAAACAGGGAAAAGAAATTAGGAGAGAAACTGGTGTTATTTGCGGAGCGAACCTTTCAAAGATATTTATATCTATTAATTTTAGAATAAAGAGAGAAGACAGGGGATTAGTCCAGTCCTAGAGCAGAACCTTGAAAGAATGGGACACAGACCAAGTTCATTTTCATGATTATGTAGAAAAGGTACACAACTTGATTGAGAGATCTGAATGATGGCATAGGTGAGCAATATGAAGTTTCCAGGTATTTGGAGATGTGCAAGTTGAAAAGAGAATAGAGGCACAAAGAATAATGCCCTTTTGCCTGGACCCTCTCTCCACACCAGAATGGGAAGAAATTCTAAGTAAAAATATCATACATTACAGATGATATAAATACATAGTGTCAAAGTATTTGTCAGTTTTTAAAATCCTACAGACATTTCTCCAAACATACACTTATTTAGAATGAAAGATAAATCGTAATATTATTGAGTCACACTAATTCTTGTTGTTTTCCAAGAAAAGTGAAAGGGGAGTCAATGGAAAGGGAATTAGATGAGAGGTCCTTACACATATGTTCAGGTACTTAATCTGGCAAGTCACACCAACCGTAAATTTCTGTCCCTCACAAAGTGAAGGGGGCAACCTGGATGACATATGCCATTCATAGCTCGTAAAATCACGATTCTATCAAATTTGTGACAGTGCTTGACACGTAGTAGACGTCCAAAATTATTTGTTAAACGTGTAACGTCTTAAAATGTAATCCCAGACTGGAAATCCGGAGCTACTTATTACTAGCCTTTGGGGTTTTTAAAAGTATAAAATGAAGGGGTTTCTTCTTCCTGCTATAAAACTCTTAAGGATTTTGCTACGCAATCCTATCACTTCGCTGGCCACTGGAATCCTCTGTGTTTGGTAGGTGACTCGTACCTTCAGTGTTTTGGTTCGGTTTACATCTGCCAGACGCCAGTCGCAACATTCCATTCCCTGCAATCACCTGCAGCAAAACCCACTCCACGACCACACCCAAACCGGAAGCCAGGACGCCTCTGGGCTTGACGGGAAGGCGCCGCCGGGCTGCACGCTCCCCCAGGCCCGCCCCCTCCGGTGACGTCACCGCCCGCCCCTTGACCTCACGGTCCTGCCCCCTTTCCTGCCTCCCAGTATCCAGCAGCGGCTGCGTCCCAGGAGGCGATGGAGGGCTCCGAGCCGGTGGCCGCACGTCAGGGGGAAGAGGCGTCCTGCTCCTCCTGGGGGGCCGGCAGGTGAGAGGACGTGTGTGGGCGCGAAGAAGCAAGGCGTGGCGGGCAGGACCCAGAGCCCGGCTTTCTGCTTCTTCCCCTAAGGCGGGCAGGGAGTGCGCGAGAGGCCGCGGGGCTGGCCAGAGCCGGCCCTGGGCGGCTAGGGGAGCGCGCGGTGTGGGTGTGGCGGCGTGGGCTCCGGCCTCTGCGACTGCCGGCTTCGTTGAGGAAAAAGCCCACTTATCGCCCCTTTCAGCGCTTTCTCAGTTCTGGTTGGGGTCTGCCATTCCTCCTTCCTCCTAGTCGCCGGACGTGGAGGGGAGGGAGGGGCTCCGGCGGGGAGTTCTGGTCCGAGTCGCTCGGTGTGAGCTTCCCAGACCTGGTGCCGGACACCTTCCCTCCTTTCGATAAAGTGAAAGCTAAGCTCTGCTGTGGCTGTCCTCCGCTGAGATCCTCCTTTGAAAACTATTACCAGAGGGAACTTGGTAATAATGAATCAGTGGTAGTCAGAACACTCTGAGGCCTCTGTTGACTAAACTTTAAAAAGAAAGAAAGAAAGAAAAAGAAATCCAGGAAAAAAACACGAGTTACCCATTCTTATTTCCCAGTTGGTGTTGAGGTTCACGTCTTTTCCATTCTGGCAAAAATAGAGGGGAAATGTGCGTGTAGTTCCTGTTTCAATCATTTCGTAATTAATAAAGCGGATAGTTACATTCTGCCCACTACCAGAATACAATATGCCAAAGATAAAAGTGGCGCAAATTTGATTTTGAGCTAATGTGAGTGTTCACAAACCTGTAGCATTTTCACCAGCTTCAGACTGAAGGGATGCTTTTTGGTACCATGGTATTGCCTGCCATTGCCAGCATTGCCAGATTTACTTGGGAGATATTATGTAATACAAACAAAACCTTCCCTTATTTAAAGCATTTCTGATCGCCATGTAGACCTTATCATAAGAATGATTTTTGAAATATTCCAGTAAGGCAGAACTTTCTGAAAAGTAGGTGCCAGTCGTATCGTTAAGTGACAGAACTGGTTAGAATGTAATGCTCTACTCATGTTTACTTAAGAGCTTTACCCACTAGACTACTGCCCTCCATGCAAGGAAGATAGCTAGTGAAAGTATACCACGGATAAGAAAGCTGTAATAAAAATTTTTGTTACAGTGCCAGGGTATATTGTGTATTTGTGTGTTTTTATTAGCTAGAAGCAAATACTTTGGCTTGTATAGCAACACCAGGCCTAGAAAATAAGTTTCCAAAACTGGATTTTGTGCTATCACGCTGTTTTTAGAATCCTGTGATTGATAATTAGAGCTTCCCAAAACCTAGAATGGATCACACTTTTGCCAAGATGATACTGATCTTAGCTGTCACCGTGGCTCAGGCCCAAATGTCCCAGCTGGTTCCCTCTGGCCAGGAACTATTTCTGTTTCCCAGTGTTTACCTATTATCATTTTTCTTTCTGTGCCATGCTGTGAAAAAATTGGAATGAACTGTGGTAAATGATACATCACTTTGTGTCTTGTTACACTAGTATGTTTAACCTTTTTTTAATTTTTAAAATTCATTTAACATATTTTTTTTTTAGTGCTTTCTTCATGCCTACTGTGAGAGGCAATAGGCAGTATAATGTGGTTGTCAGGAGCTAGACTGATTAGATTCAGGACTCTGCCATTTACCTGCTCTGTGACCATGGGCATATTATTTAAGTTAATCTCTGTCAGTCTCAGGTTTTTTCCTCTGTTCAATGGAGACAGTAATAGTGTCTATCTCATAAAATTGTTGAAAGGGTTAACTGAGTTAGTACATCTAAAGCACTTAAAGCAGTGTGTGACACATGTTTGCTCTTGTTATTAAATGTCAGGTACTGTTTTAGGGATTTGGAATACAGTAGTGAATTCCTAATGGATCATATATTCTATAGGGGAAGGCAGATGATAGTTAATGAAAAAAATACATAATTAATGATTTGAAGAAAATACAGCAGGTTAACAAGTTAGGGAGCCACTTCATTGATTGTGTTACTAAACCAAACTTGGTCTGCTTCCCCAATGCACACCAAAGCCAATCTCCTGGCACCAGGTAATGAAGAAAAGTACAGTTTATTGCAGGGCCAAGCAAAGAGAATGGGCAGCTCATGCTCAGAAGACAGAAACTCCCCATTGGCTTTCAGGGAAGGGTTTTTAAAGACAGTTTGAGGGAGAGGGTTGTGGGGTGTGTGATCCATGCTCAGTTCTCTGATTGCTTGATGGTGAGGTAACAGGGTAATGTTTTTGGAACCTCAATCATCAACCTTCTGGTTCCAGTTGATCAGCAGTTCAGCACACAGTTAACTTCGTCCACCTGGTGGGAGTTCTAGCATTTGCAAGACAACGAAAGGTCCTTGACTTGTTTTATGGCTAAACTGTTCTTACTTTGACTGCTTTCCTTTGTTTCTACATTTTCTCATCTCTCTGATTAAATTTGCTGTTTGGAACTCGGGGAAAGCCTAGGAGGCTAAAACTTTTGTACAAACAAGCGGGGAGAGGAAATCTGTCCCAGGGAAGGCCCCACAGGGTCCTGCTCAGTTTCAATGGGGTGATCCCGAATGGTCTGTGATGTTTGTGAAGCAATATTTTAATAGAGGCTTAAATGGTAATAGTCAGTTTTTCAGAGATCTGAAGGAAGAACATTTGAAGCAAAGGGAATAGCAAGTATAAAAACACTGAAGAGATAGCAAGCCTGGCTTTTTGAGAACCATCAAGTAGGCCAGTGTAGCTGAAGATAGTGAGCAAGAGGGAGAGGTGTGGGCGTTGAGGTTGGACAGGTAACTGGGAGACATACATAAAGGCCCTATTATGTATGCTAAGGTGTTTGAATTTTGTTCTAAGGGTAAAGAAAACTTACTGAAGGATAATTCTAAGTTAGGGAGTAATGTCTGACTACATTCTAAACGTTTTAGGCTGTTAGATGGAAAATTAATTAAAGGGAAGGGCAATAGAAATAGAATAGTTTAGGAGGCCTTTGAAGTAGTTCAGATGAGATATGATGATGGTTTGGCCTGAGATTGTATTGACTGAAATGGTGAGAAGTGATCAGATGTGAGAAGGTAGAACTAACAGCACTCACAGATAGAGAAAATAAGGGAACAAGTAAAGATCCTTAGATTTTTGGCCAGAGCATGTGAGTAAATGGTGGCATCATTTGCTTGGTAGTCCCAAGTGAGTTGGGAAAGGCTGGGGAAGAATAAATTAAGCAAGGGAAATTGAATTCTATTTGAGGCTTGTTATGTTTTTTTTTGTTTTTTGTGGGGTTTTTTTTTTTGTGGTATGCGGGCCTCTCACTGTTGTGGCCTCTCCCGTTGCGGAGCACAGGCTCCAGACGCGCAGGCTCCGCGGCCATGGCTCATGGGCCTAGCCGCTCCGTGGCATGTGGGATCTTCCCGGACCGGGGCACGAACCCGTGTTCCCTGCATCAGCAGGCGGACTCTCCACCACTGCGCCACCAGGGAAGCCCGAGGCTTGTTATGTTTGTGATACCAGTTAGACATCAGAATAGAGATATTGTTCTGGCAGATGCATAAAATCTGGAGGGCAGAGGAAAGGTCAAACATGTAGAAATAAGCTTAGATATCATTATATGGTAAATTCCGAGTGTGTATATTATAGAAGGTTTATGGGACACTCAAATAAAATTGCTAAAATATAGATCCATCAGAATATATGTAGCATTGATAAACAACACGTGAGAATAAAACAACCATGGGCTCTAATTTTATAATACAGGGTAGGCAGTCAGTGGATTTAATCTTGGATCTAGTTTTAAAATCTAAGTAAAGTGGTAAATAATAAAATATATACCTGGTTTGTAAAACCTGTTTTAGTAACTAGTGAATCTGATCCCATGTATAATTGAATATGTGTATTACAGAATATGAGTATTGAATAGCCATACTGGCCCTTATAAGTTATGTTTTCTTTTTTCAGTGTGAATACAAATTTGCCCAATATGCCAACAGAATCTGTGGAGATTGATGATGCATTATACAGGTAAGTACCTTATGGAAACTGAAACATTTTCCCCATTCATTGTTCTCCAGTAACGGAGTAGTTTTATTCAAAGACACCATTAGGCCTATGCAAAATTTTGTAATATATATTCTAAGAGTTCCACTCAAGTTAAAAATTCGGCTTTCTTTTTTTGTTTTTTTTACTGTAGGCTGAAAGCTTGAATAATATTTAAATCTTGGTTGCGTTAGGTTTAGGTGATATGACTAAAAATGATTTTACTATCCACTACAAAATATACCTCTTGTTTCTGGACAGGAGTACAGATTTATGTTCTTGATAGTGCAGGAGTCTCATGAGAGACAATTCATTTCACTTTAGTTAGTTATACAGTAGCATCTAGAGACCATGTTAACTTCACCGTGATCTCATTAACAACATTGCATGTTTGCACTGTATAGACAGTGGAGAAGTATTTTGTGATTGAAGAGCTGTGATTTGAATGGAATTTAGTGGGACTTTTTTTACCATATTTTTTCATGAAATAAAAATACTTTTTTCAAAATTAAAGAAAAATTAAAAACACATAAGTTGCTGTCATTTCTAGTAGATACTTTGAGATGTTTGCATGAAAGATAGTATACTCTCAGTTTAAAAGTTTTTAGATTTCCTCTATAAGTAATCATGAAAAAATGAATTTTATGTAGGTAGAATTTGGAACAATAGGCTCATCATGTATTTTGGATTTTTCTATATATTTTTATGTGTGATGCAGAGTCAATTTTGAGCAGTTTAGGAGGAGCTGATACATACCACCTGGTATGTTGATTTCAAGTCACATTTTGCGCTATACCTTGGAAGAAGAGATAAAGACTAACTTGATTTTGCTTACGTGAAAACTGTTTCACCATGTGGTCTCCTGACTATGATTATACTTCCGAAGTCATCTTAAATTTGGATTCTTCATCTGTAATTACAATGTTCTTAATGTCCTTCTGATCATATTCTTGGGAAAACAAATGGCAGCTCCTTGAGATAGCATTAGCTAATTTTTTTCATTATTTGTTACAGTCCTTGTGAAACATTTTTATATCCCTCCAATCCTATAATGGCTGATTAATGAACATAATTTTCAGTAAACCGGAGATTAAATTTTCCATTTGCAAAGCTAGGTAAGTAGGCTTACAGTTCGCTTGTAGTCAGTTTGCTGGACTGAAAGTTATACAGCAATTTAGGTATCATATATAGCAGTTCATATATGATCAGGTATTGCTGGATCATAAGGTAGTTCTATTTTTAATTTTTTAAGGAACCTCCATACTGTTTTCCATTGCATCTGGACCATTTTACATTCCCAGCAACAGTGCACAAGAATTCCAGTTTCTCCACATTCTCACCAACACTTGTTATTTTCTCGGGTTTTATTTTTGTTTTATTATAGCCATCCTTACAGGTGTGAGGTGCTGTCTCATGTTTTTGCATTTCCCTGATGATATGTGATGTTGAGCACCTTTTCATATTCTTGTTCGCTATTTGTGTGTTGTTGCTGGAGAAATGTCTAGTCCTTGCCCATTTTTTAATTAGGTTATAGGTAGGGTGGGGGGGGTTGCTATTCAGTTGTAGTTTCTTATATATTTTAGACATTAAACCCCTTATCAGATACCTGGTTTGCAAATATTTTCTCGCATTCCATAGTTTGCGTTTTCATTTTGCTGATTGTTTGCTTCACTATGCAGAAGATTTTGAGTCTGCGGTAGTCTCACTTGTCTGTTTTTGCTTTTATCGCTGTGCTTTTGGTGTCATATCCAGGAAATCCTTGCCAAAACCAATGCTGAGAAGTTTCCCTCCTGTGTTTTCTTCTAGAAGTTTTATAGTTTCAGGTCTTTTGTCTAAGTTTTTAATCCATTTTGAGTTGATTTTGTGGATGGTATAAGGTAGAGGTCTAAATTCTAATCTTTTCATCTTTTGTTTTGGAAATCCAATTTTCCCAATGCTATTTGTTAGTCCAAACCTACCTTTTCCTCTGAGTACACTGGCCATACTAGACTACTTCTTACTATAGTTTATGCGTTTACACCTGTTGTCTTTTCTTTTTTCTTTTTAGTTTATTTTTGGCTGGGTTGGGTCTTCATTGCTGCACAAGGGCCTTCTCTAGTTGCGGTGAGTGGGGGCTACTCTTATTGCAGTGCGTGGGCTTTTTATTGCGGTGGCTTCTCTTGTTGTGGAAAACGGGCTCTAGGCACACATGCTTCAGTAATTGTGGCACATGGGCCCAGTTGCTCCGCAGCATGTGGGATCTTCCTGGACCAGGGCTCGAACCCGTGCCCCTACATTGGCAGGCAGATTCCCAACCACTGCACCACCAGGGAAGTCCCCAAGGTCAATACTTTAAATACTATTTATTTATTCCTAAATATTGTCATTGAAATTTGTTTAATATTTACTAGGTATACAAGTTTTTCCCAGATATGAATAATTGAATCTCAGGTTATAATTATTTGTAAACATTTAGGCTTTCCTACGAAACTGAAACTCTGTAAAATCTACAAATCTTGAATGTTAACTAAGTCTGATATTTGTACATATATTTAGGTAGGAAATATTTTTAGGGCAGTTTCAATACCTACTTTAACAAAGTGGCATGTTAAATATATTTCACTTTTTTCTTATTACTCAATCTTAAATTACCTCATAGTTACTGATCAGCTAAACCTGAAATTATTCTCAGAATCTAAAGATTTCTTTTTTGGGGTGGGGGAGCACTTCTGACAGCATTCTGGGCCCCATCTATATTTAATTTTGCATCTTTATTGCCAGCAAATTGCTGGGTGAGTTAGACAGCTAGTTAGACTTGAGCCAGTTCTGTAGATCTGCCCATTTCTTTTCCTCTGAAGATATGCCTGAGCCTGCTAATCCCAAGATTTATCTAAAGAAATGAATGAGTCCTAATTTAGGACTAAAGCCTTGGTTTTCTAACTCTGCTTTTACCAAAGAACTCTCTGTTGGAGGTAATTAAAACTAATTCAGTTAGTGATACTTTGCTGTCTCTTTTTTTATGTTCCTTGCATATAGGTTCCTGTGTAAAGATCACTATATGAACAAGGCGTGAATATCAGAGCAGCACCAGGGCATTCTTAGCTTTCTGGATTAATACAGTCATAATAGTATCAAACCTGTGTGTGTTCTAGTGTAATACTAGAGGAAACTTCTCTGGCTTTTGAGATAACAGTTTTTCTGGATTTGCTTCTACTCAACTTCTTTCTGAGACTTTTCTTAGTCTGCTCTTGCTTTGCCTGCACCATAAATGCCAGGTTCCAACTTGAGGATTTTTGTCTCAGTTCATACTCTAGTTCACATCCATTTCCATGATTTTAGCTTTCTGTCTATATTTGAGTCCCTTTCCTCAGCTTTCTTCTTCCAAGCTCAAGACCTTTGTTTTTAAATGCACACAGGATGCTGTTTTCTTATTTGTTTGTTTTGGCTGTGTTGGGTCTTAGTTGAGGCACGCGGGATCTTTTCATGACGGCACGCAGTCTGCTCAGGTTTCTCTCTAGTTGTGATGTGCAGGTTTTCTCTCTCTAGTTGTGGCACATAGGCTCCAGGGCACGTGGGCTCTGTAGATTGCAGCACATGGCCTCTCTCGTCGAGGTGAGCAAGCTCAATAGTTGTGGCACATGGGCTTAGTTGCCCCGTGGCATGTGGGATCTTAGTTCCCCGACCAGGGATTGAACCTGCATCCCCTGCATTGGAAGGCGGATTCTTTACCACTGGACCACCAGGGAAGTCCACAAGGTGCTTTAAAGGTAAACCAGGCAGATGTTCAGCAAATAACTACCTTTTTTTAAATTTACATATAGTTGATTTACAATGTTGTGTTAGAATATCTACTTCTTAGAGAAACACTATTGTACAGTGAAATGAACATGGTCTCTGGATTTAGAGGATAATGTTCACATCCAATCCTGACATTTATATGAACCAAAACTAGTTATTTAATCTTTCTACTTCTCATGTGTAAATAAGAATAACATCTCTTAAAAATAATATCTAAGTCTTAAAGTGTTCACGCAAAAGCTTAATATAAAATTTTCAGCATTAAGTAGCACTCAACACCATTGGAACCCTTTTCCATCCCTCTTCCCATTCTCAAGCTTAATTAAATGGTGCCACACCCACTCAGTAACCTAAGCTAGAAACCTTGGTGTCATCTTAGGTTATTCCCTGTTTGTCATCTTCCAAATTAACTTTTTTAAATCCTTTATTTTTAAACAACTCTTAATTCCAGCTCTTTCATTTTCTCTCCCTGCATTTGGAATCTCTCAATTGAGCTATTATAATATTCTCTTATGTGTTCTCTTTAAAACTATTCTTGTCTCTAATCCATCTTTCATAAGTTATTCAAAGTTGTATTTTTGGCACTTACCTTGGAGTCCATGGCTTCTTGGCTTAAAATCCTTAAATGATTCCCTATAATCTACACTGATGAGGCCAAACTGTACAATATACATTTAAGCCCTTTTATGGATACAGCATAACAGTAGCTGACAGTTTGAACTTAGGTATTAGATATGAATTTGAATCATTCTCCATTTATTAGTGTATGATCTTAGGTTACTTAACCTTTAAGTCAGTCATTTCTTTCATTTATTCATTAAATATTTAATGAGAAAATGTGCACAAATTGCAAATAAATCATGAAGAATAGTACTGTACCTATGAATTCAGTAGCTTCTAATTTACCATGAGTTATGGCCATATCTTTCTTTTTAGCCTCCATGTCACTTCTCACCACTTTACACTCTGACATCCTATTCTTTAGCCTTGTTCAAAATTTATGTATATATTGTCAGGGTCTAGGATTTGATTTTGCCCTGTTTACAAGCTAAAAGCTAGCCTATTATTCTTTAGTGGATGCTAACATAAGGTGTGAAACATCTGGGTTAGAGACAGAGGATTTCATTACTTATAGCAAACAGCATGGGCATCAGCCTGCCCACTGTTATCAGTGGGCATAATTTGTGTGACTTAAATTTTTTTTAAAGCTTTTTAGTGCAGAATATGGTTTATCTTGATCAATGTTCTGTGTGCATTTGGAAAGAATGTGTAGTCTGTTATTTATTGGATTGTCCTATCAATGTCAATTAGGTCAAATCGATTAATAGTGTTGTTCAGCTCTTCTGTATCATTACTGATTTTTTGTCATTCTTTATATCAGTTACTGAGAGAGCGGTGTTGTCCATAATTTCCTGTTTGTATATTTCTTATTTCAGTTCTACCAGTTTTTGCTTCACATAGGTTGAAGCTCTGTTATTAGTGCATAAACATTTAGAATTGTTATGTCCTCTTGATATATTGACCATTTTATCATTATGAAATGGCCCTCTGTATCCTGGTGATTTTCTTTGCTCTGAAATCTGTTTATCTGATATGAAAAGTCTGCTTTTCTCTTGATTATTGGTAGCATGATATCTTTTTCCACCCTTTGACTTTCATTTGTGTATTCAAATTAGGCTCCTTATAGATAGAATATAGTCGGATTTTTCTTTTTATTCAATCTGACAGTCTTTTTTTTAAAATTAATTAATTAGGCCGCATTGGGTCTTAGTTGTGGCACGCAGGCTCTTCACTGCAGTGTGCGGGCTTCTTTATTTGTGGCGCACAGTCTTCTCTCTAGTTGTGGCACACGGGCTTCAGAGCGCAGAGGCTCAGTAGTTGTGGCACGAGGGTTTAGTTGCCCCGCAGCTTGTAGGATCTTAGTTCCCTGACCAGGGATCAAACCTGCGTCCCCTGCATTGAAAGGTGTTTTCTTCACCAGTGGACCACCAGGGAAGTCCCTGACAGTTTGTCTTTTAATGGAGTGTTTACACCATTTATATTTAATGTGGAATGTTGATACTGTTTTTGCTGTTTGTTTTCTAATTGCCTAATCTGTTACTGGTGTTCCTTTTTTTTCTCTCTCTCTTTTTTTGTTGAATAATTGAGTATTTTAATTATATTTTATCTCCTTTAATTGGCATGTTACTCTACAGGTGTCCCTCACTACCCTTGGGGGATTGGTTCCAGGAGCCTCCATGTACACCAAAATCCATGGATGCTCAAGCCTCTTACATCAAGTGATGTACAATGAATGCAGTTGGCCCTCCATATCCTCAGATGTGAATATAGAGGGCTGACTGTATATTTATTGAAAAAAATCCACGTATAAGTGGACCCACACAGTTCAAACCTGTGTTGTTGAAGAGTCAACTGTACTTCTTTCTTTTGCCTTTTTTAGTGATTACTTTATGATTTATAGTGTACATCTTTAATGTGTCACAGTGTATGTTCAAATCTTATTCTGTCACTTCCTGTATGACATAAGAAGGTTGCAACAGTATACTTCTGTTTTTCCTGTTCCAGGATTTGAGTTATTGTTGTCTTAACATTTTACTTCTACATATGTTATAAACTCACAGTACGTTATTGATTTTGGCTTAAGCAGTCAATTATCATTAAAAGAGATTTTAAAAATAAAGAAAAGGGGGTTTTGTATTTATCCATAGATTTGTCATTTCTGATATTTTCTATTCCTTTGTGTAAATTAAGATTTCCATCTGGTATCATTTTCCTTCTGCCTGAGGATTTGCTATAACATTTCTTATAGTGAAGGTCTGCCAGCAATGAATTCTTTCACCTTTTGTATGTCCAATGAAGTCTTTACTTCCTTTTTTTGAAATTGAGTATAGAATTTTAGGTTGACAGTGTCTTCCTTTCAGTGTTATAAAAATGTTGTACCGCTGCCATCTGATTTGTACTGCTTTCCTGGGAGAAAGTTGTCATTTGTACCTTTCCTCTGCATGATCTGTTTTCTCTGATTTTTTTGATATTTCCTCATCATCCCCAGTTTTAAATAATTATGATATGCCTTGGTATAGTTTTCTTTATATATCTTGTTCTTTGTTTGCATCATGGTCTGTGAGTTTATTGTGTTCCTGGAAAAATTTTAACTGTTTAGTTCTTCAGTTTTGTTTTTCTCTCCCCCTTTCTCTAGTCTCTTTCAGGGACCTCAGTTTCACATATATTAGACCAAGTGAAGTTGTCCTGCAGCTCATTTAAGCTCTGGGTTTGGGGGTTTGTTTGTTTTTTTTTCCCAGTCTTTTTTGTTTTCATCTCTGTGTTTCAGTTTGTAAAGTCTATTGCCATGTTTTCAGGTTCACTTCTGCAGTGTCGAATCTGTTGTTAATTCCATTCAGAGTATTTTTCATCTTAGATTTTATAGTTTTCATCTCTGAAAGTTTTGCTGCTTCTTGAGCATATGAATTATATTTTTAATTATTTTAATGTCTGTTTACACATTCTATCATCTGTCATTTCTAAATGTGTTCTGTTGTTGATTTTTCTGTTCACTGTAAGTTGTATTTTCTTGCTCTTTTGCATATCTGTAATTTTTTAGTGTATGTCAGACATGAATTTTACTTTTTTGGTTGCTGGATAACCTTGAATTCCTTTAAATATTCTTGAGCTTTTTCAGGGACACAGTTAAATTACTTGAAAACAATTTTATTTTCTCAAGGCTTACTTACTTTTAAGCTTTGTTAGGTGAGATGAGAGGAGACTCAATTCTGAGGCTACTTTTCCCCCAGTATTGATGTAATATTCTTTGGAGTATTCTATCCAGTGCTCTCTGTATTATAAGGTTTTCCATTTGGCTGGAGAGGAACATAAACTCTTTCTGACCCTTTTTAAAAACAGTGATTGTTTCACTTGCACTTGTCACCTGGTTCTTTCCCCAGCTTGAGGTTGTTTCCTCATCGTAACTTAGCTGAAGACTCAAGGAGAACCCTCTACAGATGTCTGGTGTTCTCTCTGTGCATCTTTCTGCTCACAAATTCTAGCCTTGAATTCACAACTCGCTCTCTTCAGTTCAACAAGGAGACCACCAGGCTTTTCTTGGGTTTCCCTTCCTGCTCTGTCTCCTGGAAACTCTCCAGGCTAGGCAGTCATAAAACTCACCTCATTTATTTTTCTCCTCTGAGATTACTGTCCTCAGTTACCTATTTTCCAATGTCTCAAATATGTTGTTTCATTTATATTGTCCAGTTTTCAATTGTTTAAGGCAGAAAGAGGATAAATCTGGTCCCTATTACTTAACCAAGGCCAGAAGTGGAAGTCTTAGGTACATACTATATATCTCTTACCTGCCATTCTTTTTCATGCTTTTCTTTTTCCTAGCATAGAATGCTTTTCCTTCTTTGATTAATTTAACTCCTCTTAAGTCTTCAGATTTCAGCTTGGATGAACCTCATTTGTGAAGCTTTCCATGACCTCCACTGATAGAGATAATCACTTTCTCTTCTGGATTTCAGGTTCCCTTAGTTTCTGGTACTTCTGTATATAGTACTTAATAATGGATTATTTGATTATTTATCTCCCCCAATAACATGTCGCAGGCATCCTCCTAGGTATTTTATATATTTTAAATAATTTAATCCTCACAGTACCTCATGAGGTTGTTGCTATCTTGATCCCCACACAGTGCCAGTGCCTGCCTTGAAATAGATATTTTAATAAATTTATGAATGCCTGAAGATAATTGAAGTACATCCAGAAGATAGTGATTAGAGTGTTGAGGGGGACTCAAAATGATGCCATGTTTGGAGTCGTTTAAGGAACTAGAGATGTTTAGCCTGGAGAAACCTGGAGGAACCTGAATACCATCTTCAAATGTTTGGAGGGCTGTCACATAGAAGAGGGATTACACAAGTTCCCTGTGGCCCCAAGGAGGTAAAATTAGGACTAGTGGTGAAAACTACAGGGAGATATTGTACCTTCATTAAAGGGAGAATCTTTAATAAATAGGGCTCTTTAAAAGTAGAGTAGTTAGCCTTGGAAATTTCCTTTTTACTGGGTACATTCACTGATATGTTGCATGTCTATTTAATACAGTCAGCTGTAATGTATCAATGCTGGGCTTGAAGTTACACTCTCAGCTCTTTAAATCCCATCCGGTAAGATTTAAGGGTCAATTGCAGAGTACCTGCCATTGCCTAGCACAAACTAGGCACTTACTTAGTACCCTTACCCTTGGTGGCCAGCATTGAAAAGGCAGGTAATTTAATCAACTGTTGAGAATTTGTCTGAGATTATATGATTCTTTGAAAACCTTGACTCATATATCTTAATTTTATTCTTTTGTCTGGATGTTCTTTGTCATTTATAACCACGTTTGTGTCATGGCTATTCATTATTTACCTAAGTAATCTTAAAAATAATTGATGAAGACAAGTGTGAGATGAAAAACATTTTTCTAACGTAGTTTTTGTGACTGTGAACGTAGAAAAAAGAATTCAAGCCCTCTGCTTAGTAGAGCATAGGAGTGTTGTTCTTGTGTGCCAGTTCATTTCTTCCATTAATTTAGCAAATTGGTTTTGTGTGTCTGCTATGCTCCAGGCCCTGTTAGTCAATGGGGATACAGTAGTAAATAAGGCAGGCCCTGTCTTAAGGAATCTGCATCTCCTAGGAAAAATAGACAAATAGTGAAAATGCACTGTGTTAATTGTTATAATAGATTGAATGTAGGGTGTTATGGATGCACACAGAAGATGATCTAACACTGTTTTATGAAAGTTTAGGGGTATCAGGGGAAGTATCATGGGAGAAAATAATATATAATTTGAGACCTGAGGACAAGTAGGAGTTATTCAGGCATAAAATAGTGGGGGAGAGGAATATTTCAGAAAAACATCTAATAGCCAAAGAGAAAACACGTTTGGAGAACTGAAAACCTTTAGTACACCTGGAACATGGAGTTTGTTGGTAGAGTGACAAAAATGAGACTGGAGAGCCAAGCAGGGACTAGATTATGAACAGCTTTGTGACTAATATTAGAGTCTAGACTTTATCATAAGGGAAATAGGAAACCACTGGAGTTTTTAAAGCAGGAAAATGATTTGACCAGATTTGTATTCAGAAAAGTCATTCTGTCTTTCTTAGTTGGAAGTTAATAGGTAATATGTAAAACTGAAAAATCAAGAAAAAGTACAGACATGTTATTGAGAAAGAAGGGGGTAAATATTAGAAGAAATAACTAAAAGAATTGAGGGTGGTTGTTCTTAGGACTTGGGAATCAGGGTAGGGAAGAGTTAGGTCAGGAACTGATTTTTTTTCTTCCTGTAAAAGCCTTGTAGAATGATTTAACTTTCTTAATCTATGTGCAGTGTAGTATAGTGGTTAAGAATATGGATGCTAAGACCAGACTGCCTGAGTTGAATCTTGCCTCCACTATTTATAAATTGCTTAATTTCTCTATGATTAAGTTTTCCTCTCTGTAAAAATGGGAATAACAATAGAACTTATAGAATTTTTGTGAGGATTAAATGAGTTAATACAAATAAAACACTAAAACAGTGCATGGTGTGTAATAAACACTGAGTTTTAGCTGTTATTCTTACATGTCAGCACTGTTCAGGTACTGATATATAAGGAGGATAGACAAATTTACAATCATAGTGGGGCATTTTTTAAATGTTGCTTTTAGTAATCAAGAGAACAAGTGAACAAAAAAGTCAGAACAGGTATAGAGTTCATCAGCATGATTATTAAGATTAATCTAATGCACATATAAGGAATGTTGTATGTAACAACTGTAGAGTACACATTCTTTTCAAGAACCCATGGAACATTTGTAAAATTGACCAAAGAAATTTCTCAAATATTAAAGAGTGAAAATTATATAGATTGTGATGTCTATTCACAATACATTTAAGCTAGAAGTCAACACAAAAGGTAATTGTAAAATGCCTCATAAAATTAGAAATTTAAAAATACACTTCAGATGAACCCATAAGTCAAAAAAAGAATCATGATTAAAATTGGAGAATAGTAATTTAAACTTCTATGGATCAAAATTTGGGATGCTGTTTAAGATCAGTTAAAGTTCTACATGTGGGGCTTCCCTGGTGACACAGTGGTTGAGAGTCCGCCTGCCGATGCAGGGGACATGGGTTTGTGCCCCGGTCTGGGAGGGTCCCACATGCCGCGGAGCGGCTAGGTCCGTGAGCCATGGCCGCTGAGCCTGCGCGTCCGGAGCCTGTGCTCTGCAACGGGAGAGGCCACAGCAGTGAGACGCCCGCGTACCACAAAAAAAAAAAAAAAAGTTCTACATGTGTATTTTAGAATAGAAAACCTAAAAATTAAGGAGTTTTTATTTCAGGAAACTCAGGGAAGAAAAATAGAAAAGTAGAATTATTAGCATAGGAAACATTTCAAAAGCCAAGTTCACAGGCAGTGGCCAAGGGCTAGCTCCCATAAGCAGGCTAAAGATCAGGCCTGCTATATTAACTTTTTCCAGCACATTAAGGATTTGAAACTATGGGGGCTTTGATACACTGCCAGGAGGAGAGTAAATGGGTACATCCACTTTGGAAAACAGTTTGGCATTATCTAATAGTTAACCCTGCATTTCCTCTCCTAGATATATGTGCTATAGAAACTACTACACTTGTACCATGACACATATATAAGAATACGCAGTCTCATTATTGGTAACTGTCAAAAACTGTAGAATAGGTAAATTATGGTAAACTATCACAATAGAGAATAGTACAGTATAATAGAATACAACATGAAATGAAAAATAATGAACAGCTACGTTGATACGAATAACTCATAAAAGTATTCAAATGATCCTGTTTATATAAAGTTCCAAAACAGACAAAACTTAAATATATTGTTTAGGAATACACAAATAAGGGTTGTAAGACTATATAATACACTGTTCCATACATACCATAGTAGATATTCAATAAATATTTCATAAATAAATAAATCGATTTTATCTCTGAAGCAGAAATGGTGAATACCAATTTAAAAAGAAAAGTCTAATAGAGAACAGACTTGTGGTTGCCGTGGGGAAGGGATGGATTGGAAGTTTCGGATTAGCAGACACAAACTTATATATATAGAATGGTTAAACAACAAGGTCCTACTGTATAGCATGGGGAACTATATTCAATATCTTGTAATAAGCCATGATAGAAAAGAATATAATAAAAGAATATATATATGTATAACTGAATCACTTTGCTGTATAGCAGAAACTAACAACATTGTAAGTTAACTATACTTCAATAAAATAAATTTTAAAAAAACAAAGAAGAAAAGTCTAGCTTTTATTATATATTGTAGGGAGTAAGGATGGAAATAGTAAAGATAGCTTGTGTTTATAAAGTTTCTTCTTACTAAACAAGAGACCCTTTTTCAGGCTTTTATCTTGAATATCAATAGATGAAATATGGAAATTAAATAAACATCTATATATTAAACATACATTAAACCAGCATCTGTAAATGTGCATGTGTGTCAATTCCAAAAGAAATATTTGGGCTTCCCTGGTGGCGCGGTGGTTGAGAGTCCGCCTGCCGATGCAGGGGACACGGGTTCATGCCCTGGTCTGGGAAGATCCCACATGCCACGGAGCAGCTAGGCCCGTGGGCCATGGCCGTTGAGCCTGCACGTCCGGAGCCTGTGCTCCGCAACGGAGAGGCCACAACAGTGAGAGGCCCGCATACTGCAAAAAAAAAAAAAAAGCCAAAAGAAATAGTTGCAACCCAAGGGGCTCTGGAATTATTTATCTATACTGAACTCATCTTTCAAAATAATTCTGGTGAGAAGCCATTAGAATGCCCCTATCTTCAAAAACTAGTATAGCATCAAGTTAATGAATGTTCTTTCAAATAAACTCTTGCTATTGACTATTACTATATCTAACTTTTTAAAATTGCCAATGTGTATTTTTTGAAATTCTCATCCTGATACTGCCTTGTGACTGTTAGGATGGATGACTTAACAAGGTCCTTTATGTAATTTATCAGCTTTTATATTTAAAATAATGTTTGAAAACTACTTAAGTCATCTAAACTCCAAGAAGGAAACCAAATTTTTGCCTGAGAAATCCTTTTCACAGTGAAAGGCTTTAAGTGAAAGTGGCAAACTCAGATGCCTGTGGTGGCCGCCGAGGTAGTAAATAAGAGGAGAAGGATGGGAACTGTGGCAAATCTAGATCACATAGTCCTCCCTCTCTGAACAGGGCAACTTCTACTCAACTCTGTAGCCATGAGGGAATGTGGACTGTGGTGCCAAATCTTCTAATTTTTAAAAATATGTCATATATTTGACATTAATTCAGAACTTTTAAGCACTATGCAAGTGATCCAAAACAAGTCTGTGGGCAGGATCTAGCTGCCAGGTTATTAGTTCACAAATGATTTTAAAAGTATATACAATTTTGGTAAAATAATTTTCATTGTGTTTTACATGTAGTCGACAGAGGTACGTTCTTGGAGACACAGCAATGCAGAAGATGGCCAAGTCCCATGTTTTCTTAAGTGGTATGGGTGGTCTTGGTTTGGAAATTGGTAAGCAGTATTTTTATTCATAATTTTATATGATGCTTTTGAGCAACATAATTTAAAGAATTTAATTCCTTTCCCTTGTATTATTTTCTATAAAGGAAATTAGACCCAAAACCTTGATCAGGTTCAGTTTTGATTTTGGGTGGGGGGGCAGCTGGGGCAAGAGTATTTCATACTGTTACATTCTTCCACAAGGAACCAGTAATGACTCTCCTGCTTCTCTTTTTGTGATGTTGATAGTTATTAATGATCTTTCTCTGTATCCATTAATTCATTATGGTAGAGCACACATGCACACATTCATAACAGCATGTCTGGAAGCATACACTGAAATTTTAAGAATGATTATCTCAGTGTGGTTTGATTATGGAAAATTTTATTTTTTTCATTTTGTTCATCCATATTTTCTAAGGAACCTATATTTCTTAGGTAGTAAAAAGTTAAAATTATTCAGAGATTTAACCAAACTCCATGAAGACATATCTAATATACAATTCCTAATATTAAGCTATTCCTTTTTTTTTTCTTCCCCCTTTATAGCAAAGAATCTTGTTCTTGCAGGGATTAAGGTGAGTAAATGTCCTTGGTAAGAAGAATTGTTTGTTTGTTATGAACTCTTTTTTTTTTCCTCTCATCCGTAGTGGTAATATTAGTTACACTTTGGCCTAATTATTGCTTCTTCATTTAGTAGCAAAATTGTCGTAATTCTCTATTTTCCTCCTTTTAAAAAGCTTTTTATTACAGAAAATTTCAAAATTATCCAAAAAAAGAGAATAGTGTTAGCAAAACCCCATGTATCCATCATGCACCTGCAGTTATTAGCTCATAGACAGATTTGTTTCATGTATCTTCTTCCCATTCCCCACTGCTCCCAACTGCCCAATTATTTTAATATCAATCTCAGACATCCTATTATATCATTCTTAAATATTTTACTATAAACCTCTAAAAGATAAGGGTGCCTTTTGAAAACATAACCACAGTATCACTTCCACACCTAAAAACGTTAACAGTTTTTTAAGATCATTGTTATCTTTAAACAGAACTTAGCAACTTAAACAACAGCATTTACCTCAGTTTCTTTGGGGCAGGAATCAGGTGCAACTTAGCAGATTCCTCTGAGGATCTTTCACAAAGCTCCAGTCACCGATATTGGCAGGGCCTGCAGTCATCTTGAGGCTAGGGAAAGGATCTGCTTCCCAAACCTGCCCATGTAGTTATGCATAGGATTCAGTGGCAAGGTTGTGTCGTTCAACTTGCCCACCTCAGTCCCTTGCTGGCTATTAGTCAGAGGTCACCCTCAGTTCCTTGCCATGTGGCCCTCTTCATAGGGCAGCTCACAATATGGCAGCTTGTTCCATCGGAGTAAGCAAGCAAAAGACAAGAAAGGGAGGGGCTTCCCTGGTGGCGCAGTGGTTGAGAGTCCGCCTGCTGATGCAGGGGACACGGGTTCATGCCCTGGTCCGGGAAGATCCCACATGCCGTGGAGCGGCTGGGCCCATGAGCCATGGCCACTGAGTCTGCGCGTCCGGAGCCTGTGCTCCACAACGGGAGAGGCCACAACAGTGAGAGGCCCTCATACTGCAAAAAAAAAAAAAGGGAATGTGCTAGCAAGATAAATCGCAGTCTTTTGTAACCTAATCTCAGAAGTGACATTCCATCACCTATGCTGTAGTCCTTAAAAGCAAGTCACTAGGAGGAGACAGGATTGCACAAAGGCCTGAATATCAGGAAGTGGGAATCATTGGGGTATCTTTGAAGCCTGCCTACCACGATCGTCAAGTATCTAGTTAGAGTCCATATTTTCCCAGTCGTCTAAAGAAAGAATTTTTCTTAAATTTGTTTTGTTCTAATCAGGATCCAAGTAAAGTCCATATACTGGACTTGGTTTCTTTGAATCAATAGATTTCCCTTCCCTGATTCTTTTTCTTTCTTTCAATTTACTTTTTAAAGAAATCAGGTCATTTGTCACGTGTACCTCCATCTCTGTATTTCTTATAAACTAGTCGTTATATCCAGAGAATCAGATTCAGATTTGATTCTTTGGGCACTACTGCTGCACAAGTGATATTGTGTTCTCCCATCAGGAGGAAATAATATTCTGTTATCTTTTTTTGTGATTATTACTACCTATTAATGATCACTGCCTAGATCATTATTTTATTGGGGCTGTGATATTCTATTTCTGTCATTTCTATTTTATTTATTAATGGGAATAATATTTTAGAAAAGTTTCCATTCATCACTTGTTTGGTTTCGCTACATATAGTTAGTACATGTGTAAAAGGCAAGATAAATACTTGATTTTCCCCCTTTATTTACTACTTTTCAAAATCACTGGTTTTCTCTGAATCCTCAACAGTGACAGGTGAAACTTAGGTGGTATGTGTGTATGTGAACATCATGATGGATTTAAACATATTTGATGTGTTTTGAGTCATTGATGTTCAGATTGTTTCATCTTTGCTTTGGGGGATCTTCTTGAAGCCCTTGAGTCCTTTTGACACTACCCCAGTATTCTTTGGTTGTCACTGCCTGTAAAGTCTTACCAGTGGACAGAGCTAGAACATTCATTGTGAATGAACACTGAAATTTCTGAGTTTCAAGTTTAGGATTACAGGGTACTTACTTATTTACTTCTTAGATTTTATATTTGTATCTCTTCTCTTACTATAAGGTTTTGGGTCTTAATGACATGAACCTGATTACTTATTTGCTTTATCCTATATTATATCCTGTTATATCTATGACATAGTTTTGGAATAACAGTTCCAGCATTATTATAACAATATGATTATTGAAAACAGTTTAAGATAAATTGTTTTATCCTTAGTATCCCATCTGGATTTGGCAGACAAATTAACTGCTTTCTTAAGTCACTAAATAATTCCTTTGTGTAATTATGCAACAAATTCAAATAGATAGTTTTGTCCATTTATTCACTTTACTTTGGATTTTTAGGGATTGCTTTTTTAATTTGATTTAGTTTTATTATTATATGAGACATATTCAAAGTCAAATTTATAAAGCAAAGTATATTCAGGTAAGTCTAGCATCTCTCTACCCTATTTCCTCCTTCCCTTATTAGGTTGCCTTCTTTTTTTAATCTGTTTTTAAATATAAGCAAATACATACATATAGACATGCAAATCTGTATGTGTGTATGTACATATTTATCCCCACCTGCCTTTCTTAGGTAAAGTGCCATACTTCTACCTTGCTTTTTATCACATACCAGCATATCCTGGTATTACTCCATAGTGATAAATATATTTTTTCACTTATTTTTTTCATAGCTGCATGGATATATGTTGTGTTGATGTATCATACGTAATTATACCCATTTCCTCATTGGTGGACATTTTGATTATTTCCAGTCTGTTGCTATTACACATAGTGCTGCAGCTAAGAGTCCTGTACATATGTATTTTTATATTATTTCCAGTGTGTCTTTGTGATAGATTCTTAAAAGTGGGATTGCTGTGTCAAAGGAGAAATATACTTGTCATTTTGCTAAAGAATGCCAATTTTTTTTCCTTTGAGGTTTTGTGCTACTTCATATTCCCACCAGTAATGTATGAGAATGCCTGATTTACTTCACTCTCACCAATTTGGATTTATGCCATTCTGATGAATGAGAAAAGGTGTTTCATTCTTGAGCAAGGTTGAACATACTTAAATATTTTAAAGGGCCCTATGTATTTCTTTTTCGGTATACTCTGCGTTCATATACCTTGCCCCTTTTTCTATAAGATTTGTGGCTTGAAATATAAGTTAAAAATATATTTTCCAGTTAGTCAGTTTTCTTTCTTACTTAGAACATGACCATTTGGAAATGTTAGTTTATGTGAATTTTTAAAATCTTTGTATATATGTTGATCTGTATAATGTGCTACTTTTCTAAACTTAAATTCGCTTACTGTTTTTTAAAGTAGATTTTCACATAGCATAAAGGCACCCTGGTGATGTAAGTGCATGGTAATATGCCTAATTTATTCATTTTTTTAAAGTCAACTAGGGTTCAGTACTATCTGAAAAATAAAGTACATATACACACACCTACAGCAAGCATATAGTATATTTATTTGGAATTACAATATTACCATCATGTTAATTATTTTTTACTTAATTAATTGAGAATTGTTATTGATAAATGTCATACGTGGAAAGTATTATTCTTATTGTCATCAGTATACAACTATCGTTACATGAACGTCTGTAACTTGGAATTACAATTTTACTGTGTTAAGTAATCAAAACCCTGCTTTTAACATTTGTCTTATCTCACTTCACAGTTGACAGTTGAATAATGAAGCTATATTCAAGTTAATGTAACAGTAATCTCTACCAAAAAAATCATATACTAGCATTAAAAAATTATTTTGCGTTATAAAAAAAAAACAAAGTAGTTTTTCCATGAACTTTTCTGGGTTTCCAGATGTATATAGTCATATCATCTGTGAATGGATCTAACTTTATAACCTTTCCAATTACTAGGACTTTAATTACTTTCTATTGTCTAATTAGATAATTCTTCCAAGTCAGTGTAAATAGTATTGGAAATAGTGAGCATCCTTGTCTTACTCCTGACTTTAACAGATAGTTTTCTCTTTTTTGAAGGCACTTACAATTCATGATACAGAAGAATGCCAAGCATGGGATCTAGGAACCAACTTCTTTCTCTGTGAAGATGATGTTGTTAGTATGAGAAACAGGTGAAGATAAGATATTTTGATGTATTATCATAGGATTTTTCTTTTTTCTTACTGTTGTAGTTACTTAGAATATTTTCTGTATCCAGAACACCAGTTCAATCATAGTTGTTTAACTCATAACCATAAATTCACTCTACTGTAGATAAGTAAGTGTTGACATTTAATTATTTATATTTGTCAAAAATTTAATACATTCACATTGCTACCTAGAAATGCATTTCTTTAAGATTGTTTAAGTAGGTCTTTATTATTACTGAATCATTAAGAGCCTTAAGGAGCATTGACCTATAAGGGTACACTTTGAGATTATGTGAATATGCTATATTCATATTCCATATTACTATGCTATTACATATGCTACTACTATGGAATATGACAGTGTGCTACATCTCAAGATTGTATAGTAAAAATAAGTTTCAACTTCTTTTATTCCTCTCCAGTTTAAATTCCCATGAAATTTTGAAACATTCACGTTCTTCTGATGTCATCAAAGTGTCCAAGTTTGAAAGATTGAGTATATTTATTGAACAAAAGAGTAGTAAAAGTCTTTTTTCTTTTTCTTTTCTTGTTTTAGGGCTGAAGCTGTACTTCATCGTATTGCAGAATTAAATCCATATGTTCATGTCACATCATCTTCTATTCCTTTAAATGAAACTACCGATCTTTCCTTCTTACATAAATACCAGGTTGGTACTCCATTTTATATTAGATGTTATTGACAGACTCCAAGGCAAATCATTATGTATTAATATAGTATAACTAGTTTAACCTAGTCTGTTGAGCAGCTCAAAAAATTTCAGGTAAAAAGACTTAGACTAATACATTTCAAGTGCTTTGTTTTAGGGAAAGGGCCTAGGAACTACTCACAAAGTAAATATATTGGTCAGCTATTTTCACAGTAATGTACATGAAAAACTACCCAAATTTAGTGGTTTATAGCAACATGTATTTCTTTCTCATGCATCTGCATGTCAGTTTGAGTTCTGCTGTTCTAGGCTAAACTTGAACTCCACAGTCTGGGTTCTGGTCCGTGTACCTCTCTTCTGGGACGAGGAGGCTACCTAAGACATGGTCTCATAGCAATAGCAGAAATGCAAAGGAGCGAGTGTAACCATTCAAACACATTTGTGTTGCTTCCATTAATAGTCTGTTGGCCAAAGCAGGTCACATGGACAAACCCAAAGTGAAGGAGCAGGAAAGCACACTATACTCTTCCTAAGGCCATGGGCAGAGAGTAATGTATAACCCAGGAACAAGGAAGTAAATAATGTGGACCAAAAATTCAGTGTAAGTCAGGTAACAAATAAAAACAAAATTTCTCAGCACCTTGAAAGTTCTAAAAGTGACTAGATTGACCCTGATTTTCCCTGTGATTAAATTATGATGTTATCCATCGTCTAGGGAAAAGCACTCCTGTGTTTCTTTAAGATCTCAATACTTCTGGCACTTGTGTGACTATATGCATGTGGGTTTTCCCCCCAGCACCAAACAGTTCTCCAACTCTCTGGACACCTAGCTTGGTGTCCTGCAGTTTAATCCAGTTCTGATACTGTCTGCCTGGAGAAATAGTGTTAGATTCCACAGGTTAAGGGCTCAGTCCCACAAGAACCCACACCCTCCAACCCCTTTCTGACTCCAATTTCAAGTCCAGGTTATTACCTGTGCTTCTGAGGACTGGCTATAAGTCAGAGGTTTCCACATCCCGTTCCTCAGGTTCAGTTAATTTGCCAGAGCAGCACACAGACTCAGGAAAAGAGTTTACTTACTAGATCACCAGTTTTTTGTAAAAGGCTATAACTCAGGAACTGCCAGATAGAAGAGATTCATAGGTCAAGGTATGGGGAAAGGGTTGCCAAGCTCCCATGCCCTCTCCAGGTATGCCATGTTCACAAGCTTGGAAGCTCTCTTAAGCTCCTGGTTCAGGGATTTTTGTGGAGGCTTCATTATGTAAGCATGAATGAGTAACACATTGGCCGTTGGTGATTAAGTCAGTCTCCAGCCCCAGAGGTCTGGGAGATACGGCTGAAAGTTCTGAACCTCACATACTAAGGTTGGTTCCTCTAACAACCAGCCCCCATCCTTAGGGGCTTTCCAAAAGTCTCCTCATTAACATAAACTCAGGTGTGGCTGAAAGGGCTTGTTATGAATAACAAGACATTCACTTCATCTTTATCACTCTGAAGCTATTTCAGGAAATAGGACAAAACTAAATATTATAACAAAAGATGCACCTATAGCTCTTATATAGGAAATTACAAGTGTGGTAGGAGCTATGTGGCAGGAACCTTGGATGAAGACCAAAATATATATTTCTTACTATAATCATAATATCACACCCACTTAAGAATCAGTGTAGACTTCCATTCTTGACTGGATAGCTTGAAATCCATCCTGCTACAAAGATGCTTCATAGACTGTCTACAATAGAATTGCTTAATAGACTTCCTTTTCAATGATTACATGAGGTCAGAATATGTAAGGGAGGTGCTCAGAGACCAAAAATGAATAGGTAGCTAACAGAAGACCAGTTAACTGTTGGCTGTGGTCATTTTCAGGGACAGGGTTTGCCTGTATCAGTAACCACATTTCTTGTGAATTAATGGTCACACAAAAACGATAAAAATTTGTCTATATATGATGGAAAAGTGTAATTGAGACATACCACCTTTTGTAGCTCTCTGGAACCTCAGAAAGCTACACCCTTAATGAAAGGGTGTAGAAGAACAATCTTTGCCCATCAGAACAAGAAGCTTGTCTGTTTTCTTTTGAGCTCTGAATTAAAAAAAAGATCTTCTCTGGGAGTTCATAACGATAGGCCTGCCCTCACATAAGTTTGGAGTAAACTTTATAATCCGTTATATTCTAAAATTTCGCAAGCTGAGAACTTAACATAAAACATAGTACTGCCCCTGTCCACCTCCCTGTGGCTGCCCGGCCGGCCGAAAAGTTTCTCCAGGTGCAGAATTCCGGTCTTCGTGACCACCAGCATGAGTGTGCGCACCAGTCAGGAGCCAGCCTGCCCGATGGCCCTGGGAAATGGATATATCAGAAACTGAAGCAAGAAAGTACTCGGCAGAGGGCGGAATCAAGATGGTGGACTAGGAGGATGCAGAATTCATGTCTCTGCACAACTAGGGCACCTACCAAGCACCGGTGGTGGACCACGGACGTCTATGAGGACGGGAGGAAGCCCCACAGACTGGGTCCTAAGCAGAGGCCCCGCCCCACACTTGAACGTCACCCTGCCTAAGCCCCGCCCCCAAGGCCTTTTCCAGCTGTGTGGGTCCTGAGCCTAGGCTCGGTCCAATGCTCAAACGTCACCCCCCGCACCGGCCTAGGTCCCGCCCCACCCTAACCCCACGCCTGCCTAAGTTCCATCCCTGCCTAAACTCCGACCCCATAGCCAAGGCTATTTTTTTTCTTCATTTTTTTCCTCTTTTCCTTTTTCCTCTTTTAGATTGAAGTTCTATTCTACCTTGTTGATTCACTGTTGTTCATTCATTTATATTTTATTTTTCCTAATCTTTTATTTTTCTAATTTTATTTTATTCTTTATACTTATTGTTCTCTTCTTTTGGCTTGTTCCCCTGCCCCCCGCCCAGCCCCTTTCTTTTTCTGTTATGGTTTTATTTTACCTTCTGGCAGTTGTTTCAATTATTATTTTTTTTTTTTTCTTTTGCGGTACACAGGCCTCTCACTGTTGTGGCCTCTCCCGCTGCGGAGCACAGGCTCCGAAAGCGCAGGCTGAGCGGCCATGGCTCACGGGCCCAGCCACTCCACGGCATGTAGGATCTTCCCGGACCGGGGCATGAACCCGTGTCCCCTGCATCGGCAGGTGGACTCTCAACCACTGTGCCACCAGGGAAGCCCCAATTATATTTTTATTTTTCCTAATATATTTTTTATCTTTCTAAATTTATTTTGTTTTTTATTCTTTGATATTGTACTGCTTTTTAATCTTTCTTTTTTTTTTTCCTTTTTTTTTTTTTTTTGCCACGCCCTGCAGCTTGCAGGATGTTGGTTCCTATTCCAGAAGTTGGGCCCAAGCTCCTGTGGTGCGAGCTCTGAGTCCAAACCACTGGACTAACAGAGAACCTCAAACCCCAGGGTATATTAATCAGAGTGAGGCCTCCCGGAGGTTCTAATCTCAGCACCAAGACCCGGCTCTATCCAACTGCCTGCAAACTCCAGTGTTGGAATGCCTCAGGCCAAACAACCAGTAAGACAGGAATACAACCCCACCCATCAAAAAAAAAAAAAAAACAAGACAAAAAAATGTGTTACAGATGAAGGAGCACGGTAAAAACCTACAATACCAAATAAATGAAGACAAAATAGGCAACCTACCTGAAAAAGAATTCAGAGTAATGATAGTAAAGATGATCCAAAATCTAGGAAACAGAATGGTGAAAATACAAGAAACATTTAACAAGGGTCTAGAAAAACTAAAGAGCAAACAAACAGTGATGAACAACACAATAAATGAAATTAAAAATAGTCTAGAAGGAATCAATAGCAGAATAACTGAGGCAGAAGAACGGATAAGTGAGCTGGAAGGTAAAATGGTGGAAATAACTGCCAGGGAGCAAAATAAAGAAAAATGAGTGAAAAGAATTGAGGACAGTCTCAGAGACCTCTGGGACAACATTAAACACACCAACATTTGAATTATAGGGGTCCCAGAAGAAGAAGAGAAAAAGAAAGTGTCTGAGAAAATATTTGAAGACTATAGTTGAAAACTTCCCTAACATGAAAAAGGAAATAGTCAAGTCCAGGAAGCTCAGAGAGTCCCATACAGGATAAACCCAAAGAGAAACACACCGAGACACATATTAATCAAACTATCAAAAATTAGGTACAAAGAAAAAATATTAAAAGCAGCAAGGGAAAAGCAACAAATAACCTAGAAGGGAATCCCCATAAGGATAACAGCTGATCTTTCAGCAGAAACTCTGCAAGCCAGAAGGGAGTGGCAGGACATATTTAAAGTGATGAAGGAGAAAAACCTACAACCAAGATTATTCTACCCAGCAAGGATCTCATTCAGTTTCGACAGAAAAATTAAAACCTTTATAGAGAAGCAAAAGGTAAGAGAATACAGCAAACCAAACCAGCTTTACAACGAATGCTAAAGGAAAGTCTCTAGGCAGGAAACACAAGAAAAGGAAAAGACCTACAATAACAAACACAGAACAATTAAGAAAATGGCAGTAGGAACATATATATTGATAACTACCTTAAATGTAAATGGATTAAATGCTCCAACCAAAAGATATAGACTGGCTGAATGGATACAGAAACAATATGCTGACTACAAGGGACCCACTTCAGACCTAGGAGCACATACAGACTGAAAGTGAGGGGATGGAAAAAGATATTCCATGCAAATGGAAATCAAAAGAAAGCTGGAGTAGCAATTCTCATATCCACAAAATAGACATGAAAACAAGACTATTACAAGAGACAAAGAAGGACACTGCATAATGATCAAGGGATCAATCCAAGAAGATATAAGAATTGTAAATATTTATGCGCCCAACATAGGAGCACCTCAATACATAAGCCAAATGCTAACAGCTGTAAAAGGGGAAATCAACAGTAACACAATCATAGTAGGGGATATTTACACCCCACTTTCACCAATGGACGGATCATCCAAAATGAAAATAAATAAGGAAACACAAGCTTTAAATGATACATTAAAGAAGATAGACCTAAAATTTTTAGGAAATTCCATCCAAAAACAGCAGAATACACTTCTCAAGTGCTCATGGAACATTCTCCAGGATAGACCATATCTTGGGTCACAAATCAAGCCTTGGTAAATTTAAGAATATTGAAATTGTATCAGATATCTTTTTGGACCACAATGGCATGAGACTAGATATCAATTACAGGGAAAAAAAACTAAAAAATACGAACACTTGGGGAGACTAAACAGTATGCTACTAAATAACCAAGTGACAACGACCCAAAACCTATGGGATGGAACAAAAGCAGTTCTAAGAGGGAAGTTTATGGCAATACAATCCTACCTCAAGAAACAAGAAAAATCTCAAACAGCCTAACCTTACACCTAAAGCAATTAGAGGAAGAAGAAGAAAAAAACCCAAAGTTAGCAGAAGGAAAGAAATCACAAAGATCAGATCCAAAAAGAAATGAAAAAGAAATGAAAACATAGCAAAGATCAATAAAACAAAGAGCTGGTTATTTGAGAAGTTAAAGAAAATTGATAAACTGTTAGCCAGATTCATCAAGAAAAAAAGGGAGAAGACTCAAATCAATAGAATTAGACATGAAAAGAAGTATCAACTGACACTGAAGAAATACAAAGGATCATGAGAGATTACTACAAGCCATTATATGCCAATAAAATGGACAACCTGGAAAAACGAAAAATTCTTACAAAAGTAACAACCTTCCGTGACTGAACCAGGAAGAAATAGAAAATATAAACAATCTAATCACAAGCCCTGAAAATGAAACTGATTAAAAATTTTCCAACAAACAAAAGTTCAGGACCAGATGGCTTCACAGGTGAATTCTATCAAACATTTAGAGAAGAGCTAATACCTATCCTTCTCAAACTCTTCCAAAATATAGCACAGGGAGGAACACTCCCAAACTCATTCTTCGAGGCTACCATCACTCTGATACCAAAACCAGACAAAGATGTCACAAAAGAAGAAAACTATAGGCCATTATCACTGATGAACATAGGTGCAAAAATCCTCAAAAAATACTAGCAAACAGAATCCAGCAGAACATTAAAAGGATCATACACGATGATCAAGTGGGGTTTATCCCAGGAATGCAAGGATTCTTCAGTATATGCAAATCAATCAATGTGATAAACCATATTAACAAATTGAAGGAGAAAAACCATATGATCATCTCAATAGATGGAGAGGGCTTCCCTGGTGGCGCAGTGGTTGAGAGTCCGCCTGCCGATGCAGGGGACACAGGTTCGTGCCCCGGTCCAGGAGGATCCCACATGCCCTGGAGCGGCTGGGCCCATGAGCCATGGCCACTGAGCCTGTGCGTCCGGAGCCTGTTGCTCCACAACGGGAGAGGCCACAACAGTGAGAAGCCTGCGTATCGCAAAAAAAAAAAAAAAGAAAAAAAAGATGGAGAAAAAGCTTTCGACAAAGTTCAACATGCATTTATGATAAAAACTCTCCAGAAAGTAGGCATAGAGGGAACCTACCTCAACATAATAAAGGCCATGTAGGACAAACCCACAGCCAACATTGTTCTCAATGGTGAAACACTGGAACCATTTCCACTAAGATCAGGAACAAGAAAAGGTTGCCCACTCGCACCACTGTTATTCAACTTAGTTTTGGAAGTTTTAGCCACAGCAATCAGAGGAGAAAAAGAAATAACAGGAATCCAAATCGGAAAAGAAGTAAAACTGTCACTGTTTGCATATGACATGATAGTATACATAGAGAATCCTAAAGATGCTACCAGAAAACTACTAGAGCTAATCAATGAATTTGGTAAAGTAGCAGGATATGAAATTAATGCACAGAAATCTCTTGCATTCCTATATGCTAATGATGAAAAATCTGAAAGAGCAATTAAGGAAACACTCCCATTTACCATTGCAACAAAAAGAATAAAATATCAGGAATAAACCTACCTAAGGAGACAAAAGACCTGTATGCAGATAATTATAAGACACTGATGAAAGAAACTAAAAATGATACAAACAGATGGAGAGATATACCATGTTCTTGGATTGGAAGAATCAACATTGTGAAAATGACTCTACTTCCCAAAGCAATCTACAGATTCAGTGCAATCCCTATCAAACTACCACTGGCATTTTTCATAGAACTAGAACAAAAAATTTCACAATTTGTATGGAAACACAAAAGGCCCCAAATAGCCAAAGCAATCTTGAGAAATGAAAACGGAGCTGGAGGAATTAGGTTCCCTGACCTCAGACTATACTACAAAGCTACAGTAATCAAGGCAGTATGGTACTGGCCAATAACAGAAATATAGATCAATGGAACAAGATAGAAAGCCTAGAGGTAAATCTATGCACATATGATCACCTTATCTTTGATAAAGGAGGCAAGAATATACAGTGGAGAAAAGACAGCCTCTTCAATAAGTGGTGCTGGGAATACTGGACAGCTACATGTAGAAGAATGAAATTAGAACAATTCCTAACATCATACACAAAAATAAGTTCAACTAACATCATACACAAAAATAAGTTCAAAATGGATTAAAGACCTAAATATAAGGCCAGACACTATAAAATTCTTAGAGGAAAACATACGCAGAACACTCTATGATGTAAGTCACAGCAAGATCCTTTTTGACCCCACCTCTTTGAGAAATGGAAATAAAAACAAAAATAAACAAATGGGACCTAATGGAACTTAAAAGCTTTTGCACAGGAAAGGAAAACATAAACAAGACGAAAAGACAACTCTCAGAATAGGAGAAAATATTTGCAAATAAAGCAACTGACAAAGGATTAATCTCCAAAATATACAAGCAGCTCATGCAGCTCAATATCAAAAAAACAACCCTATCCCAAAATGGGCAGAAGACCTAAATAGATATTTCTCCAAAGAAGATATACAGATTGCCAACAAACACATGAAAGGATGCTCAACATCACTAATCATTAGAGAAATGCAAATCATAAGTACAATGAGCTATCACCTCACACCGGTGAGAATGGCCATCATCAAAAAAATCTACAGACATTAAATGTTGGAGAGGGTGTGGAGAAAAGGGAACCCTCTTGCACTGTTGGTGGGAATGTAAATTGGTACAGCCACTATGGAGAACAGTATGGAGGTTCCTTAAAAAACTAAAAATAGAACTACCATATGACGCAGCAAACCCACTACTGGGCGTATACCCTGAGAAAACCATAGTTCAAGAAGGGTCATGTACCACAATGTTCATTGCAGCTCTATTTACACTATCCAGGACATGGAAGCACCCTAAGTGTCCCTCAACAGATGAATGGATAAAGAAGATGTGGCACATATATACAGTGGAATATTACTCAGCCATAAAAGGAAACGAAATTGAGTTATTTGTAGTGAGGTAGATAGACCTAGAGTCTGTCATACTGAGTGAACTCTAATGTGTGACTGTAAGTCTAGTGCATCATTAACCTAAGGACCTCACCATTTGGAAGTTACAGTTTTCTCCATCAGCTTCCCTTATCCTTTTTGGTCTGATTCTTTTCCTCAAACTGTGGAAACGTCTTTTTTCAAGTTGCTTTTGTTGCAGAGTTAAGCAAATGGCTGTTAGCAGCTGTGGTAAAAAAAATCCACAGAATACCCCAACTGTTCATCTGCTTCTCAGAAAAATGTACTTTGTGTATTTTTTTGTAAAACAAAGCTTTTTCCAGTGTCAGTGGTGGAAATGTCACAGAAATTGATCATTGGTAGTTCAGAATTTATAGTTTCACCAGAGAGAAAAAAAGAAAGACAAGCCAGCAAAGGTATTACCTCTGGAAAAGATTTGGTAAATATTGAAGATTCTACATCTCAACACAAGTTGGTGTCCCATTCCCTAATTCTATCTCTAGGTTCATCCATAGACCATGGGCCCTTGTCAGCCAATTCATTGCCTTCTTAACTATTAAAGTAACGTTTCTTTCTTACATAAGGGGTGAGAGAAGTTGGTTGATAATTTCTTTTATGCTGTTTCCAACCACTGCCCAAGTTAATGATTTCCCAGGATTATGAATAATTCAGAATGTTATTCCAGCTTCTTTTTTAAAAAATGGTTTATATGGAAATGAATTGGTTTTCAAATTGAATTAAATCAGAATTTTGGGGCATTTTCTTCAATTGATTCAGAATGAGATTTATGGTTGTGGTTAAATATAGGATGGTTATTATTTAAGACAGTTCCTGGTTATGTAGATGGAATATCAAATACACCTTACAAAACTGACTTGCATTAGTTACAATCTATGACTACCCAGTTGGACTGGTTTTGGTATATTCACCTTTTATAGAGAAGAGGCACTGTGGAAGACTGTCATTGATATAGCACAACTTTGGAGACAGAGAGCAGTAAGTTTAAGAAAAGTTAGGTTATCAGCCCTTAAATTTTTACCTTTTTCAAATTTTCACCCTAAACTCTTATTTCTGATTTGTATTATGGTATAGTTTTTGCCATATAGGTGTCTCTGAGTGAATTGTTGCTATGTTATTTTCATTCAAAGCATATTTTGTGAATGTCCGATCAGTAATTTTTTGTGTATAACATATTTGAGATGATTGTTATGTCTTGAAACAAGTGTGATTGAGAAAGCTGTGAAGGTGCCTTGTGATTTTAAAGATTTTAAGTCTTGATTTTACTTCTATGCACATTATCATGTAGACTTGCCTGCATTCAGGAGATTATATTGAATAACTTCCTAAGGCCTCTTTTAGCCTAATGAGTGAATGAATTATACAGGGCTTAGAATTTGAAAAAGACAGTAAACTATCATGTACACAATAAATATCTTGACACACACACACACACACACACACACACACACACACAAAGCATAGTACTAAGCTGGTGATATGCTGGAATGCCAGACAGAAACAGAAGATCTAGAGGCATATACCCTCAACCAGGCCACAGTATATTCTAATATGTAAAGCTCCTATGAGGCTGTGTTCATAATACAAAATAATAAGACAGGAAAAAGCAGTTCAGCATGATCAAGAGTCAGTGGATATAACAAACAATAGAATTAAACCTCCAAGAATTTCAGACAATAGAATTATTGGATAGGGACTATAAAATATAGATGTTCAAACAGACTAAATCTTACAAGAAGGGATTAAATATACAACAGGAAAATAAGACACTATTGAAAGCAATCAGGCAGATATAACCAAATAGAACTTTTAGAAATGAAAAATATAGTCCTAAAAATTAAAACAATGAATATATTAAATAGTGGATAGATACAACTGGAATAAGAATTAATAAATCGAAAGATAGAGCTGAGGAGATTAGTGAAACCACAGGGACTTCCCTGGTGGTGCAGTGGATAAGAATCCACCTTCCAGTGCAGGGGACAGGGGTTTGAGCCCTCGTCCGGGAAGATCCCACATGCTGCAGAGCATCTAAGCCCGTGCACCACAATTACCGAGCCTGTGCTCTAGAGCCCATGTGCCACAACTGCTGAGCCCGTGTGCTGCAATTACTGAAGCCCCCACGCCTAGAGCCCGTGCTCTGCAAGAAGTGAAGCCACCACAATGAGAAGCCTGCATACAGCAACAAAGAACAACCTCTGCTTGCCACAGCTAGAGAAAGCCCACGCACAGCAACGAAGACCCAACGCAGCCAAAATAAATAAATAAATAGAATTAAATCTAAAAATAAAAACTACAGCTCACAGTAATAAGAGAATATACTAAAGAGAAATTAAAAGAAATGAGAGCTTGAATAAAAAGGTCTAATTCGTGAGATTGGACTTCTAGAAAAAGTCATATTCAAATTATGGTTGAGAATTTTCTAGCATTGATGAAACACAAATTAGACTCAGTATGTACTGGGTCTAATAGGATTTGATTTTACCCTAATTGCAAGCCAGTAAGTTAGCCTGTTACAGTTTCATGGATGCTGGCAGAAAACATGAGATTCCTGGATCAGAGACTAAGGACTTTATTACTTAGAGCATGGTAAATGTGTGAGCATGATATTTGCCTTGTTTCCTCCTGCATTCCTCCAAATCCCACCTGTGCAGTGCAGAGGGCTCAGTGGATGCCTGCACATGTAGTGCGTTCCTTTAGAGGAAAGGAACATTGAGCTTGGGGAACTTGCTGTTTTATAGCAAGCAGTGAACAAGCTTGCTCTTTGTCCCAGAGGGAGACATCACCTCACTTCTCAAGTCTGCACAAGGCAAATACAAACCTGAGAAACAGCCCACGTAAAGAATGGTCAGAGCCTTGCATTCGTGGTATACCCAGTGAGAGATATATAAACAGTAAGAGATCGATGGAGGATTACCGCTCTGTAGGAATCACACCCTGTTCTAAGCTAGATAAAACTAAATCCATACCTGGTTATTTGTAGTGAAACTAAGTTATCCATTTCATGGAAACCAGCAGTAAGGAAAGCTCTGGACTGAGCGTGTCAACCTGCTTTTGCCACTTGATAGATAAATGACCCTAAGAAAATATTTGACCTTTATGAGTTTAAGTTAGCTATGATAAAGTCTAATTATAAAACCTTCTCTACTTATCTCACAGGGTGATGATAAAAAACTAAAGTAAGCATTGAAAATTATAATTTGCTATCTTAAATAACAGAACTTGGTGGCACTGTCATAAATAAAAGTTGTAATATTGTGAATCTGTTGAATCTCTGCAGTAAAAGTAAAAGAAAGCTCAGCCAACTAATGTATCTCTTTGAAAATGTAATTGTTTTAAGCTAGCATTTAATTAATATTTTGATGACTAAGCATTTCCATGGCAGTAACAGGTAAAATAAAATCTCCAAGGGGCTTCCCTAGTGGTGCAGTGGTTGAGAGTCCGCCTGCCAATGCAGGGGACACAGGTTCGTGCCCCGGTCCGGGAGGATCCCACATACCGCGGAGCGGCTGGGCCCGTGAGCCATGGCCGCTGAGCCTGCACGTCCAGAGCCTGTGCTCCGCAATGGGAGAGGCCACAACAGTGAGAGGCCCACGTACCGGAAAAAAAACCCCAAAAAAAAACCTCCAACCATTTGGGTTGTGTAAATGCCACATAGGATATTAAGGTTTGCTTCTAATTGTGATGATAATTGAAATTAGTGTGGGCAGGTTTTGTCCTGTATATACTATGACATTTTATGTAAGGGACTTGAGTATCTGCAGATTTTGGTATCCACAGGGAGTTCTAGAACCAATCCCCTGCAGATACCTAGAGATGGCTGTATATGTTACTTTTACTTTTGCTACTCTGTACCTCTGAAGGTATTGACCTTAAAATGGAGTACAATATGATAGTATTTTTTACCAAGAAAACAAGGTATTTTTAGCATAGTGCAAACTGAAATGCTTCTGATTTAGAAGTTGTACATTACCAAAATAATTGTTTATTTTTTAATCTTTAATTCTTGTATTCTTCTCAACAGTGTGTAGTATTGACTGAGATCAAACTATCATTTCAGAAGAAGATCAATGACTTTTGCCGTTCTCAGTGCCCTCCAATAAAGGTAATAGTATCACTTAATAATGACACATAGTTTACCAAAGGAAAAGCACTTTCAGTATTAGAATTTATAGCTTTTCAGTGAGTTATATAAGAAACTTTTTACATGAGGACAATCAATAATACTTTTTAATTTTGGTTTTCGAAGTGTGGTCCAAGGACACTGAGGGTCCCTGAGACCCTTTCATAGGGTCTGCAAAGTCAAACTATTATAATATTACTGAAATGTTATTTGCTTTTTTCACTCTGATTCTCTTATGGGGTGCAATAGAGTTTACAAAGTCTACTTGATATGTGGTGATATTATTGCTCTGACAGCTAATTGAAAGTGTGTGTGTGTTCTTGTCTTTTAAGTGTTTCTTGGTTTTACTTTCTAACACAGTAAATATCAGTAGGTATAACCCACATAAATAAAATCTAATTGGGTCATCAGTAATTTTTAAGAATGTGAAGGGATCGTGAAACCAAAAAGAAAGAGAACTGTTGAATTGTAACAGTAGAGTAGAGGTGGCTAGACCAGTTAGGGGCTAATGCAGTAAGTAGTCCAAGTGAGAGATACTTGTGCCTTGATGGGAATAGAGAGTGTGAGAAGTCATTGAATTCGAGGTATCTTTTGTAAAAACAGACTAATGGGATTGAGAATGGATGAATAAGAGTTGTGAAGGAAAGAATGATAAAGAATGACTCCTAGATTTTTGTTCAGAGTAATTAGGTATTGTTAAGTAGTGATGACATTGAGAAGAATGGAAAGAGGTCTAGATGAGAAGAATGGAAAGAGGTCTACATCCCCTACAACTGCATACATATTACTAACTCCACCTCCTTCGTGGGGTCCTTTGTTCCTTTGGCAAAAGGAAAATGCTATTTGTTCCTTTGAGATAGGCACTAAACTATCATCATACTGTATAAAATAGATGTGCTGAAAATCTTTGGATTGTGGTACTTACATAGCATATTTATACTCTGTAGAACATTTGTGTTGTTTTACAAATTAAATTAAGTAGATGAATAAGACAGAGTAGTCAGTAAACTTAGAACAGAACACAAAAGTTTTACAAAATAGGGCTTCCCTGGTGGCGCGGAGGTTGGGAGTCCACCTGCCGATGCAGGGGACACGGGTTCGTGCCGCAGTCCGGGAGGATCCCGCGTGCCGCAGAGCGGCTGGGCCCATGAGTCATGGCCGCTGGGCCTGCGCATCCGGAGCCTGTGCTCCGCAACGGGAGAGGCCACAGCAGTGAGAGGCCTGCGTACCGCAAAAAAAAAAAAAAAAAAAAAAGTTTTACAAATAATTACACAAGGTTGTAAAGTAAAATCTTTATGTGATTGATGCATATATTCATACTTTAAAGTTGTTTTGCAAAGAAAGAAATTGTCCTTGAGTTTGCAGCTTTTAAACTTAAAAAAAAAGCTTATAAGTTTCTTCTCAGTTTTATGTCTCATAAAAAATGCTGTAGGTACCTATTTTGATAGTAAAGGCAGTGCATGATCAAGTAGGAGGTAGTCTTCTGTTAGCTATTTCACTACCTCATATAATAGGTGGTATAAATTATTTTAATGGGCTACGTTCTTATGCCCAAATATGATTGGCTTTAGTTCTTGTTAGAAAAATATCACCTTATACAGGATCATATGTGTTACAGATTAAGACTTTTTCTTTATTATCAGTATGTCTAAAACTAACTGAGCACAAAAATAATTTCTTTACATTTTCTTAGACTGGAGAATGTTATAAAAATCACTTTCAATAAAACATTTATGATTGTGTTTAAGAATCTGATTCTTACCTTTCATAATTTCGATGTGCACTGTTAGTACCTCAGCCCCTTTCCTGTTGACGCCACTCTGAGTTTTTAGCTGTTTTATTTTCCTTCAACTCTACCGCTTTTGGTGAATGGACACTCCATTCTTCTTTTCTAAAATGAAAGGTAAGAATTCACTGCTAGACTGTCAAACCAAGTTATCTTTCTTATATTCTGTGCTTGATTTTTAGGGCAAGGCACGAATTTTTGTTATTTAAAAATTATAGAATGTACAATGATGGTGTGCTGATGTTGCTTCTAATTTTGTTAACACTAGATATCCAGTCCGAAATATCAAAATCCTTGATTCCAAAACCAATTTACAAACAAATTATCATATTTGTGGTCACTTTATACCTCAAATAATATGCTTAATTATAAATAAAATTGTCACCAAAAGGCCTAAGATAGTTGAGGGGTTTTTTTTCTTTATATAAATGTATAAGCTTGAACTTGTTTCTTCATTTCACAGTTCATCAGTGCAGATATACATGGAATTTGGTCACGGTTGTTTTGTGATTTCGGTGACGAATTTGAAGTTTTAGATACAACAGGAGAGGAACCAAAAGAGATTTTCATTTCAAATATAACGCAAGTATGATTATATACATATATTATTGTATATGTATATGATTGATTTTTTTAAGTTGATGTGAAAACTATTTTTTAAAAGGTGATATTAGCAAAATATTGTAATATGCAGTATTTTTTATTTGTTTAAAATTGAAGTTAGAATATTAAGAGAGAGTATTCTGGATTCCATCTAACATTTTTTAACAATTGATGAACATTTGCTTATGTCATTAATTTTAATTTTGTTCTCTGTCATGTTCCTGTGGGACATGAATTGTGAGTCAGTGTTTACTGAACTGTTGATTTGTCAGATCATAGATGTACTAAGTATGTAATAAGTCACTTGGCCCAACACTCTGACTCCAGGAAGATGAACACTTAAGTCATCATAAACAAAAGCTTTTCTAATTTGTTATATTTCTAAAACATTATTTGGAGGATGAGAAAAGTTTAAGAGTTAATTAACCTTCAAATCAAAAACTCTGAATTTTCTAACCATGTTCTCTTAATATCATGCAAGCTTAATTTTTTATTCCCTGAAAGAATTGGAGAAATTATTATGATCCATTTTTACTACTTTTTCTGTAGTTTAGCCTAAATCATTAACTTTATTTGCACTCTTAATGATCAATTTACATTAAAGCTCAAAAGAAACCAAACATAAGGAAATGATAATAAACTTTGACTGAATAGTATTTGTGATTTTATCTTTATGCTTTCTTTTTAAAGCCAGTGTAATGTTGCCTTTCTCACCCCTTTTTAAGAAAAAATTCATTGAAAAATCATTTTGTGTATCTCTTTGCTTACAGAATGGTTATTGTTCAGCCTTTTACCTTCTCTAGTTATTGTTAGTTTGTCCCTAAGAATATTATAGAGTTAGAATAAGCTCCAAGGGATCTTGTATTGCACTGATATTGTCTTTTTTTGACTAGTGCAGGAAATATGGAGGTTATCCATAAAAAATTAGAAAAATATCATGAATGTTCCCATTTAACTTATCTGTAAATTATTTCTCCTTAAAGTCCTTATGAATTCTGTTCTTGCTGAGATATTAGTAAACCCACATTACATTAATTTTATCTACATGTTTGTGATCATAATTGTATTTCTCAAACTCTTAAACAGCAAGAGAATTTTTAGAATCTACATACTTATGAAAGAGAGAATTATAATTCTATTAGTTTTTATGTAAATTAAATTATTATCACATTATTCAAGCAATGTGATGGATTATATGCAGTTAGGAAATTTCCTGGTGTCTGACCTATCTCATCCACCTTTTAGGTGAGTTAAGCCAATTCCTTCCTGTTTTTATCTTGATAAGCAGGGATACATAATATTTCTTTGCTTTAAAGTGTTGGATAAGCTTTAAACTACCACTTTCCTGGCTTTAAATTTCCATCCTCTGTTCTTACATTTCTTTGATCTTCAAAGTTAGACTCATCTTTTATGTACAGAGTCTGTCATGAATGACTTTGAAACTTACCATTCAGTCACTTTGAATGTTTTTATAAATCGCAAGAATCTTTGCATCTGTGAAATATTTGAACTCCCTTGTGGAATCTGTTTCCCCCAAACATAGAAATTATATTTTAAACATTCATAATAAAATAAGTTTGAAAATCACATAATAAAATGATAAGTCACTATTTTGTTACAATTCTTTAAAGCATTGCTTTTAATATGGAAGGAGAAGAATGGCTTGGAATTTTGGTTATTTTGAGAATTTTATGATAATATGTTCCTTTTTGTGTGAGATTTGGAATTTGTACAAAAAAGGAATACATGGACTTGTTTTTTAGTATATTACTCTTATTTCTAGGCTAATCCTGGCATTGTCACTTGCCTTGAAAATCGTCCTCACAAACTTGAAACAGGACAATTCCTAACATTTCGAGAAATTAATGGAATGACAGGCTTAAATGGATCTACACAACAAATAACTGGTAAGTTTATGTGTTTTATTAATTCATTTATACTTATCCATTATTCAGCATGTTTACAGTTCAGACACTATACTCAGTGTCAAGAACACACCATCAGCTCAGACAGACATGATCCAATTCTTGGCCTCAAGACATTTAATCCAGGTGAGGGGATACTGACATTCAGCAGTGATGGTATAAAGAGAGAAAAGGCATTCTGGGAACTCTAACCTTAGCAAGGAAACCTACTCACTTTTGGTACAGCAGCAGTGGGGACAGGGTATCTTGATTAAAATTGATTGCATTGGCTTACGAAGATGATGAAAAGAATATTCTGTGCAGAGACAAACAGTAAGAAGCAAGATAGAATTCAAAGAACTTAAAGATATAATATAGCAGGGGTGACAGTGGGAGTTGAGATAGCAAGAGTCTTAAGACATTTAAGAGAAAACTTTATGGTAGGTGAGCGAAGATTCTGGCACCTTATTTACACATTAGGGAGTGCAAGAAGAGGAGCAGGTTTTGGAGAGAGATAATGAGTACAGTCTAGGCTTGTTGGGTGAGGTGACAGTGAAGTATTCAAGTGAAGATATATGTTTTTGTTCAGTGGCTTGGATAAAGGGATGAATGGATGTTACTGCAGGCAGGTTTGTGGATTTATTGGCAAGAAGCTGTAGGAATGTTTTGTCAGTGGACTGAGATGAAATCATGACCCAAAGGAGAGGTAAGGTGGTAAGGCCAGAGATTTGAGGAGAATAAACATTTTAAAAAATCGAAAAATCATCAGGCTTCATTTAGGATCCATTTGAAGTTGAAAATAATGAATTTATAGCAGTGTTAGTCTGTGTAGTTTGTGATTTTCCTCCAGCCATGTTTAAAAGAGCTAAAGACATTGCTAGATGTCTTGTAACTCAGAGACAGCATGTTTACACCTGTTCAGTTGAGAGTGATTCAGTTTTATCTTTAGGGCATCTAAAAGTATAATTATGTGATTAGTGTATAGACTAGTAAATGGATTACTTTTATTTTTCTTTTCATGACTACGAGATGGATCCTTAGGAGAGAAAAAAAAAAAATCAGTCCCTGTTACGAGCTCTTTATACCAAAACAACTTTGGATCTATATTTAAGAATCTTTGGGGAGTTCCCTGGTGGCACAATGGTTGAGACTCTGCTGCCAGTGCAGGGGGCCAGGGTTTGATCCCTGGTCAGGGAACTAGATCCCACATGCGTGCCGCAACTAAAAGTTTGCATGCCACAACTAGGCAGTCCACGAGTCACAACTAAGGAGCCCACCTGCTGCAACTAAGACCCGGCGCAACCAAATAAATAAATATTAAAAAAAAAAAATCTTTGGTAACAAAACTGTTGGATTGTTTCCCAGACTGTATCTAAATATGTAAAATATAGATTGAGATCACTGATATTAAAGAATTTTTATCTGTTTTTGCATAAATTGACTCAACTATTTAGGACTATCCTTTGTTGTGTTGGGGGCCATGCAATGGTGGATTGCGGTGCTGGATCTGCATCTTGAGGCTATATGTATATATTAACAGGAGAAGCCACTGGATATCAAGGAATGAAAATAAAACCCACATTTTGTACCAAAAATTCTTTGGGCAGAGAGAGAATATTTGAATAGAGTAGCAGTTTATGAAACTTTTTTTTTCTTAACATTTATTAGTTGGTACTTACTGCTCTAAAGTAATTTTCTGTTATTTGAAAAACATTTTTAAATAGCTAAAACAATATATGCTTATTCTAGATATATATATATTTATGTTTAGGTAGAGTTAAAAATGAGTACTAGTTCAGACCTCCCCTCTACTCCAGAAGTAACAGCAGCTAAGTTTGATGTTTACTCTGCTGACCTTTTCTGTCTACTTAATATATAAACCTTGTTTATTTAATTTAATTTTGTGAATAAGCAAATCGTTCAAAAACAATAGAAGGGGGACTTCCCTGGTGGTACAGTGGTTAAGGATCCACCTGCCAATGCAGGGGACATGGGTTCGATCCCTTATCCGGGAGGATACCACATGCCACGGAGCAACTAAGCCCATGCACCACAGCTGCTGAGCCTGCACTCTAGAGCCCGCGAGCCACAACTACTGAGCCCGCATGCCACAACTAGTGAAGCCTGCACACCTGGAGCCCGTGCTCCGCAACAAGGCAAGCCACCACAATGAGAATCCCATGCACCGCAATGAAGAGTAGACCCACTCACCGCAACTAGAGAAAGCCCATGCACAATGAAGACCCAGTGCAGCCAAAAATAAATAATTAATTTTAAAAAAAATAGAAGGCAAGTGTTTATAGTGAAAACTTTATTGCCCACCTATGGCTCCCACTCATTCTTACCTGTCCACTATTCTTAGTTTATTGTGTGCCCTTCCAGGTTTCCTTATGCATTTTTACATGCAAGGTAACATATTATGACTAGAGCTACCCTTTGCCTTTTCATTAAATTAAACATCTAGATGGTCTTTTCACATCAGTAATTGTAGAATAGTCTCCTGTATGATTGAAAGTGGTATAGTATAATTTTGATTTGCATTTTACATTTTATGAATGAGATTAAGTATCTTTTCTTAAGTTTTAGAGCTATTTCTTTTTCCTTTAATGTGAATCATCTGTCCTTTGCCCACTTTCTCACTGAGTTGTTATTTTTCCCCAGAACTCCTAATATATAGGGCATGTTTGCTGAGTTTTTTTTTTTTAATATGAGTCGCAAAAATTTTTTTCTAGTTTGGCATTTGACTTTGCTTGTGATGGCTCTATGTGTATATGATGTCAAAGCTTTCAATTTTTTCTTTTGAGTCATAATTAGGAAAACCTTCCTTACTGCAAAGTTTTAAAGCAATTTTTCTCCTATGCTCTTATCTAATAATTTTTTGTCATCGTTTTTGATATTTAAAACTTTTATCCATTTGGAATACTTTCCCAGATGGCTTTTTTTCCAAAAGATTTATTGAGTATCTTTTCTTTGCTCGTTTGAGGTACCACCTTAATTGTGTCTCTTGTGGGTCTGTTACTGAATAATCTATTCTGTTTGTCTGCCTGTCTATTCATGAACCAGTATCATACTATTTTAATTATTATGAATTATATATAAAGTATCAGTATATTAATTATTGAGTCTTTATAAAGTATTTTAATATCTAATAATAAGCACCTCTCATTCCTTTTTTTTCCTTCCAAGTTTTCTTGGCCATTTTTGCTTAAGTCCTTATATTTGTATGGGAAAAATAATCTGTCTAGCTCTCCACACTTCCACCCACCACCAAATAAAATGATTTATACTGAGATCTTAATTTTGTAAACTATGAAAAATTAACATCTTTATGGTGATAAACCTTCAAATTTAAATACTTATATCAGTATGTAATGGTTTTCTTTTTTCCTCCTTTTAGTGGTATCACCATTTTCTTTTAGCATTGGTGATACTAGAGAACTGGAACCTTATTTACATGGAGGGATAGCTGTTCAAGTTAAGACTCCTAAAACATTCTGCTTTGTAAGTATTTTTTTTTCTGATTAAAAAAATGTTTCTTTACAGAAGAATGGCAGGGAGAAAAAAAGCAATAAAAGTAATTCAGAGGCTGAACAGATTTTGTTTTTTAATTTGTACCCACTTTCAGGAAAATGGAATCAATCTATGGAAATAAACTGATAGCAGCAAAAAAATTTACAGCTACAATACCCATCCATATAGTTCACAAAGGAACTACTCCTTTGTGAATCATCAAAGAGTTGATTATACTTCTTATAATTACTTCCTAAGACAAAAGATATAACTAATATGTATTTGAAAGATTTAATAAGCATTGATTCAGTATATGTTCTGTTTTATTACTCAGTCATTTACATTTTTGAAGTAAAAGGAATATTTCTTTTATTTATCATATTTGTTAATCCAGGTTTTTAAATTTTTAATGTTTTGGATTTCAAGCAATAGTGTAGGGGCTTCCCTGGAGGCGCAGTGGTTGAGAGTCCGCCTGCCGATGCAGGGGACGCGGGTTCGTGCCCCGGTCCGGGAAGATCCCACATGCCGTGGAGCGGCTGGGCCCCTGAGCCATGGCCACTGAGCCTGTGCGTCCGGAGCCTGTGCTCCACAACGGGAGAGGCCACAACAGTGAGAGGCCTGCGTACCGCAAAAGAAAAAAGAAATAGTGTAATATGTTAGAAATGTTAAATAATTTCCATAAACTGGCATTGAAAGGAAAGGTAAGTATCCGTACAGAGAGAATGTAGAGGCTACTTGTATCAAGGAACCAGCGAGCCTCTTGCTGCTTAAATCCTTAGGCCACTTCTCAGCATAAGCTGTCTAATAAGTCTCTGTTTTTTCTTGCAAGTTCTCAAGGTTTTAACTTGACTGCCTTTTCTTTTCCAGAACAATTATTAACTAAAGTCCTCTACAAGGTTTTGTTCAAGCCAAAGTTAGAGCTAAACAGATTAAAATGCTACAGCTAGTCAAATCTGCTGTAGGAAGATTTGTGCATTACTTCCTCTTGCCATTTACTCCAATTTTTAATTATGCCTCAAGTAAATTTCAGATTGGGTTTGTTTTTTTCGGGGGGCAGAGGTGGTGGTGGAGTGTTGGTTGGGTTTTTTTGGGCTTGGTGTGTCCTTTGCTCCACACAGAAAATTTTAACTGGGTATTTATTCAAGTTATGTCAGGCATAACGAGTCCTGATAACTTGGTATCAAAAAAATATGGTAGCTCTTTGACTAAGATTATAGATTTTTTCGAGTATACAAATGTTTGTACCAATTCTTCCCAAATTTACTATTTGGAACAGGTTATCTAGTTGCATATAACATTAAAAAAATAAAGTGTGATAATACGAAAAGTGGTAACCAGTGAATGGTAGCTATTTTACATTTCAGTTAAAACATATTAGCCCAACCTTATTTATTTCAGACCTTTGGGAGGGAGCCATTGCTTTTAGTGCTCTGTGTAGTTTGTCAAGTAGTCATGTGCTTGCTCCGAAGTAATAGTGGATTTTTTTCTGTTGTTTGTTTTGTTTTTTTCTGTTAGGAACCATTAGAGAAGCAGATAAAACATCCAAAGTGCCTTATTGCGGATTTTAGCAAACCTGAGGTAAATAAATGCTTTGCAGGTTTGAGAAAGGCGGGTGGGGATTGTTAAGGGATTATGAAGATTTCTGTCAGACTGTCGGATTTTTAAAAAATAAAAGTTGTATTCATGTATCTAGAGCTGATGCCGAAGGATTAAAAATAGGAATTTATATAATGGAAATGTTAAAATAATAGGAAAAAGGTTTACTTTTATAATGATATACCAGGTTTGATAGTGTAAAGGTGGTTTCATTAATTTATGCAAAGGTGATCATATTAAAAGATTTTCTGAACCATGTAGAGTTTTATATAATACATAGTTCTTCCATAAAAACTTTGGAAGCATTTATTCTGTTTTTTTTAAATCACTAGATCAGTTTTGTAGCAGTGAATGTATTTGTGATAAGTAAAGAATTATATTCGATATTAACAGTTTCCAAATTTGTAAATGTTAATAAAGAAAAAGAATTCGGTGCTCTTGTACAGACATTTTGTTTCCTTTGTTCAGTTGGTAATACTTTGTTTCATATGGATAACCTAATAAAAACTAGTCATAGAGCCTGGGATTAAAACTTAGATCTTGGGCTTCCTTGGTGGCACAGTGGTTGAGAGTCCACCTGCCGATGCAGGGGATGCGGGTTTGTGCTCCAGTCCGGGAAGATCCCACATGCCGCGGAGCGGCTGGGCCCATGAGCCATGGCCGCTGAGCCTGCGTGTCCGGAGCCTGTGCTCCGCAACGGGAGAGGGAAAAAAACCTTAGATCTTTGTTTAAATATATCTTTATGACCTTGAAGTCAAGTCTCAGCTTCCTTATCTGTTATATAAAGATAATAGTAATAAGCTAATACATTTATTATAATGATTAAATTAAATAATGTCTTAAAAGCATTAGCACAGTGCCTGACACATATTACACACTCAATAAATATTGACCAATTTTTAATGTTCTAAATAGGCACCTTTAGAGATTCACTCAGCCATGCTTGCCTTGGACCAGTTTCAGGAGAACTATAGTCGCAAGCCAAATACTGGGTAATGTTCTTTGTTTGAAATAACTTTTTTTTTTATTGTAATACCACTAGATACACCGAACTGTATAAACACTTCTGACCTGGTCTTTTTTCTGGTAAGAGTGGAGAGATCAATTTATAAAAATGGAGTTATACTAAATAAGAATTTTCCTATTTTGAAGTCTTCAAAAGCTATACCTTTTTAAAATAAAAAATCTGAGAATTATTAAATTATGAATCCACTATAGAATTTTTTACCTCCTGGTATTGTTGCAAAAAGTTTTTGCCATGTGTATTTAAAACTAAACATTATATACTGTTCTTAGGTGAGCATGATTTTGATGTAATTTTGAAGTAATGTATTTATAAACCAGTTACCTTAAAGTCAGTAAGCACTTTGTAATCCACAGGTTTTCAACATATTTCTTAAATTTCAGTTTTGAATATGACCTGTTTATAGCAATTGAGAACATTGAAATTGCGGTGTTTTATTTTGAATCCTAGATGCCAACAAGATTCAGAAGAGCTGTTGAAACTAGCAACATCTATAAGTGAAACCTTGGAAGAGCAGGTGAATATTCAAAGTTATGGCCATCAAAAATTATGTAACATATAAATCTTCTATATATTACTGTTCTCTTATCCTGCAAATTCCAGTTTTGCTACTTATTGACTCTGTGACAGTAAGCAAGTTACTTGACATTATTCTACTTCAGTTTTGCAAATCTTTGCCTGGTTTTTAATTAGGTTGTTTTCTTCTTATTAATTGAGAGCATTCTTTATATAATCTGGAAATTAGTCCTTTATCAGACACACATTTTACAGATATTTTCTTCCAGACTGTGGGTTGTCTTTTCATTTTACTATCAATACAGTGTCTTTTGAGGAGCACAGGTTTTTAATTTTGCTGAAGTTCAGTTTATCAGTTTTTCTTTTTTATGGTTTGTGCCCTTTTTTAACTCAAAATCATAAAGCTTTTCCCCTGTATTTTCTTCTAGAAGGTTTATTGTTTTGTGAGTTTATTTTTCTATACCATACAAAGTATAGTTCGTGTACATGACTATACATTTTGAACTCACTGTGTACAGTTTTGTACTTTTTTTTTTGCTGTACGCGGGCCTCTCACCACTGTGGCCTCTCCCGTTGCGGAGCACAGGCTCCGGACGCGCAGGCTCAGCGGCCATGGCTCATGGGCCCAGCCGCCCCGCGGCATGTGGCATCCTCCCGCACCGGGGCATGAACCCGTGTCCTCTGCATCAGCAGGCGGACTCTCAACCACTGCGCCACCAGGGAAGCCCTGTACTTTTATTAATTTGTTTTTTTCTATCTTGCCAGGCATAGATCAAGGTTAATTTTTTTGTGTATGAATATCCAGTAATTCTAGCCCATTTATTGAAAAGACAGTTTTTTCTTTATTCAGTTTTTTTGGCATCTTTGTCAGAAATTTATTGACCACATATGTGTAGGGCTCTTTCTGAACCCAATATTATCTTCCATTGGTTGTTTCTAGCCTTTTGCTAGTACCATCCTATTTTGATTACTGTAGCTTTATAGTAAGACTTGAAATCAGGTTTAGTCGCTGGTGCATTTCTCAGAAGGAGCTTAGAATTAACCGTATTCCCTGAGTTCTTAACACATTTCAAATTTTTCTGTAACCTTTATTCTTGAAAGGAGCCTGGCTGAAAGTAAAATTCAAGGCTGTTAACTTCCTTGATATCTTGCTTTGTATCTTGTAGTTGAGAAATACGATGTCAGCTTACTTTTCTTACTTTTTATAAATAATCTGGTCTTTTTGCCTTGGGGCCCTGTATATTTTTTTCATCTGTGAAATCTAATAGTTTTACCAAGTTATAACTCAAGATTGATCATTCAGTCAATTTTTCCAGGTATACCATGAGCCCATTTTGATTGATACTTTCTTTTATTTATTTATTTTTCCCCTTTGGGGAAGGTGGAATGGATCATTTGGGTTCTTAGTTATTAAATTTCTGATTCAAGGTGGGGTTTTCCACATCTCCAAGTGTTTGTTGATATATAATTCGCTCAGTCAAATTTACTCTGCCTTATAATTAGTTTGGGGGAGAAATTTTCAGTACTGAAATGTTTTGATTCCAATTTTCTCTCTCCTTTTTACATCTTCTTTGTCTGGTAAACTGATTTTTCTGTATATGCTTTTGGACAGGGTAAGGTTTTTTGGTGCTTTTTCAGATTTCTATTTCTAGAGCCCCTCTTCCTCTTCTCTTCCTGAAAAGGAGTTTCTTTAATAGGTGATTTTTTTTTTTAACTAAAAAAATTTTTTTGGTGGATACATGTTGATATATCTTGTGGATCTCTTTGCTTTCTGCCAAATCCTACTTAACTTCCTCTCTTACTTCCTTTTTTAGCCTTCTCTGTCAAGGGATATCTCCCCCTTTCTATTTACATCATTCTCCCCAGGGAAGTTCTTTCACCATAGCCACTGCTGAGATCTGCCAGACTTCATACATGTTCGGTATTTTTTGCACTTAGTATGGGCCTTCTGTTTTCTCAGGATGATTTTGACTGTGCTTTGTCACATTAGGCTTTTCATTCTCTCTTCTGTGGTTACACGCTTCCTGCTCTCTGTTCAGGCTTGCAGCAATATGAAGTCCAGAAATAGTTCATTTGGGGTTTGGTGTTTGTTTTTCTATTTACAGGCAATTTGAAGTTCATATTTTCTGTTTCTTAGTAATACTGAAGCCCTGCCACTGGTTTATTTCTCTTCTTGTGGATATGTATCATCTTTTGGAGACCGTGTGCAGAAATTCAGATATAGGCCTTAGTCGTTATCCTAGGGTGATGAAAAACTCCCCAGATTTGGATGTTTGTTTATTAAAAAATATAAAATCTTGAAAGATAGTGTAACCTAATGGTAAGAATAGAGCTGGAGAGTTGGACTTTTTGGGTTCAGATCCTGGTTTGACCACTTACTAGCAGTAAAATCTTGAGTAAATTACTTAATCTTTCAAAGTTTCAGTTTTCTAATTTGTATGATAGAAATTATATTTCCTAGGATTATTTTGAAGATTACATGTGGACTAATAATATACAACTCAAAATAGATGCTCAACCAAATTACCTGCTTCTATTAGCATTCTTGTCATTGTTTTTAATATTATCAGTACCACCAATATCTCTGCATTCAGAAATGCCACATCTTAAATGAAATTGTAATCTGAGTTGAGTTTAGTGCTAAATAGTTGTAAAATAGTGAGATATAGAAAATTGAAATGGAGTGGGTGGAATGTGAGTAAATAGTAATCTCTTTTTGTGTCATAGATATCTTTGATAATGTAATAAAAGCCTTCCTTCTTCCCCTAAATGTACATTTTACATAGAATTTCAAGAGATTAATTGAGCCCTACTTGAATCCTAGGTTAAGATTCTAGTTACTGATGTTGAAAGAACAGGAAGAGAAAGAGAAGCCAGAGCTCATGAAGAGATCTTTGTGACAAATAAGAAATTGTGCTAAAATAATAGCTCCAAAATCCAGTTCTCCATTTTTTTCTTAAAAATACTAATAAATTTTATTTTGAGAAACATCATTTCAGTTTAAGTATGATAATGAGAACTTTGTGGTGATTGGCTCTTAGATTTGTATGCAAAAGTGCCATTACTCTCAATTTTTTTCCTAAACTGCCTTTTCTAACAATGTATTGCCTCATTTTTTACAGTTTTACTTTTTATTTGCCACTTCAAGCACAAATGATAGCTCATCATTTTTTATGGGTCATTTTTTTTTTTTTTTCATTTATGTAGTTGCAAGGTTTTTCCATAGTTTTCATTAAAACATGTTTTTTAAAATTCTGGTTGTTTGTCCAACATCACGGTAGATAATCCAGTTAATTCTAAATTGTTCCCTAGTGTCACATAAAGAGTCAAAAAGCAAAATTGGGCAGGTACTGGTAATGAAATATACTGCTTAAGGTAACTGACATGGAATTGGATCTTTTATTATGAGATTGGGACTTTTTTTTAGGACTTAAAAACTATTAGGGAAATTGAGTAGCTCTTTTAGAAGTTAAGGTATAATTATTTATTGAAATTTTGAGTATACCATGTGAATACTGTTAATATTATTGTCTTTCATGGCTTGTGTTTCAGCCTGAAGTAAATTATGACGTTGTGCGTTGGCTCTCTTGGACTGCCCAAGGCTTTTTACCCCCACTTGCTGCAGCAGTAGGAGGTGTTGCCAGCCAAGAAGTATTGAAAGCTGTGACAGGAAAGTTTTCTCCTTTATGCCAGTGGGTTAGTTCTCTATTTTAATATTTTTTTTGTACTTAAGGTTGAATTATTCACCCATATAATGAATGTCTGTTATGAATTATAACATAGTATTAATTAATATATTATAAAAGCAACCTTAAAGTATTTTTTGATGCATGAGTCAGATGTGATGTGCCACCAAAACTTAATTCTATAATGGAAGCTGACAAGATCATTTGTTGAGGCTATTGGCATGTAACCCAGAGTTGCATTCTAGGATGTATTTCCCTCATTTGTGAGAGTGAAGGAATTTTCACTCTTATATTCCTTATATATAAGGAATTTTCTTATCCTTATATTTAGTTTCCACTACTGTTAGTTTAGCAGTCACATGCTTTCAGGACTCCTGAACTGTTTCATGGAGTCTTTTGGCATCATGAATCTTCAGATTCCCTAGTTTCTAGGTATAAACTTCTAAAGGTAGAAAGCATAGGAATGGTAAAAGTTTGAGAACTATATAGAGTAAAAACATCACAAGATGGAAAAACCCTGGTTTCTATTACCAGAAGGAATAATTGGCAAAGTGTATCAAAGGATACTCTTCAGGCCCTTTTTTTTTTTTTAATTTTAAACATTTGAATATAACATTGATCTTGTTTATTATGTTTTAAAAAGTTTAAATTTAGCTTTAATAATTAAAATTTGTAAATTTATTATTGCTGCTATTAATTAATGTTATTTTGCTGCTGGATTATTTGGTTTATTTTAACACAGTGTACAAGTTCAATTGTAAAAGTCTGGTTTAGATATAACTATTAGCAGCATGGGGAATATAAATTATGTTATTAATATAGATTCTATGTTATAATTAAATAAATAACCATTTATTCATGTTCATGGTCATGTTCACGTTTTTTAGCCATATAAGTTACTTAAAATGAAAATGAGAATGAGACTCAGGGGTTTTTTTCATTAACCTGAACTAATTCTGTTTGATATTATTTTAAATGCTGAAATTGTGGCTTCCTAGACCATTTCCTCTGTAGTATATGTAATAATTACAGATGACATAGTTTCCAAGTTGGAAATTAAATATGGACTAGGTACTTTCCTATCAAAAGTAAACAAATTATTCAAATGTAGCTGAAATTGAATGAGCTTCCAGAAGTTTTTATGTAGTTATAAAAAATAGATTTGGAGGTGAAATTTCCTTTTGTTTGTTAATAATAGAATATATCATCTGTAAGATGGCTAAATGACATGAATCAAATTATATCTTTTTACAGTTCCTCCAGATTTAACCATTGTTTCAATGAAAGAATGTAAGGAATGTTTATTGCATAAGAAACAATTATATTTTTAAATCCATTATTTTACTCTGAAGCAGCATGTTTATCATTGTTTTCTTTAATGATCATTAAATAACTACAGAAGATAATTACTTTTTCTAGCAATTTAGCTTTCTACATAGTAAGTTATGTTTTTATCTTCTACTTTAAGTTATATATTGAAGCAGCAGATATTGTCGAATCCCTAGGCAAACCTGAACGTGAAGAATTTCTCCCACGGTAATACTGACCTTTTTGTTGCTTTTTTCTTAGTTGTATGTTTATAAGGAGCAACTAGATTAAAAGAGTTTTTGTGCAAACATGCATTTGTTTTAGATGTCTTTTCTCCTGAGCTCACTTCTGCAGTCATTTCTTCTCTACTTAGAGATTGTGTCATAATAATGCAGTATCTCGTTACCACCTTATAAATAATGAATATAAAGTGTTAAATTTATATCATGAGAATGGTTAGGTTTCGAAACATCATTCTGATTTTAGATGAAAACAATTGCTACCTGCAGCTTTTATTTATATCAGTCATTCTTTACCTTTTGGGTCACATATCTCTTTGGGAATCTGATAAAAGCTTATGAATTCATTCTCCCAAAAATACACATAACCCAAAGTTCTGCCTTCAATTTAAGTGGGTTAACAACTTCAAAGCCCAGCCATAGTCTTCTCTACAAACCTTTATTAAAAATCCCTGCCTTAAAAATTTTTTTCCAGATAAACTAAAGTGACCTTCACTTAAGTCATTTGGACTTAGAATATTAAGTCAAATGGAAAAAAGAAACAACTGATTTCTTTATGAAGTTTCTTCTCTTTCAAATAAGATAATTTATCTATTAGTTTGGAAGAAACTCATTAAATTGGTACTAGCAGCAATTAAACTAATCTTAATAATGTTTTTTTATGCCATTCTATTTTCTTGGTTTATATTGTTTTTTACAGAGGAGATAGATATGATGCCTTACGAGCCTGCATTGGAGACACTTTGTGTCAGAAGCTACAAAATTTGAATATCTTTTTAGTAAGTAGGAATAATAATGAGAATAAATAGTACAGTCAAACTGCTCTTGTATATCAAGTTAATTTATTAAAGGAAATTTGAGTAAAGTTTCTAACATAGTAGACATTCAGGAAATGTTTAAAACAGGAATTTGTAAACTGTACCTGCAGGCCAAATCCATCCTGCTGCCTGTTTTTATAAATAAAGTTTCACGAGAACACAGCCAAGCCCATTTATTCAAATATTGTCTATGGCTTCTTTCATACTATAATAGTGGAGCTGAGTAGTTGTGAAAAAGACCATATCGCTTACAAAGCTGAAAACATTCACTGTCTGGCCCTTTATAGAAGACGTTTGCCAACCCATCGTCTAGAGAATTAGTACGTGTAAAGTTAAAATACGAGTATAATAGTTTTGAACATTAAATGATTTTCTAGAAATACATTAAAAATTGTGGGTTTGGGGTTTTTTTTTGTTTTTTCTTACCAAATGTAGGAATATGTAGGTGGATCTGTCTTTCTTAAATGTCTTAGTGCATTGACAGGGAAGCTCTCCCCAATAGCATAAGACGACTTCTCCTGCCACTTATTTTTTTTAATTATTATAATCAGTCCTAAAAGTACTACTGATTTTTATTATTCATTTTTTAAATAATATTTTGGAAATCAGCAGTATTCCTGAGCTTTTACCTGCATGTAGAATCTATTATTAGTTTTTACTTAAAAGTCTTAGAATAGTTGTATTCATCAAATGAGTTTAGAAAATTGTCTATAAACAAGTAATCTTTTTAATTGTAATGTTGCACTGTTTCATGCTGTTTGTTTCCATCTTATATAAAAACTGAGTTCAAACTTTGGCTTTTGTGTGGAATATTAAAATGTCTTCTTTTTAAAGGAATTATAAATATTATGCTTTTCCTTCTATGATTTATACATTTTTTTAATCGAGACACTTATAATGATATCATGAACCATTAAATCTTTTAAAGTAAAATGATTTTTAAGTTACTTTAAAAGTTCAAATTATTTTTAAAAGTATGTATTGTAACAGCATTTGAAGAAACTTAAGATGAAATTGCTCTTTAGTAAGTAGATGTTTTAATTTTATTTAATCTGATACCTTTTATTTTTCTTCTCCATAGGTAGGATGTGGAGCCATAGGCTGTGAAATGTTAAAAAATTTTGCTTTGCTAGGTGTTGGCACAGGCAAAGAGAAGGGAATGGTAAGATATAAATCCTTGAGAGTTAAAAGTTTATATTTCTTTTGCTGCCCAGTTTTGAATCATATTTGACTGCATGCATCTGAAGTATTGGTTTTTGAGGATAGGGCCACTAGGCTAGAAATTGGAAGATTCTGATTCTACCCTGACCATTTTTCAAAATTTATGTGACCTTGTGACAAATAACTTGAGTTCTCTGCTCCTCAGTTTCTTTCTTTAGTATTGTGAAACTGTTATCTGTACTACCTGCCTCATAATGTAATTATGAAGATCAAATGTGAAAGGGCTTTTGAAACAATAAAGCACATTAATACTGTTATTTCTATTAGATACTACTTATTATTAAATAAATATTTAAGATGGGAGAAGCTAACATTAGAAAGTTGCAGAGTACTCAAATATTGTTTCAATTGGTGAGTATCAAAAGAGTGAGTAGTGTAAACTTTGGTATACAGTATAAACTCTTAAGATGATAAATGTCAGTTAACTGGAAAGCCATGTCATATATTTAAATAAAAATGTATTTCATTGATGCTGTTTGCCTTTAAGATGTACACTACAGTGGTGATGTCATAGATTTATCATGGTGACTAACAGTGAGTAATTAAATGACTAAAATTTATTTAATAGTTCACATTTTATAGTTTATTAAACTTTCTCACAGTTACAGGCAGATGTCCTACAGTTATATTATTCCTGCTCAGCATTTCCTAAATTGTGTTCCACAAATGACTATTAGTTCTGGTAGTTTTTAAAGTATTTCTTAAAAAAAAATCCTTGGTTACACAAGTTTGGATATCACCTACTTTACTCCTTGGAACTTCATAATACATATCAGCATATAAAAGTCAGGAAAAGAACTATAGTAAATAAACCTACTTACTTCAGGTAACAAAACAAGGTAAGTTAATGTGGACAGATTTCTAGCCTACTGCAAATGCATAGTCTTGCTGTATAAATTCTTCTTTTTTAAAGTGTTTACATAAGTAGCCAAACTAACTAGAAGGAAGGAAAGAGAAATCCCCAGGTTCCAGGAACCAAGAGGGAAATTAATTCCTGAGCTAAAAGCTGTGGTGACTCATAAGTGTTTCTGTCTTAAGTATATGTCCAATACATTAACTAGAAAGAAAGTCATTTGTAAGAAATCATAACTCAGAGCTGCACCACACTGGTGTATGGGGTCCAAAATTATATCATATAAAAACTTCAAGAAGAGAAATGAATATAACAAGTTTAGGGCCATTGAAACCTCTGATTAAAACAAATGCAAAAACACATCATGGTGATACTTACACACTGAGAGTACATAGGACTATGCAGAGAAATCAACATCCATTCAAGACAATTCACAATGAAAAATGACAGTCTACTAGAAAAAGGTACCACCTGGAAGAATCAGCCAATGAAAATAGAAGAATTAACTCTCTAAGAACTATAGATAATAGGAGTGCTACAGATAATAGAACAAACTGTAAAGTTAAAAATGACCAAAGACATAGAAAGAGGAATGGAAACATGAGGGAAAAAGGCACTGGAATTTTCACAAAAAGCCAAGGAAGAATTTTTGTATAATCAGTGAACTTAAAATTCCAATATAGCTGAAGTGAGAATTGATGAAAAGAAGATAAATACCCAAAATATAGTATAGAAAGATTCTTTTTTTTTTAAATGAAAGAGGATACATTTGCATGGTCCAACATAAGTGTAGTAGTATTTCCAGAGAGAGTAAAGATAAGGGAGAAGAAGTAATATATTCCAAGGATAATGACAAGTTTCCAGAGTTGAAGAGACAAGTGTGTTCAGATTGAAAAGGTAAACTAATCCCAAATATATATATATATATATATATATGTATATATATATATATATATATATATATATCTGAAATGCCAGCTAAAAGAAAGTGAATGTGTTTGGGAATACAAATCAACATGTAACAGCTGGAACACACTCTGAGAATACTGCTTCTAGTGAAACCTTTTACAAATACTAGCTTAAGTGGCAAATGCATTATGAGTACTTTTTAGATTATCTTGGATCTGTTTACTTTAATCTTTCATCCTTTAGAATGGGGGTCTGCAAACTTTTTCTTAACCAGATTGTAACTGTTCTAGGCTTGTGGATCTTAAGGCTCTGTCACAGCTGCTGAGCTCTGCCATTGCAGTATGAAAACAGCCATAAAGTGGCGTGACAGTGTTCAGTAAAATTTATTTACAAAAACAGGCAGCCTGCCTGCACTGTAGTTCGTAGACCTCTGCTTTAGCAAGAGCTTTCAAATTGAAACATGCAGGCTTTCTTTCCCAATCAATTGAGACTGAGAATAAATATGTATAGAAAGAAGAGCTAACTCCTCTATGGCTAATCCATTACGGTTCTAAAATGTGATAGTGATGTTAAACCTTTATTTTGTTATGAAGAGTTAAAAAAAAGTTTTGAGTAGGAGTTGCAGTTGGTTTCAGCTGTTTTGTTTGACATGTTCGTATGCTAAACATTATCATTAAATATAAGTATAAAAACAGTAGTATTGGTAACCAGTTTTGGAGTATTTGTATTATAACTTTCACCAGCCAAAATAATTTAGAATAACTTGTGGGAGTTGTTTTAGTCATTCAGAGAAAAACAAAGTAGATTTAAATTTATCTCTTATGTAATTTCAGCCATTTTTTTCCTTGGTATTAGGTTACAGTAACAGATCCTGACTTGATAGAAAAATCCAACTTGAATAGACAGTTTCTATTTCGTCCTCATCACATACAGGTGTGTTGTTATACTGTTTCAAATTTGAATCATCTATTATGTTATACAAATAAGAAGAGAGTTTCCTTTTTATAAATAGAAAATGGAGCTTGAACAAGCATAGTATCTTCTTTATTTTATTAGAATCTCTCAAATTATCAAATAATGGGAATGACAATAGAGTAAATATATAATTATTTTTTAATATAAAAATTAGTTTTTGCATTGATTTTGGGTGTTAAAATCTGAGTTGTGAATGATGGGCAGTATTTTTTTCATTTTATAATCAAGATGTATCTATGTAATTTTAGAAACATCTTAGGATATAAAAACAGCTTCCCTAATTTGAAGTTTTTATAGATGACAAATTTGGCACTGTCTTTTTTATTAACCTTTATTACAAAACAGGTAAAGTTTGAGAATTTTTTGCTCTTTTGCTCTTGTTTGATTATTTAACATCCCTTTTTATTATAAAATAATGCTTATTTTCAGTCTTTTTTATGGAGGTCAAAATATTTAAGTCAGTAAAAGAAACAATTTAGTCAGTCAAGCAAATTTGCTCTTTAGAAATTTTTTTCACTTTGTTGTTCTACAACTCATTGAGAATCTTGGTAAACTAAGAAATGTCATGAACAGGAAAGTAATTAAAGCATACTTGTATATAGTTATATAGTGGCATAGTTAACCGAATGACCTCACCTATCCAAATACAAAGAACTAAGTAACAGGGTCTCTCATGAACTAAAATTTATGTGATAAGATTCATTCACAGACCTTTGTGCATTTTACTTATAAAAGAACTATTAAAGCCTGTTTGTTTTACACTTCTAACAAAGTTTACAATTTGTATGTATGAATGCTAATAGCACTGAGAAGTAAAAACATGTCCGTCTAACAATATGAGAAGAGACAGATACCATTAAAACTAGATGCATTCGTTCAAGCTGAATGATCTATAGATACTTAGGGTTAGAGCCAGTACTCCCAAATAAACTATGATAGCACCTGAAAGGACACCAGTGATTTAAAAATGATCACTAACTCTAAAAGAAAAGAAAGGGTACTCTTTTTATAAAACTGAAACATATATAATAATTTTTTATTTCCATCCAGAAATGGTAAAATTTTTTAAACATTTTAGTACCAAAATATTGATATTAGGTTACCATACCTCTGAGAGTTCATATTCTATAGAACTTGGATTTCTAATATTGTACTGAATGTGTTCTCATTTTTTTTTTCTAGGCACTTACTTGATTCAAACCTCATTACTAGGGAAAAATGTACTTTTAATTAGACTTTTAACTAATATTTTAAGAATTACAGAGCACTTAGCTGTAAAATAGAAGTTGTTTACATTTTTATTAATAATGTATGAATTATGGGGCTTCCCTGGTGGTGCAGTGGTTGAGAATCCGCCTGCGATGCAGGGGACACGGGTTCGTGCCTTGGTCTGGGAGGATCCCACGTGCCACGGAGCGGCTGGGCCCATGGGCCATGGCTGCTGGGCCTGCGCGTCCGGAGCCTGTGCTCCACGGCGGGAGGGGCCACGGCGGTGAGAGGCCCGCGTACCGCAAAAAAAACAAAATGTATGAATTATTAATTCTAATGTGCATTACTAAATGCAGCATGACCACAGTGAATGTAATATCCACAAATTAAAAATGAAAACTGGTCTCATTACATTATTCTTCATATAAAAAATGTTTTAAGTTCAGTCATGGTCTATTTTTCCTGTTTACCATTTATTTCTTGTTTTTATATGTTATTTGTTTAGAAACCTAAAAGCTATACTGCTGCTGATGCAACCCTGAAAATAAATCCTCAATTAAAGATAGATGCACACTTGAACAAAGTATGTCCAGCCACCGAGGTGATTTACAATGATGAGTTCTATACTAAGCAGGATATAATTATTACAGCATTAGATAATGTGGAAGCCAGGAGATACGTAGACAGGTATGTTCTTGAAATTCAGGTTCATAGAAATTGTCTTTCTTTTGTTTTCACTCATTTCTCACACCTATTTATTGAAAAGTTACCGAAGTTTCTGATTATTCTTTATGTTCCTATTATAGTTCTCCTTGAACCCAAGCCTTTTGATGATTTCCCATTAGAGACAGGATAAAATTAAAAATCTTTAAAATGGCCTAAATGTTTTTCATAGAGTATCTGCCACCTGTCCACCACTCCAGCTTAAAATTTACTGTTTCTCCCTGGTTCCCCTTATTCTAGCCACACATTCTTTCTTTCAGTTCTTACAGTGGGGGCATCTAACACTTTTCACCTCAGGGATTTGTACATGATCTCCTTCAACCTCAGGAAATTATGTTTATCTTGTTCTAAAGCTCCTGACCCCAAATCTGCCTACTTACTCTTCACTTCCTTTAGTTTTTTCTCTCATCCTTTCAGTTTCAGCCTAAATGTCTTTATCCAAACAGACTTTCTTTAACCCCTGAATTCTAAATTAGATCCTCCTAAGATAATCTTTCACAGCACTCATTTTTCCTTCATAGCACTTATTTTTTATTGACATGCACATTTATTTAATATTTGTTTCCTCACTAAATCATTTATTCAGTTATTATTTATTTTCCCATCACTCTGTCCTCAGTGCCCAATACATGGTGTCATTCAGTAAATATTTGTTAAATAAGTAGATGAATAAATGACTATGATGTATACACCTTACATAATCTTTCTTATATCTTTGTATGACTCTCTAATGTTAGGGTGCTAGAGCAGATTTATTAGCAGGAAAATTTACCAGTTGAGAGTACAGTGGAAAGTTTGTAAACTTGTGCAGAGAAAGGCAAAAAAGAAACTTTAAGAAATTAAATAAAATATGTTGAATATAGGTATCATAAGTATTGAGAAAGAAGGTTTGGGATGAAGAAAATGTTGAAAAGATATAGTGAGGTAGAACTTATAGTCGGAAAATAAACCAAAGAAGAAATAGAAAACAAGAAAAGAAAGGGTAACATATTAATTAAGAGTTAACCCAGAGGAAAAAAAGTTGAAGCCCAAAATTTGATAGGAGTTTGTTTTTTCTGTTTTCTTATTGAAGTATAGTTGATTTACAATGTTGTGGCAATCTCTGCTGTACAGCAGTGACTCAGTTATACACAGAGACATTCTTTTTTTATATTCTTTTCCATTATGGTTTATCATGGGATATTGAATATAGTTCCCTGTGCTACACATTAGGACCTTGTTGTTTATCCATTCTGTGTAGGAGTTTTAGAACAAGATAAACGTAATGTGTCTTGTTCTAAAACTACCAAACTTGGGAATGGAAGGTAGAGACAAAAATTGCTAGAGTGAGCAACAAAGTTTGTGGGAGGAAGGGGATGGTAATAATAAATGGGTTGTTTGGTGGTCATGTAGCTGTTTCCTAAAGTGTTATATCCAAGAAGTGATCAACATGTGAAATGGTCAGTAGAAATTGGTAAGTTGTCCTCTGCTTACATTGTTACTGCTCACTTTTATGTTTGTTACCTATTTTCTTTTCACATAGCCGTTGCTTAGCAAATCTACGGCCCCTCTTAGATTCTGGAACAATGGGCACTAAGGGACACACTGAAGTTATTGTACCTCATTTAACTGAATCCTATAATAGTCATGTAAGTGAACCACTTTTTTAAAGTAAATATCTCTTCTTTATATCTCATCATTTTTATATCTCACGGTTTGTTTCTCTTCATTAGTCAGTAAATTTGGTTTAGCATTCCTAATCCCTTCTGTTTTTGATCCGCCAATGATGTCTGTGCATATGTGTATAGACATTTTTTTAAATGTAGCTGAACTTATTTTTTTAATCATCAAAATTTTGTTTCCGGTCTTTCTGGAATATTATTCTTGTGTTTACTGTTTGTTTCTCAGAGCTGCTTGATTAGTTTTTAGCAACCTTTGAACTGGTGACCCACCCAAAATCTTACTGAAGACTCGGTTTCTCCATATGAGGGACCAAGCCATTTATAACAATATATTTTATACAAATGATATAGGTGTAACTTTTTTTTTTTAACCTCCACGAGTGATTTTGCGATACTACCAACTTTGAAAATCACTGGTCTAAGAAATGTAGGCTTGAGGATTTAAAAAAAAAAAAAAAGGTCGGGCTTCCCTGGTGGTGCAGTGGTTGAGAGTCCGCCTGCCGATGCAGGGGACACGGGTTCTTGCCCCGGTCCGGGAAGATCCCACATGCTGCAGAGCGGCTGGGCCCGTGAGCCATGGCTGCTGAGCCTGCGCGTCCGGAGCCTGTGCTCCACAATGGGAGAGACCACAACAGTGAGAGGCCCACGTACCGCAAAAAATAAATAAATTAATTAATTAATTAATTTTTAAAAATTTTTTAAAAAGGTCAACCCAAGTTGTAAAATTGAAAGAAGAATATTATTTTAGAAACATAAATATCCCTTTATTTTATGGATATGTTTGGTTTAGGAAATTTTTAAAATTTTAATAAAATTTGTTTTCCTCTTTACTCTCATGCAATCAGAAGTTTATATAGTGAAAACACTATAATAGACAAAATTGATAAGTTTGATTTGAAGGAAATTAGGTGGAGAAAATCATGATATGCTGGGATCATACTAGAAGATTTTCAAAGTAGGGGATGTTACAAAAAATGTTACAAAAAAAGTTCCCTTGATTCTCTCATTCTACCACATCTTCCCCTTCTCCTATACGTATATTCTCTAACTTCATACTCAGAAAAACTAGAATTGAATACTCCATCTGGCTTTCCTTTTTGGTTTATAAAATATTCCGTGGTATTTTATAGATCAACACACTAAAATAAAATCTCTAAGTAAAAAGAGACAAAGTGAGTTGTTTTAGATTGGGTAAGCCAATAAGACTAAATGTACCAAATGTACCCTTTAAGAGAATATGAATTTCTTCAATGGTACTTTTTCATATGACACAACATAGACATTTGTCATTTATTTAATACACAATTTCTGCAAGAAACTATACCAAGCATCAAGAACATATGATTCCTGCTTACAAATATTTTTTCTACCTGGAGAAAGAAACGGTATGTGGGCACTATATTGGGAATTCTTGAATTATTTTTCAAAATGCAGAATATTTAAAGTGTTAAATGTCACCTTGATACTTGGAGAAAACAAAAAAAGGTAATTATATATGGTAATCTGCTATATGAGTACTACATGGTACCAAAGGAGTGCACAGATAATAAGTGACCATAGAATTTGTGTTTGTTGTTACATGGCTAGAAACACGTGGGTTAAGTGTCAAAAGAATAATCTTTTCTTCTTAATGTGTAGGAGAAAGAAGATAAAAAATGTTGGATTTGTTTTATTTTTGAATTTTGTTTTTTAATGGTCTTAAAACACTCAAGTAAATTCATTCCATAAAAAATTGTCATTGCTTCTCTTAACTGTTGTCATATTTTATAAAATAGCGGGATCCCCCAGAAGAAGAAATACCATTTTGTACCCTAAAGTCCTTTCCAGCTGCTATTGAACACACTATACAATGGGCAAGAGATAAGGTAATAAAGATATTTTTTAAGAAATTTTTCTTTGAAGTAGAAAAGATGATATATTCAACTTTTTTTAAATTTTTTTATTTTATTTTATTTTTTTATACAGCAGGTTCTTATTAGTTATCAATTTTATACACATCTGTGTATACATGTCAATCCCAATTGCCCAGTTCATCAGATATTTCCAACTTTTAAACATACTTTTATTTGTAATGTGTTTTCCTCTTTTCCCTTATAGTTTGAAAGTTCCTTTTCCTACAAGCCTTCGTTGTTTAACAAATTTTGGCAAACCTATCCATCTGCAGAAGAAGTCTTAAAGGTAAAAAACAATATACTTTCTTTTTAATTGAAGTGTAGTTGATTTCCAATGTTGTGGTAATTTCTGCTGTACAGCATAATGATTCAGTTATATGTATGTACATTCTTTTTCATATTCTTTTCCATTATGGTTTATCACAGGATTTTGAATTTAGTTCCTTATCTTATACAGTAGAACCTTGTCGTTTATCCATTCTGTATATAGTAGTTTGCATCTGCTAACCCCAACACTTTATGTCAGTGTAATCTTATTTTCAGGTTGCCTATAAATAGTTTACCTCCTTAAACAGAGTTTATACATTAATATTGTATATAGTAAATATATGAGGAATCTCGAAGTTAGCAGGTCACAAATAACCCTTCATTTTTAATTTGGTCAAACTATATGGAGTTGCAAATATTTTACCATGTTTGACTCACAGAACAGCAATTCATATGGTTCAACCTGATAAGGATTTGATAAATGATAAGAGAGCTACAAATAATGAAACAGATTGTTAAGCTCTTTGGAAAAAACTGAAGTAAGTTTTAGTGAAAATTTCAGGAGTAGGAATGGTCTCAGATTTATTAGTCTCATGGTGAAGGCAACTTCAAAGCTGTTTTTTCACTTTCCTTTAATCCTACACTAAAAATGCCAGCTTTTTAGTATAAAATATTATTCATAGCACTTCGTATAGTAAGTACATACATAGTACTAACTTACCACTAGCAAGACATGAGGATAACTTGGGAGATAAGAAACTTTAGAGTTAACATTTTACATACTATCTTTTCCCATCTCCCCTCCAGAAAAGAAAAGAAAGAGGGAAAGTAGAAAGACGGGGACAGGGAGCGTGAGGTGAAAATAATAAAATCATAAGACACATGAGCTGGCACTTCAAACTTTGGCTGACATTTCCTGGGAATATGTGCATGTGTGTTTGTGTGATTAATTGGACATGTATTTGCTTTGTTTTCTTTTTTCCTTTCATTCTAGAAGATACAAACTGGACACAGTTTAGAAGGCTGTTTTCAAGTTATTAAGTTACTTAGCAGAAGACCTAGAAATTGGTCCCACTGTGTAGAATTAGCAAGATTAAAGTTTGAAAAATATTTTAACCATAAGGTAAGTATACATTATAAAACATTAAGAAAAAGTCTAAACTTGGCTCATTTAATTACTATGAAATTAATTTCATTGACCTGAAAATGTGTACTCTTTCTTTCAGGAAGCTTTTCAGAAATTAGTAAGTTAACTGAGAACAAGTGACGGGCACACAACTAATTTCTCCCTGAATGTTACTGATTAAAGAATGCATTTAGGGCTTCCCTGGTGGCGCAGTGGTTGAGAGTCCGCCTGCCGATGCAGGGGACGTGGGTTCGTGCCCCGGTCCAGGGGGATCCCATATGCCACGGAGCAGCTGGGCCCATGGGCCATGGCCGCTGGGCCTGAGCGTCCAGAGCCTGTGCTCCACGGCGGGAGAGGCCACAACAGTGAGAGGCCCGCGTACCGCAAAAAACAAAACAAAACAAAACAAAAAAAAGAATGCATTTAAACTCCACCCATTGGCTTGTCAGTTATACATTTAACTAATCCTTGTCTTTCTGTGTACAAAATGGGTTTTAATAAAACAGGGTTTCCTTCTAGAGAAGAAGGAATACATTTAATCAGTAATCATAAAGAAGTTTGTTGTTCAGAGTAAAGCAAGAGACTGAGAGAATAGAGATTCCATCAGAAATTTTGTTGGAATTTTGCCTTCCCCATATATATCTAATAATCACATTTTGTCTGTTTCCTCATTGTAAAATGGGAGTAATAAATTGGTGCCTGACTCATAGCATAGTGGTGAGGATCAAATGAGTTAATACATGCAAAGTCTTTAGCATAGAACCTGGTCCATCCCATAAATATTTAGTGAAATATTAGCTGTTATTCTTACTCCAGTTACATACAGAAGCTTGAATGTGTCCTGCACTCTGTTTAGTCTCTCCCTCTCTTTAGGCTCTTACCTATTGGAATATAAAATAAGCTCATCTTTTAAAGTCTTTAAATTATACTTATTCCTGTTTTTCACTTCCTTTTTTGCTCTGCTTCTTGGAAAAGTGGTCTATACTAACTGTTGCCATGTCTTCATCCAGTAAATGTGTCTTCTTTCCCCACGACTATTGAAATTATTCTTACCATGACTATCAATGACCTCATGTTTCAAAATCTACAGAACTCTTTTTTCTCCTTCTATGGGTTTTTTAACTTTTTTTTATCATGGAAAAATTCAACCACAGAAATAATAGAGAAAATAGCATATAATTAATCTCCATGTATTCCTCATATATTTGTCACCCAGGTTTAACAATTAACAGCTCATAGAAAATCTTATTTCATCTATAATCCCACCTAATATACCCTCCCCCAGATGGTTTTGAAGCAAATCTCAAGCAGCATATCATTTCAAAATATAAAATACTATGTATTTTTACTGTTTTTTATTTGCTTGTTTTAAGGATTAGCTCTTTGAAAGGAGCAGAATGATATGTAAAATATGCCACCGTTTGTGAAAAGGGATAAAATAATCTATATTCATGTTTGCCATAGATGCAAAAAAAAGAAAAAAGACTATATAAGTGTTGATAAAAAATAGCAATAGAGGTTATTCCAAGTTGGGGTGGGGGGCAGTGACAGGAGAATGAGCAGATTGAGTACACGGTGACCGGAAGACTTCACTATATATCTTTTTATGTATGTTGTTTTTTGAGGTTTTTTTACTTCAGTTAATATTAAGTAGTGATTTTTTTTTAATTCAATTTTTTCTTTAGGCTCTTCAGCTTCTTCACTGTTTCCCTCTGGACACACGATTAAAAGATGGCAGTAAGTATATATCAGTGTTGAGAAGAAAGTTTAATGCAATTTATTACTGACTGCTGACACTGAAAATAATATTTTGTATTTTGTATTTTGTTAGGTTTGTTTTGGCAGTCACCAAAAAGGCCCCCCTCTCCATTAAAATTTGATCTAAATGAACCTTTGTAAGTATATATATCCAGTTTTATATACATCCTTCATTGTAAACTTCTTAACTGTATAGGTTTACATTGGAGGGTGAAAACTGCAGGCTCTTTAATGTTAAATTATTGCATCCCTGTTAATCTAAGAGTTAGCATAGCATTTTGGCCAACAAAGCCAGCCACAATACTTCTCCCCATACATAGGTGAATCTACTTATTTACATGGTAAATAATCTTATTATTTTTGTCTTCTCTAAAGTACAACCAAAGTGTCATCTCTTTGACATTATTCATTAAAAAAGTAAAATGAAGACAGATGTTTTCCTATTTAATGAAGTCAGTATATAAGAAACTTTAGTTACATGGGGGAAAATGATCACTACTAAATAACTCCCTAAATAATCTCAGGTTAATTTTCAAAGGAGTTCATCTTTGAGTAAATGCCTGTATATCCTATCTATCTTAGATATGCATTTTATACACAAACACACTTATATGTATATATTTTAATTAAACACTTAGCTTGTTAACCTTCCTTTCAACAAATAATTCTGTGCTTAGTTTTTTCCTCTGGTGCTTATTCTAGTCACCTTATCCTGATTGCTGCTTTTTTTTTTTTTAATAAATTTATTTATTTATTTATCTTCGGCTGCATTGGGGCTTCGTTGCTGCGCTTGGGCTTTCTCTAGTTGTGGCGAGTGGGGGGCTACTCTTCGTTGCGGTGCGCGGGCTTCTCATTGCAGGGGCTTTTCTTGTTGCAGAACATGGGCTCTGGGCGCACGGGCTTCAGTAGTTGTGGCTCTAGAGCGCAGGCTCAGTAGTTGTGGCACCCGGGCTTAGTTTCTTCGCGGCATGTGGTATCTTCCCGAACCAGGGCTTGAACCCATGTCCCCTGCACTGGCAGGTGGATTCTTAACCACTGCGCCACCAGGGAAGCCCTGATTGCTTCTTCTATAAAACTTACCTTTTTTGGTTTTAAACAAACTCATTTGCTTAGTTTGAACTCATTGTACACTCTTTAAAACCAAGTTTGTAATATTTTCTTATGAATTAAAATGAATTTTCTTCCAATAATTTTTCTACTTCTGGCCACTTCTCTCCCCAAAGTAGTCTTGATCACTACCTGAATATTAGTGCTTATGAGGATAAACATGTGATGTTTTCTCTTTTATAACTTCTACAATGCCTTGGTCTAGACCGGAATTTCATTGCCTAACTTTAAAAAAAATAATCCTGTAACAAAAATTCTGTAATTACTTATCTTCAACATTTTAAAGGCTATAGTTTCTGGTAAACATCTTTGAAACTGTGCATTCACACTTTATTTTTTAATTTCAAAAGGCACTTCAGTTTCCTTCTGAATGCTGCAAAATTATATGCTACAGTCTATTGCATTCCATTTACAGAAGAGGTAAGATATTCTTCAAGCCCTAACAAGTGATAGAAAAGGTTAGAATTAGATGACTTAGCTAATTGCATCATCAAAATGTGTTTTATGTTATAAGAATCATTCTTCGATATAAACTTCATTTTGTTCTAGTGTTGCCCATTCTAATAAAGCAGAAGCTAAAATCTCATTGCAGCATCACTAAGTGGAAGAAAGTCACTTTTTTTTCTGAACTTAAGTAGCGAAACAAATATTTGTAAAAGCAGTCTTACTTTATTTTTAAAACATTTATAACCTACTAACTTTAATTATTGTAATTACACTGAAAACCCAAAGTGACCTATTTCATAACAATTTTTAAATATTTCTTAGTGACTCTGTTATCATTTGTTTGGCTTATTTTTGTGAAATTAACATATGCTTTTCAGGAGATTTGAAAATGCTAAGCCTACATTGACATTTCTTTACTTTTATCATTTATACCTTTTCTCTTAGCCATCGTCTTCATTGACTCATATGTAAAGGGATCTAATACAGTTTTATTTGAAAGGCAGGTCTGCATTAGTGAATTTTCCTTCTCAAATGCATAATAGAGCTAAATAAATTAATATACTTTTAGGTACTAGGCTAAATGGGAAATATGAGCCAGATCCATAACTAGAATTGGCTATTTTGGATCTAGATAAAAATGCCTGTTGTACATTAATCCCTTTTGGAATTAACACGCAGTAAAATATACCATAAATTTCTGGTAAAAATAGTGGCCTTCAGTTGGGTATTCTTTTTGTGAAAAGAGTGATAATTTTGTGATGAGTTGTAGGTGACCTCAAAAGCACTGTGTCTCAGTTTTTCCTAAGTAGATTCTTAATAATAAACATGTATATAGCCTTAAATTCATCTAAGTTTATCCTGAACCATTTAAATATTTTCCTGCTTCCAAAGGTATGAATTCCATTTACTGTGAGTCAATGTATATTGAGTATAACTTTCTGCAGGGAACTTTGTAAAACAATGAAGAGATAGTTCATGATCTCAAGGCACTCTGTCTGATAAAACCAGTCCTAAAACTACCTTTTTAAAAATTTGTGGATGGACTTCCCTGGCAGTCCAGTGGTTAAGACTCCATGCTCTCAGTGCAGGGGGCACGGGTTTGATCCCTGGTCGGGGAAGATCCCACCTGCTGCATGGCACGGCCAAAAAAAAAAAAAAATTTGTGGAAAGAACTAAGATTTAAGGTTTGTTGACTAACAAGTACTTTTTTACACACACCACCCCCACTTCCCAGCCTTTGTGGATGGTATTTCTATAGAAATAAAAGTAAATGTCACAAACAGATGTGGTCTAAACAGTTATATCATAAATTATTCAAATATTTAGTATGATAAAGGACCTTTTTTAGGTTGTTTTTTAGGTTTAGAATTCAGAATTTTAAGAATATGTTGATAAAATTACTGTTTTAAAAACCAGGACTTATCAGCAGATACCCTGTTGAATATTCTTTCCGAAGTAAAGATTCAGGAATTCAGACCTTCCAACAAGGTATGTGTACAAGTTCATTAATTTAGCAAATAGTTATTGAACTTCTACTTGTGTCAAGTCTCTTTCTAAACCTGGAGAAGCCCATAGGAACAAAACAAAATTCTTGTTCTTGTGCGAGTTGGGCCAGAGGCAGACTATTAAAAAAAGTGCCAATAATTATGTAATATTGCATTATGGGCATAAGTGCTAATAAGAAAAAATAAAACAGGGAAAACAAAGGGTAATGGAGCTGGTGTCATCTTATACAAGATAAAAGGGGAAAGCTTCTCTGATATGGTAACATTTGAGCAGAAGCCTGAAGGAAGTGAGGGAGTGAGCCATACTGTTATCTGGTGAAAGAGCAGTACAGACGGCAGGAACAAGTTCAGAGAAAGGCCTTGAAAGACTTTGAAGGCTAGAATTTTTCTGGAGGAGAATATGCAAGAGAAGAGTGGTAGATAGCGAGATTGGAGAGGTAGTGAGGGTTATAAGTACTTCATGTTTTATTATGGGATAAGAAGCCAGTGGAGGATTTTAAGCAGAGGACACAGCCTGACATATTTAAAAGGATGACCCTGGCAATTGTGTTAAGAATGATTAGGACATGAGAGGGGAAGCAGAAATAGCTATTAGGAGATTATAGTCAAGATGTGATGGTGGTTTGAATGAACCATCAAACAGGGGTAGTGGGTAACAGGGAAGATGTGGTAAGAGGTTGGATTCTGTGCACATTTTGCAGTAGCCCTGACAGGATTTGTAAGGAATTGGTTTGAGTGTGCAAGAAAAAAAGATTATTTTCTTAGTTGAAAAAAAGAAGCAAGCTTAATCGCTCCAAGTGACAGAGAGAAGATAGAGGAAGTTTGAGCAGAGAAAAAAAAGATGTGAAATAATTGCCTAGGGGAGTGGGAAAAGTGAGGAATTAGAAGATGTTGTAGAATTTTGAGATAATATTTAAGATCCACTTAATGTTAATTCCACTTAATGTATTCCACTACATGTGGCTGGAGAAAAGGCATTTAGCAGCTTGGGTGCTACTGTAGAATAGCTGGTAAATTGGATTGTAACGAGGGTTGGGATTTTGTCGGCAAATATGTTGGAAGGAGAAAGACGGAGTATTAATAAAGATGGAACATGAAATTTAGGCAGGGTAAATAAAAAAGTTTGAAAATACTAAATATTTTTCTTTTTCACATGTTCATTATGTGCCTTTTCATATGCACTCTAAAAAGAAATAAACCACAGAACAACCTTCTGTTCCCTTTACCTTTAGCTATACTGGAAAATGTGGAGTAATGAGTGCCTCTCTGCAGAATTCAAGTAGGAAGTGGTGTGTGCAGTCTTCCACTCTGTATTTTTATTTTAGGGACAAGGAAAACTTGTAGGCAGTTCATTTTGTGCAAGTAAATAGGTTTTCTGAATGAAATGTTCATGACTTGTAGTTTATCAAGAACAAAAGTACAGAAAGGAAAAACAAAATTCCTATATAAAGAAGATTCCTAGCCCATGTTTCTAATGGGCAAAGCTGCTAGACAGAAGCCAAGGAAATATGCATCAATAACTTTACAGGTCTCTACTGCTCTTCAATATGTTTTCTAGCTTGAATTGCTTCTTTCTGTGTCGAAGTTTTGGCGGCATAAATTACCCTGAGCAACTTTAACATGACTTATGAGCTTTTTCACCACTCCTTGAAGCAGCTCCCACTGAAGCTTCAGCATCTGGCACTCCTAGTTAAAAGATGCCATAGCCAAAAAATATCAACTACACATTCTGGCAAATAAAAATTACTGCTTCTCTGACTCCTTAATATTTCTCAAATATTTATAATCATATTTAATATGTAAAAATGTGAATTGGATTTTTTTAATAAGAAATAGTATTTTAATGATGATGTGTAGCTAGTTTCTTGGTTTGAGAATATTAACTTCACTGCCCTTGATAAAGATAAATCACTTATATGTGCTGCCCTAAGCATGCAGCTATATGAAGGAAGACATATTCTTTGGGATAGAACTTCTTTTCAGTAGTCAATAAATATTTAAAAGATGCCCATATTATATATTTTGTGGATTTCGTCAGTTTCTTTGGAGACAGAAAACAGCTCTGCACTAGTTAGAGGTATGTAATTTGGTTTGAAGTTGATTTGTCAGAATCAAACTGTTGATTAACATTAACTTTATTTTAGTGTGGAATTTTAAGAGAGAGTTGTATGAACTTAGATCTTATAGACTATTCAGTAAGTATTTTTAGCACCCACTATGAGCAAGTTTATTTTAGATATATTGAGGTTATCTCAGTGAACAAGATAAAGATCCCTGTTCTCATAGAGTTTACATGTCAGTGTGAGGCAGTAGATAATAAATATGTAAATAACATAATATTACTTAACAATAGAAGGTGTAAAATACATTGGACCATAATGATTAATAATCTAATTAAACCAATAGAATGTTTTCTTTTTGTGACTTATTTGATAAAAACAGATTTGTTAGTCAAACTTAGGTGTAGGATGTGATATCATTAATGAATATACATACATATATTTAAAGGTTGTTCAAACAGATGAAACTGCAAGGAAACCAGACCATGTTCCTGTTAGCAGTGAAGATGAGAGGAATGCTGTTTTCCAACTGGAAAAGGCTATTTCATCTAGTGAAGCTACCACAAGTAAGGGGAAATCTTTATAAAAATGTTTTGAACTAAAGGGATTTTTATTTTCACTTAACTGTACACTCAGAAGGTTGTGGGATTAAATCATAACAACAATAATGATATTACTTGATTCCATGATCATATGAAAGTCACTGTTCATTTTTAACTGTGACTAAATTCATAACTTTCTCCACCATTTCCCTACCGTAGAAGGCTGAAATGTAAGTCTGCTTTGTTTTTGCTGTTCTGATTGTTTTAGTTCTTGAGATTCTATTGTGTGATTCCTTTTTAACTTATGGCTAGCATAATGAAGAAAACATGGAGTCCTTTGGAGACTAACCCTGAGATCCAGTGAAATCACTTTAGGAAAAAAAATCATAGACAGATTTCTTCTTGGCTTGTTAGTCTCCATAATTACACACAGGGAATACAAACCTGACTTATGTACACCTTTGCTAAATGGTCTTAAATATAGAGAAACTGAACTTTTAATTCCTTAAAAACAGATCTGTATTAGCTCATGTTTTTAGACCTGCTCAGCACCTTTCTACTACATAAATTAGCAGTTTCCAAACTTTGGGGATTTTACACAAAGACCAGTAAAATTCAGGAGATTAGCCAGCTATTTATTTTGCAAGTAAAAGGTTTATATCCTAAGTTAATAATTATAATTCTAGAAAAAACATATTACCATTTCTTACTTTCTCGTTTCATCACAGATTAAACTACACCTGTCTACAGAATGATCTGAGGAACCACTAATCTAGAAATCTTTCATAAAGACACTTATTTTTATTTGACCAATATATACCCTATTCTTAGTTATCAGAGGTAAAATGTTTCAGAGTAGTATTTATGAAATCAATTTTTGAACAGTACCCAGTGTTGACTTTTTTATTGTAAGCCACTTAATAGCAGATGTACATGGCTTTCTTATTTTTATGTTTTTTTAGAAAGGTTTTTTTTTTTAAATATTAAAACTTCTAATTTAGTAGTTTTAAAGCCATCATTTTCATATCCTTCAGTAACTTCAGTTCCCTGGATGTTGTTGTTGTCGTTGTATTTTTCAGTCATTTGCAAACTTAAAGGAATCTTTAACAGTAGTGAACCCACACTGCCTTGCTTTTTACCTAGTAAAGCCTTTATCACTTACTAGGAAACTTTGTTTTTCTGGTTGTTGTCATCAGGTGACCTTCAGATGGCAGTGCTTTCATTTGAAAAAGATGATGATCGTAATGGACACATAGATTTCATCACAGCTGCATCAAATCTTCGTGCCAAAATGTATAGCATTGAACCAGCTGACCGTTTGAAAACAAAACGCATAGCAGGTAGAATTATACCTGCTATAGCAACATCCACTGCTGCAGTTACTGGCTTGGTGAGATTATGATTCTTTGAAAATGCTTGTTATTCATTGCTTCTTTTCTGTCTTCCCTGTTACACCACCCCAAACCATTCACTCAGAGATCTTAGAGAAGGAGGGATACATATTGATCTTATAATTTAAAATTGTAAGATATTTCTGAAAATACAGTAATCTGTATTTTGAACTTTTACAGATAATACAGACATTTTAATGTAAAAAAATAAGCTCTGTCAAGATAGAGTATAACTTTTCTTACAGGCAATAATCCTCTTCATCATCTTTGTATCCTCTATACAATCCAAATGCTCTATTTTTCTTGAATAAAATGAACTACCCTAATCTTTGCTCTTTGATTATATTGGATTTTAGTTCTTTGTCTTAAAATAAATGTAATTTCTGTTAGTGATTTGGACTTCTTTAAATTTAGTCTTTCCTTAATGATTTAAAATCTTTAGGATGGCCCTAGTTATTATACCTTACTGTAGTGTTATTCTTAGAAGCTATATAATTATTGTTCCTATTATTAAATGATTTTAGACTGCTGTATTGCTTGACTTCTGATATCTGCTTTCAAAGTAGGAAGATTACATGGTCAAATTAGTTAGAGGCTTATAAGAAATTTATATTACTCCAGTCCAATAGCTGCTTTTATTCTCTACACAGAAATGCTTGAGAAGAATTCAGGAAAATTATATACATGCAATTAAAGTCATGAATAGTTTTAGGCTATTTATATAATCAGATCACCTTCTTTTATCTAGGTTGCACTGGAGATGATCAAAGTAGCTGGTGACTATCCATTTGAAGCTTACAAAAATTGTTTCTTTAACTTAGCCATTCCAATTATAGTGTTTACAGAGGCATCTGAAGTAAGAAAAACTGAAATCAGGTATGCATGAAGGTGTGTTTCTCTTGCATAATGAGAATGAAATAATTTTTTTACCTTTTAAAAGGGATAAATAATAGCTTTATCTCTCCTTTTCTCCTATATATATAAACTCTTACATCACTTCATGATGAGGTCAAAACTCCATCTTCATGTAGCATTTCTTTTTTTTTCTTTTTTTATTGTATAATTGACATACAGCATTAAATTAGTTTCAAGTGTACAACACAATGATTCAACACTGGTATATGCTGTGAAATGATTACAATAAGCCCAGTCACCATCCATTATCATACGTAGTTATAGAATTTTTTTTTCTGATGACAAGAACATTTAAGATTTACTCACTCAGCAACTTTCAAATATGCAGTAGAGTATTATTAACTATAGTCACCATGCTTCACATTATATATCCATGATTTACTCATCTTACAACCAGAAGTTTGTACCTTTTGACTCCCTTTATCCATTTGCCCACCCTCACCACCTGTTTCTGGCACTATCAGTGTTCTCTATATCTATGAGCTTGGGATTTTTTTGGGTTTTGTCTGGTTGGTTGGTTGAGTTTTTTGTGGGATTTGTTTGTTTTAGATTCCACATATACATGAGATGATAAGATATCTGTCTTTCTCTGTCTGACTTATTTCACTTAGCGTAACGTCTTCAAGGTCTATCCATGTTGTCACAAATGGCAGGATTTCGTTCCTTTTATGGCTGAATAATACTTCATTATATATAGTACCACACTTTCTTTATCCATTCATCAATGGACATTTACATTGATTCCATGTCTTAGGTATTACAGGTAATGCTGCAGTGAACATGGGAGTACAGATATCTTTTCAAGTTAGTGTTTGCATTTTCTTTAGATAAATACCCAGGAGTGGAATTGCTAGATCATATGGTAGTTCTGTTTTTAATTTTTTAAAGAACCTACATACTGCTTTCCATAGTGACTGTATCATTTTTACATTCCCACCAAGAATGTACAAGAGTTCCAATTCCTTCACATCCTTGCCAACACTTGTTATCTTCTGTTTTTTGATGATAGCCATCCTAATAAGTGTACAGTGATATCTCATTGTGGTTTCGATTTGTATTTCCCTAATAATTAGTGATAATTAAGCATCTTTTCATGTACCTGTTGGCCATCTGTATGTCTGCTTTGGAAAAATGTCTTTTCAGGTCCTCTGCCTATTTTATTATTGGATTGTTTGGGGTTTTTGCTGTAGAGTTGTATGTGTTCGTTATATATTTTGGATATTAACCCCTTACAGATATATGATTTGCAAATATTTTCTCCCAGTCGGTAGGTTGCCTTTTCAGTTTGTTAGTGGTTTTCTTTGCTGTGTAGAAGATTTTTAGTTTGATGTAGTTCCACTTGTTTATTTTTGCTTTTGTTGCCTTTGCTTTTGGTGTCAAATCTAAAAACTTATCACCAAAACCAGTGTCAAGGAGCTTACCACCTAAGTTTTCTTCTAGGAGTTTTAGGTTTCAGGTCTTACATTCAAGTCTTCAATCTATTCTGAGGTAATTTTTGTGTGTGGTGTAAGATAGGAGTCCAATTTTATTCTTTTGCATGTAGCATGAAGCATTGCTGACTAAACTAGCCATAGAACTCTCACAATACATAATCGTCCACACTGTTTAGCATTGTACTTTCTATGGTTTCATCTGTCTGCCTAATTCAGATGAATTAGAAGCCATTCTAGTGTCTGACTAATGGATAATGAGGTTAAGAATCTAGTTCCAAAAGTTGTATGACAAAGCAAATCAATTCCCCTGGACTTCCATTTTTCAATTTTTAAATTGGTAACAACCAAAAATTTGAAAACTATTATCTTGGCAAGAGTATGAGAAAGCACTGTTATACATTACTGATGAGAGTATAAAATAATATAACCCATATTAAGGCAAATATAGCACTATATTTCAAACTTGCAGATACATTTGCACTCATCTCAAATGATATATGAACAGGATATTCATTTTGGCATTGTTTATCATAGCCAAAGATTGGAACAACCTAAGTGTCTAGTAATAGGAGACTGGAACATCCACACAGTGAAACTCATGCAACTGTTTAAAGAGAGAAATGGAACTCTCTTGCTAAGACATACTGATTTATAATAAGACACTGGAAAGATAAACAAGGTACTGATAAAAGTGGTTACCTGTGTGGTGTGATGGGGAAGTAAGATGGAATTATGGAATATTTTGTTATATTTTCCTTTTTTATTCCCACATTAATATCTAGCTAAATCACAAATAGTGGACTTCTGGGATTTTTTATTATTACTAAAGGGAAGAAAATTTAAATGTTTTTGTTCTGAATATTTTTCTACAACAGAAATGGAATATCATTTACAATTTGGGACAGATGGATTATACATGGAAAAGAAGAGTTCACCCTCTTGGATTTCATAAATGCAGTCAAAGTGAGACAATTATTCATTAGCTGCTTTGAGTCTGTTAGTTTTATACATAATTTCGTTAGAGGTTTTTATAAATATTATTTAGCAGGAGTTTTCTCTCTTTTTACTGGTTGTAAAACATTGTCATCCAGCATTTTATATTTGGGTGGAGCTTTGATTGTTTCTTTTGGGTATTCACTTTCAGGAGAAGTATGGAATTGAGCCAACAATGGTGGTACAGGGAGTCAAAATGCTTTATGTCCCTGTAATGCCTGGTCATGCAAAAAGATTGAAGTTAACGTAAGTATTGAACATTATATGCAAGATATTCTCAAAAGTTGAAATATAAGTTGGATGCACACTAGAAAATTAAATATAGAGGTTATTGAAGTTCAGACAAAAATATGTGATTTACTCCTATCTAATGGCAGTAATAAAGACAGTGACTCTGCCAAGCTCCACAGGCTACCTATCAAGTGAGATTTATAGGATTATAATACCCTTGTGAGTTTATTATCATTCAGGGTCATCTTATAAGCTAATAGGCTTAGAAACCTGATTTGGTCAATATACCAAGTAAAAGTAGATTCACCTCTTATATGCAAACACATAAGGACTAGGCTTGTGAGACTGAAGTATTTTTTTTTAAATGCCGAATTGTTATTTTCATTTATTCAACAGATTTTTTTAAAGAATGCCTGCTATGTACCAGGTACTTTTGTAAACATTAGGGATACAGCAGTGAGCAAAGCAGAGTCCCTGCCCTGCTTGAGGAGTTTACATAACAATTAAATATGTATGTAAGATGGTGATAAGTGCTGTGGAAAAATAAAGCAGAATAAGGGGGTATTAAGTTGCTACAGTATATTGGGCAATCTAGCTATTCCCTCTGCCTGTCATATTCTTTTTGTTGTTGTTGTTAAAGATTTATTTATTTATTTTATACTTATTTTTGGCTGCATTGGGTCTTTGTTGCTGCATGCAGGCTTTCTCTAGTTGTGGCAAGAAGAGGCTACTATTCATTGCGCTGCGCGTGCTTCTCATTACAATGGCTTCTCTTGTGGAGCACGGGCTCTAGGCATGCGGGCTTCAGTAGTTATGGCTCATGGGCTCAGTAGTTGTGGCTCGCGGGCTCTAGAGCGCAGGCTCAATAGTTGTGGCGCACGGGCTTAGTTGCTCTGAGGCATGTGGGATCTTCCCGGACCAGGGCTCGAACCCATGTCCCCCGCATTGGCAGTCAGATTCTTAACCACTGCACCACTATGGAAGTCCCTGCCTGTCATATTCTGATGTGAAAGGCTGACATTTGAGCAGAGACCTAAAGGAAGAGAGGGAGGAAAACAGCCAGTCTTTACAGTGGTCTGCAAGGCCCTAAATTATCTAGTTCCCACTTACCCTTCCAAGTTCCTTACTTCTCTCTCCTTGCTCACAATATTCCAGTTATACTGGCCTCCTTACTTTTCCTTGAAAATTCCAGTCTCCAACATGCGACCTTTGCTCTAGTTTTTCCCTCTGCTTGCAACTCTTTCTGAGATGGCCATCTGACTAACTCTCACCTCTGGTCTTTGCACTTCCTGAAGAGGCCTCTCTGAACTCTATTTAATACTGCATCCTGTCTGGTACCCCAGCCTAGCATGCCTAATCTCTTTTACGCTGCTCTACTTTTCCTCTTTCTCATAGCATTTATCACTGTCTAACAGTTACTGTATTATTTATTGTCTCTCCCCTCCCACCAATATAAGCTTCATTCACAAGGGCAGGGATCTATATTTGATATATTCATTTTTTAAAATCATATCTCACATTTTAGGTTTTTTTCTGTGGAGTTTTTTGTTTTTGTTTTTAAATAAGTGGTCTGTATTCCTTATCATTACCAGCAAAGGTAAAAATTGATTAACTGTTAGGTAAAAGAATGTCTTGATTTTAGAGCTTTTAGTATAGAAAATAATTATATGAAAGCAGGTGAATTATTAGATTTAAAAATAAATTTAAACAAGCCCAGATTCTTTGGACAACATTATCACCAAATCACTCTTTCATTTTACAGAATTTACCAAATTATTTTTCCTTGCTTATTTTTCCTTAGAATGCATAAACTTGTGAAACCTTCTACTGAAAAGAAATATGTGGATCTTACTGTGTCATTTGCTCCAGATACTGATGGAGATGAAGATTTACCTGGACCTCCAGTAAGATACTACTTTAGTCATGACACTGATTAACAGAAGTTGTCTTAAATTTAGGACTACTTGATTTTGGAAAGAATGCACTTATTCAGGAGCTTAAAGAGTCAGCTCATAATGCTATGGATTTCTCTTTGATGAAGCCTTGATTTAAGGGAAACATCAGTAAAAAACTACAGTGAAGAATTGTAAAGCATTTTGAAGCATAGTATACACATGTGTAGTGCTTCATATGTGGATGTGCTCACAAGCAACTTCGAACTGGAATGCTGTTTTATAATGCTTACCAAAAAATTGTGTATTAACCTCTTTGGATGAAAAGAAGGAAAAAAGAATGTATCTAAGACCAGAAGAAATAAAAGATCAAGAAATTGAAAATAACAAATGCAACTATCCAAAAAGTTTAATCCCATTTTATCAATTTCTTTTTGTTTAGTATTTGAGGCCCATTTTTCTATACAAACAGTGTTTGGCTCCCTGCACCTCTCATGATGAGGCTTTGAATTTAACACCAATGGAGCAGGGATGGTAGCAGTGGATGAAGAGTAGCTACTCTTAAAACTTTGAAAGTTACAGTTTACTGACATGTTACCTCTGCTGATTTAACCAGAGTTTGTTATATCACTGTCTCCCTAAAATCAGGATCTTTTGCTGATAGCATCAGTGTTGTAAGTCATGAGCAAGCACATCAGATGACAGGTGTTAACTGCGACTAAATGTTAACAATAGCATATGGACTCTGACAACCCGCTTAGAGAATCCATGAATGTGAACAGATAAATATGGCTAGTCATTTGATTCTTTAGTATGCCTTCTAGTGTGGCTATTTTATTTATTTGGAACTCTAAACCTGATTGTCATAGTATATAAGACTAAAAGGTTTTGTAAAGGGAGTGTCCTTAGAAGTAGATGAAAAGTAGAAATTAAAAAATTATCACTAGTTTAGCCTTGATTTTTTTTCTTCCAGCCGCCTAATGGACAGAAAAAATAATCATAAATTAATATTTTATTTTAAAGGGAAATGTATTATTTAATTCTACATTCCCAGAAAGGGAGTTGACAAAGATAAAAATTTATTTTTTTAGGTCTTTATTGATAGAAACTTTCTGTTTTCTGATATGAGCTATTGCATATGTTCATAGAAATGCTTTCATTAAAATAACATAAAGTGTACTCAACACTGTAAACTCAGTGAAAACAGCAAGTGTTTCTTTTATTTCCAGGGCTGTCATGCATTCTAAAGCAATTGGCATTTTGTAACCACAGAAAGTCATTTCCCTCTAGCTGCTTTTCTTCTGCTCTTCTGTTCAAACCATTAATAGGTACTTTGATAAATTAAAAACTAGATTCACATCAGTATTACTCCAATTTGGTATATTTTTATATTCTCTACTTAACTTTCCTTTTATTCCACTTACAAATAGTTTAAGTTACTTGGTCAACCAGCTGTATTGTTTCATTCTTTTGTAAAAGTATCATCCAATTGGGAAAATATATTTAGGAGTGGAGGGTGAATTTGTATGAATAAAGGGTAGTCTGTGTTGGAGGTGAGGATAAGTGGACAGGATGAGTTTAAAGGAAATGGCTACCTTTGAAATAAGCAGTTAATTTTGGTTCATCGTATCCTACCCTCTCCCATCATGTATATTGCAAATATAATGCTTAAAATTAATATTACTTAAAATTGAATCCAGGAATATCAAAGCTCTATGGCTTGGAACTTTAGAGGCTAGCAGCAGTAAAAGCACTTTCCTATAAGAAGTCTGTTCCCACTTTTTTGTTTTGTGCTCTATGACAATAACTGATATTTTCCAGGTAGCCATTCAATAATTCTCAACTATGATCTAGTAGCTTGCTTATATTTGATCTAAATCTCCACATCTCTTCAGCAGTAAATTTAGAACAGAACCGTGCTATCAATTCTTATTTATAGAGATCAGTGCTTTAGCAGATATAAATAAAATCAGTAAGGATTAAGTTCATTTTGTGATTAAATCTGAAACCATATTGTCATTGCTTTTTTTTCTGTAATGGTTATTGCCATTAGTTTCTTCTGTATAGTTCTACTAGGCTGGAAAACCAGCGTGAATTTAATGACGGTTTTTTTTCATTATCTGTTTTATTTCTGTACCATGAGATCAGTGCTGGTGATTAAAATACCAGGTGCAAAAATTAATGATTTGATTTTGTATGGTACCACTGAGTGATTTTTTACTTATTAAAAATAAATTAAGAAATTTGACAATATCTTTGTAAATCCTGTTCCATAGCTGACTCCAGAGATTCCAATTTTATTATTCATTTTGTGAGTAGTGTTGCTTTGGTGTTTCCTAGTTTTCAAGTTTTGCAATCATGGGGATAGAACACTCACTGGATGTGGAGAGACATTACTTCAAAGTGCTTTCAGCTCCTGGAAATTCTTTTAAAACAATTGAGAAATTGTAAAACCTAGAAGATCTGGTAAATCCCAGACTGTTGGTTGGGGATTTCCAAAGTCCATTCCTTTTTAGAGTTCAGAGCAGTATGTTACACATCTATAAGTTCCTCTAAATTGTCCCAAAGAACTTGGATGTAGATGTGTATCTTTATTTTTATTTTTTATGTGTCATGGCACTCCCTGGTGGTGCCAGTGACAAGACATAAAAATGTCAGCAGTGTTTAGAGTCCACTATTTTATAATTAGTAAAATGAAGACAGAAAGAAAATTATTCTCTTGAGATCTTGAGGGAAAATATTCTCTTGACCTAATAATCCTTTCAACTGCAATGAATATTATCAAAAATTCATTGTGATTGTAAATATATAACCATTTAGTATACAATCATTAGGTATGGGCTTAAATATTTTACTTTTAACAAATTCAAAACAAATCAGGAAGTTGCAATCTTGGGGGGTCACAGGAAGTAATCAGTAGGTAATTTGTTCATTTTTGTCTTGCCTTGTCTTAGCTTTGTCTATTTAAGAAATATATATTCATATATATATACATATATGTATGTGTGTGTGTATATATATATATTCAAAAGAGTATATAAAACACAAATACACAGTTTAAGGAATAATTTTAAAGTAACTAGTTGTATAACCAGCTCTCAAATCAATAGAACATTGACAGCAGCCCAGAAACTTCCCTTGCGGTCCCTTCCCAATCACAACCAGCTTCCCCACACATACCCTCTAGCAGTTAGCACTTTTCTACCTTTTGTGATAACTGTGTCTTTGTTTTTATTTATAGTGTTACCACCTATGTATGTACGTAAACAATACATACAGTTTACTTTTGTTGTTTTTGAACTTTATGTAAATAGAATCAATACGTTCATTTGTGGCTGCTTCTTTCATTCAACATGGGATTCATCCATGTGGTTGCTTGTAACAATACTTCATTCATAGTCATTGATGTATAATTTTACCTTTGCGTTAATATACAACTATTTATTTATTCATTCTATTGACTGTGGACAATTGGGATGTTTGGGGGGTGGGTAATCACAGTTCCACAATGAAAATTATTTTATGTATTGCCTAGTGTAATTAAGGTATATGTGCCTAGGAATGGAATTCCTTGGTCATAGGATATTCACGTCTTAAATTTTATTAGGTAATAACAGAGTTTTTCCTGAGCAATAGAATTGTCGTGTTTTCCCACTTTGCTCATCTCTGGTGTTAACAGATTTTTTTTTTTTTAATTTTGCCAATCTGTTGGATGTGCAGTTATATCTCGTTGAAGTTTTACTCTGCATTTCCCTAATTACTCTTGAAATTAAGCACCTTTTTATATGTTTGTTGGCCACTCTTTCTTTTTTGTGAAGTGACTTTTCAATTCTTTTGTCCATTTTTTGGTTGTGTTGGCAGATTTTTTTTCCTCCTTGATTCATAAAAGATCCTTATAAATCCTGTTCTTAGTTGGCTATATAATTGCAAATATTTTTTCCCACTCTGGCTTGCCTTTCCCTCTCTTTATGATGCTCTTTGATAAAAAGAATTTGTTAATGGTCAGGTACTGAGAAGTGTCAATTTTTTGTTTTAAAGCTAGATTTTTTTGTGAGTTTTAAAATAATTGTTCTCTAGAGCCACAAAGTCATGAAGATACTCCTCTCTATTGTCTTCTAAAGCTTTAATTTTAACTTTCCCATTTTAAGTTTTTAATTCAAGAGGAATTAATTTTGTGTATGCTAGGAAGTGTCTCACCACCATTTACTGAAGTCCGTTCTTTTCTGCAGTGCCACCAAAGTAATATGTTATATCCGTATATGTATACGTCTCTTGCTGGATTTCTTGTTCCTTCTTTTCTATCCATGTGATGGTATACTTCTTCATCACGATAGCTGATATATTGTTTTTGATATTTGGCAGAACAAGTCCTCCCAACTTATTGTTCTGTAAAAGTGTCTTGGTTATTTTTAGCCCTTTGTATTTTCAGTTCTCAAATTTCTAATTTCAAACATGCAAATCTATCACTTTGCAGCTTCTAATTGTCCTGCTGAAATTTTATATCTTTTATCTACCTGGACATGAAAAGCATGATTATTTTATAGTCTGTGTTTAATAATTCCCAAATCTGAAGCTCTCCTGGGGTCTCTCTTTATATTTTTGTTTCTGCTAATTCTTATTTATCTTGTATCCTTGTATGTGTGGTTATCTTTAATTGTATGCCAATACTGTATTTGAAAGCTTGCTTGTAGAAATATAGTTGACCCTTGAACAACACAAATTTGAACTGCCTGGGTCCACTTATGTGTGGATTTTTTTCACTAAATACTACAGTATTATATGATTTGTGGAAATGGAACTTTGGTTACGGAGGACTGACCGTAAAGTCATAAGTAGATTTTCAACTGTGCAGAGGGTTGGTGCCCTAATTCCCATGTTGTTCAAAGATCAACTGCAATTTGATGCCCAATAAGACATTTTCATCCTCCACAGAGTTTTTGTATCTGCTCTACTAGGCACTTGGGCACTAGTAATTCAGGAACATTTTGACCCAATTTCAGAAACTGAGATTTTTTGAGTCATCCATGTGACTCAGAGCTGAGCTAACTGTACTAGTGCCCTTACTTCCTGTTAGTCCTTACTTCAAAAACTCTTCAGGCTTACTAAGTGTGGATTTGTGTTACCAGAGCTAGTGCCCCCACCTCTTGGCTGGCACTACATTCTACCTTTGAATCTCAAGTCCCTTAGCTCTGCTCAGCTTCTCAGTAGCCTCTTAAAAATCTGCAAAATCTCCCAGGGTACAAGTGGTCACAAATGAAGAATTCATTTCCTTTATGAATTTCTATTTTGTCTCAGATATTAACTTGATAATTATTCACTAACTTAGCTTTCTAATATCATCCAATACTTTTTCAAATATATTTGAAATATTTCTAAATATCCTCAAGTGAGAATGTTAAATCCAAATTACTCAGCCCACTTTATTTCCTGTTGATTATGTGTAAAGTGTAATTGATATCTTTGTATTGCTTCTGTATCTGGAAACTTACTAAACTCTAATGATGCTTGTAAGTTATTTGCAAATTCTTTTGGATAGTCTACATAATCTTTAAATAGGGACAGTGATTTGTTTTTTCTAAGATCCAAATTTTGGTTTTGTTAATCCTCTCTGTTTGTTTTCTGTTTCATTAATTTCTGCTTTTATCAGTATTACTTATTCTATTTTGTTTGGAGTTTTTTATTGTTCTTGTTTCTGATTTCTTGCGGTAGATGCCTACCTCATTCATTTTCAGCCTTTATTTTCCATTTTTCATTAGGGGTTGTTCCTCTTCAACTCTTGGGTTTTTTAGGAGAGTGTTCCTTCATTACCGACATAGAGTTTGGATTTGGGTTTTTTTTTAAATCCAATTTGATATTCTTTGTCTTTTAATTGGAACACTAAAGCTATTTACATTTAACATAATGACTAATAGATTTATGTCTGCCATTTTATTTTATGGGGCTTTGTTTTTTGTCTAGCTTGTTCTACGGTTCTTTTTCTCTATTTTCTTGCCTTTTTAAATTTGTATTTACTTTTGTTTTTTAATTCCATTTATGCCAATTATTAACTGTCTTTCAATTCTAGACACCCTTCTGTATTCTGGAACTTTGCAAACTATATTTCTCCTTCACCATCTAGCTTCATTTAGGTTCCACAAATAGGGGGCACTAGAAGGAGACTGGAAAGCTGGAGAACGGGAGAAGAGACTTTGACTATTGCCATTTGCTTCCTGATCACCAGCATCACCTCAGCAATGGCTTTTCTCCCAGTAATTGTGGTTGGTTCCCAGGCTCTACCTTTTTTCTGGCTCTCTGCAGGGTATCTGTTCTAGGTTTCCAGGTTCTAATAATCCTACTTTCTTCCCTTTAATAGTTGTGTCCCTTGCCGACATTTTGACTTCTCACAAAACCTGTTTAACCAATTCCTTATGTTAAATTCTTTCTTAATATAAATAATATGGTTTTTCTTTTCCTGAACTATACACATTTTTTTCTTTACTACTCTAGTGGCTTTTATCTTTTGATGATTACCCTGTATTACAACATGCATATTCAGATTAAGTCAGACTAAAGTTAATCATTATCTTTACATTTTGGAAGATTATAATTTCCAAAGATAGCCACAGCGATATTTGTAGTCTCACATGCTTTTCTAGAAGCTTGCCACCCTGCAACCACCATCAAGCAACAGAATGTTTCCACTTACTTTGAAACAAGAATTTATGACTACCTCAACTAATACAACAGAATGCAGCATATGTAATTGTACAACTTCAAGGTTAGATCTTAAAAGATTATATGGCATCTGCATGGCTGGCTCTCAATCTCTTTTGCTTGCTCTTTCCCTCCTGGAAAGCTCACCCTTGTAATCCAGATACCATGTTGTGAGGAGGCCTAAACTAGCCCCCAGGAGAGAAACTGAGACCCCTAACCTACAGTCAGCATCAGGTGTCAGACATATGAGTAAGCAAGTTTTCAAGTGATTCCAGGCCCCAGACTTCATGGAGCAGAGACAAGCCATCCCTGCTGTGCCCTGCCAAATTCCAGCCCCACAGAATCTGTGATCATGGATTGTTCATGCAACTTAGTTTGGGGATTATTTGTTACCCAGATGTAATAACTAGAACAACTATCTAACTAGCAGCTTGCATACTATGGTCATATATTTTACTTTTGCATTTTAATTCCATTGTCAAGTACTTCAGCGTCTTTTAATTCTATAGACTTTATTATTTTCTTATATAGTCAATGTTTATATTTACACACACACATATATATCACTTTCTTTACTCTTTATTCTCCTTTGTGCCTCAGGCTTACCATCTGGGATCAATTTCTTTCTACCTGAAATATTTCCTCTAGAATTTCATTTTGTGACAGTCTACTGGTAGCATACTTGCTCATGATTTCTTTGTCTGAAAATATCTTTATTTTGCTCTCATTCTGCAGAGGTATGTTTGCTGAATGTAAAATTCTAATTTGGCCTTTATTATCTTTCAACATGTTGGAAATATTTTTCTACTCTCTTACGACTTCCTCTCTGGCTCTTGAGTCAACTGTCAAGGTGAATATTGCATCTTTAAAACAAATATCTGCTTACATTGTATGTGGTATAATTATGTGTCTGGGTATGGATTTCTTTTGTTAATCCTGTTTAGGATTCGTTCAGCTCTTTGAATCTAGATTTGTGCCTTTTGTTAGTTCATTACTCCTTCACATATTGCCTATATCCCCCTTCTCTTTTCTTATAGGAGGATTCTCATTACACGTGGCAGACTTACTCTGCCTTCCATATTTATCACCCTCTCTTTATTTTCCAATTGTTTTTGTCTTGTCAGGATTTATACTGTATAATTTCTTCTGACACATATTCTACTTTACTTCTCTTCATCTCTTTCGTACATACTTACTATTAAATCCATCCATTTTGTTTTTAATTTTGGTTGTATTTTTCAGTCCTAGAAGTTCTATTTGGTTCTCTTTTTTTAAACTGCTGGAACACTTATTATGGTTTCCCATCCTCTGCACATACTGTCTAACATCTATTTAAACTGTGAGGGCCATTTTATGGTTTCATCAATTTCAATTTCTGCAGTTTTTGTGGCTCTTTTCCTGTTGTTTCTCCCAGCTCAATGTGTTAGTGGCCTTCTATTAGACTCTCCACCTTAGGCCCTGGGCTTTGATTTCTTTCTCCCTGTTCATTCCTTTCATTTTATTGCAGTCAACCACTTTGCCTCACTATCTTCAAGAGTCCATTTTTTTAAGTGTCCTATATTAAGAACTGCATTTCTTTTAGATTGCAAGAATTCATTCTTAACATTTGAGATGGTAACAAATCGGAGCTCTTGAGTCTCTTGTTGCTTATCTATATTTGGACTAACTTAATTGTGAGGCCCTTGAGAATAAGAGATAGATAGGTCGATCTTTTGTAATCTATGCATCAGTTAACAGTTGATATTACAGTAGATTTCAGAGAAGTATTTCACAAACTTTATTGTGTGTAGTAAACTTTATTGTGATGTGTTTTAAAAGAGCAGATTTCTGGACCAACCCCCAGAAATTAATTCACTCAGTCTGAGGGCAGCTCAGGAGTCTGCATATTTTTAGGCATCCTAGATAACTCTTTGAATGAGTTTGCTAGGGCTGCTATAACAAATACCACAGACTGAGTGGCTTAAACAACAGAAATATATTTCTTCAGTTGCAGAGGCTAAAAGTCCAAGATTGATGTGTCAGTAGAGTTGATTTCTTCTGAGGCCTTTCTTGCTGGCTTTGTTGATGGTCATCTTCTCCCTCTGTCTCACGTCGTCTTTCTTCTGTGTGTGTTTGTGATCTACTCTCCTCTTCTTATAAAGATACATCTTTATAAGGTGTTGGAGCTAAGAGGACCTTAACAATCCATTGCTAACCCCTTCATTTTTTCAGCTGAAGAAACCAAAGAAGCCAAACATTGAAATAATTAGAACCAGGAGTAGAATATAAGCCGTATCTTTTGATTCTTAGTTGATTCCCAATTTGAATGACCATCAATTTAGGAGCCTGTTTTTCAAGAAAAAAGAGTTTATGAAAAAATGTCCCTGAGATTTTGGTTCAGTAGATCTTTTTTGGGCTGAAGAATTAGTATTTTTAAGGAATTCTAAGTGATTAGTCTCATACTGTGTTGTATTTGTGAAATGGGTGATTATGTAGCCTTTTACCATCCTTATAAATTAATGATTTTTACAAAAGGAGGTTATGGGTTGACTTTGAGCCAGCGAAGAGACAACTTGAAGGAAAACATGGAAAATGATAAATTTCACTAATTTCCAATAACCAAAAAGTGTGGCATAGAGTATTTTCACTGGGAAAGGACTTCTCCTAGTACTTTTCATGTCTCTGGTTTTTAGCTGGGTAATTAAAATAACTTACGTTTCATAAATTGGTCAAATCAGATTTTAACAAAATCTTGTGAGGCTTTTTTGGAATTGCTAGAATTTATGAGAACTAGAGGATCTGCTATGGAGATTGTATAGAGGTAAATGTATTAAACTGAAGCCCTGGGAAATAAAAACTCCATTTAGAAAGGACCATATGTTTTCAACTTATATCAGTGCATGGGAATGCATATATCTTTGAGTTACCCTCACAGCCATATACTATGGTTTTCTAGTGAATTGTTTTCATTCTGATAAGATAATGAAATTGTATGCTGCAGTGTTTAATTCTGGTATCCAAGTAAGTGACTTTGTAATCAGGATCAGGAGGATAGAGATAATTTTCTTTAAAAGTAATATCTTCCTTTTGAAAATAATAAATTACCAAGATACATGAAAGTATAATAGTTTTACCATTTTATTTTATGCAATATGTAGATTTTTCTTCAACCTCTCTCTTCTCCCTTCTGTGGTGGGTTCTTGGCCTAGAAATTGTGGGTGGGAAAGCTTGATTGAACCAATGTTGAAGAGGGTAGTTCTTTATTTTCAACATGAACAATTTTTCTGCTTGTACTTGAAAGCTTCAGCAGTATGTGTCAAAATGGATTTTCACCTTTTTTGTAGTTTTTCTTAGAAAGTCCTATTTCCACTCTCATTTACTCTTCCAGTTTACTCTTCCATCATCATTCTGCTTTTGAAAGAAAATATATTACTCTACAGAAGACAGTGTGACGATCTGAAGTCTCTCTTCATGTTTCCTTCTAACTCTGTTCATCTGTCATTCCCTACTCCTATAACAAGGGAATCTAAAATGCAGGGAGGTTGATAATTTGTTCCTGATCACAAAGCAAACTGAGCCAGTTCAGCCACCAGAATAATAGTAATAGCAGAGAACTAAACTAAAGAAACCACTGCCTAAGTCCCAGGCTAATTCCTGAGATATACATGCGTAAGAGAGCCCCAAAGCAACATACCAAAGGTTTTGAAACTGAACTGATACTGGAACACTTCCCAGAGAAAGTAAGGCAAAATTAGTTCAATCTAATCAGGATGATTGCCTGCTTAAAAAAAAAATCTCCGGAGGATTTTAATAGGACCCAGAGGCTCATGACATAATATTCAAATTAAAATATCCAAGATACAATTCAAAATTACTTGGTAAGCAAAGAGGCAAAAAAACGAGACCACTTCTTAAGGGAAAAGACAACAGATGCCAACACTAAAATAACCAAGATATTGAAATTATCAGAGATTTTGAAGAGCTATGCTCCATGAGGTGGTGATAAATATTCTTGAAACCAACAGTAGGATAGATGTTCTCTACAAAGAAAGAAATATTACACCAAGCAGAAAGTTTCAAAATAAAAAATCTGAAATTAAAAAGATCCACTGGATAGATTCAGTAGAAGTTCTTCAAGTTGAAGATAAATGATACCACAGGAAAAAGAGCAATAGGTGGGAGTTATCTAGGTAATAATAGACTACTTTTCCCACATTCTTTAATATGTTTATAACAATTGAAAGCAAAAATTATAATGCTTGTTGGGGTTTTAAATGTTAGGTAGATGTAATATATATGACAACTATAACATGGAGGGGAGAGTAAAGGGACCTATATGGTTGCAAGTCACTATTGGCTACAAACAAGTTACAGTTGCAACCCACCCTCAAGATACAGGGTTTACACAGTGTGTGAATACCAGGAAATGGGAATCATGGTAACCAATAGAATATGGCAAAGGTGATGGGATGTCAATACCATAGTTATGTTACATTGCATAAGACTCCACCTTGCTAGTAGATTTGCTCAATAGTCCCTCCTTCCTTCTCCCTACCTCCACCTCCATTGGTATCTTTGAAGAAGCTGGCTGCTATGAATCCTAGAGCTGCAAGAAGTCAGTTCTCCAAACAACCTGATTTGAAAGTGGATCCTTCCAGGTCAAGTCTCGGATGAAAACCCAGTCCTAGCCAACACCTTGATCGCAACTTTGCAAAAGCCCCAGCTAAGCCAGGTCCAGACTCCTAACCCACAGACACAGGAAAGGATGGAGTGAGGGGAGAGAGAATACGAATATACACAAATATTTATCACTGGAGCTGCAGAACCACTAAGAAGGTTTTTTTAAAGAGGTTTCAGAAATGAACATGGATTTGGATTTAAGCTTCACTTAACTAGCTTCATGTGTGACTTCTTTAAATGTATGTGAAAACTAAAGTGTTGCTTTTCTTGATTATAAAATGGAGATAGTATATCTTCCTCATAAGATTCTTGGGAGCAATAAGACGAGATGATTCATGTAATCCTGGCTCTTCACATAGAGCCTGGAATGTAGCACATGTACAGTTAATTGTGATAGTCCTTTTGTGTTTCTGAGAGTGACAGTTTTCCTCTGGGAAACAGAGAATATTGCTTCCTCCTTCCCCAATGCTATGCTTAGGCATTCAGCCATCCATTTATTCCACCAACATCCATCAGTTTCCACTCTGTACCAGGCCCTGGGTCAGCAGACTATTTATTGAAGACACAGAAGAAATGAACCAATTCCTTGAAAGACACTACCAAAATACTCTCAAGAAAAAAATAGATAACCTAAATTGTCCTACATCTAAATTCAATTAAAGAAACTGAATTCATAGTTTAAAACCTTCCAGCAAAGAAATCTTCAGGCCTATAGGGTGAATTCTACCAACTATTTAAGGAAGAAATAATACCAATTCTACACACATTTTCAGACTATAGAAGAAAATACAATACTTCTCAGCTCATTTTTTGATGCCAGCATTGCATTAATACCAAAACTAGACAAAATTGTTTTGAAAAATAGATAATATATATGATCAAGTGTATATATGCAAGGCTGGTCCAAAAATGGAAAATCTATCAATTCACCATATTAAATAAAAGGAAAAATCATGATCATCTCAATAGGTACAGAAAAATCATTTGACGAAATTCAACATCCTTTCACGATTCAAAAAAATAAATCTACTTCAGCAAACCAGGAATTGAAGGAAACTTCCTCAGTTTGATAAAGGGCATTTTAAAAATAATAATAATAAATATAGAGAACATCATACTTATTAGTGAAAGGTGGAATGTTTTTCCTTTAAAACTGGGAGCAAGACAAGGATGTCCACTCTTACCATTTCAATTCATCATTGTTCTAGACAGTCCAGCCAGTAAGTACAATAATACAAGAAAAATTTTAAAAAGGTATCCAGATTGGACAACATGAACTGAAATTGTCTCTAGTCACAGATAACATGATTTCTATATATAAAATTCCAAGGAATCAACCAAAAAAAAAGGCTTTTAGAAATGAATGTGATATTAGCAAAATCTTGGAATACAAGATCAATATATAAAAATTATATTTCTATATAATACCAACGAACAATTGGAGTTCAGAATTTTTCAAACAGTACCATTTAGAGTAGCACCAAAAAATTAAATACTTAGCTATTAATCTAATGAAATATGTGCAGGCTCTGTATGCTGAAAACTACAAAAGCATTGTAAAAGAAAGACAACATAAATAATTGGAGGGATATACTTCTTTCTCGATTGGAAGACTCAGTATTCTCAAGATGTCACTTCTCCCTGAATTGATTTATAGATTCAACAAAATCCAAATCAAAACCCAGGAGAATTTTTCTGTAGATAACAACAAGCTGATTCTAAAACGTATACTAAAAGGCAAAGAGACTAGATAGGTCCAAACAATTTTAAGAAGAATAAAGTTGGACTTATACCTCTTGATTTCAAGACTTACTTACTGTAAAGCTACAGTAATCAAGATAGTGTGCTGTTGGCAAAAGGGTAGGAACATAATCATAAAGTGTAGAGGCTATTTAATGAAAGGATGATCTTTATAAACCAATGGTCCTAGAACAATTACATATCTAAATGCAAATGAACCTTGACTCATCCCTCACACCTTAAACAAAAATTCCAAATGGATCATAGACCTAAATTAAAACATAAAACTAGGAATTCCCTGGCGATCCAGTGGTTAGGACACAGCACTTTCACTGCCAGGGCCTGGGTTCGATCCCTGGTCGGGGAACTAAGATCCCGCCAGCTGCATGGTATGGCCAAAAATAAATAAAACTGTAACACTTCTAAAAGAAAACATAAGAGGGGGGACCTTGAAGATGGCGGAAGAGTAAGACGCGGAGATCACCTTCCTCCCCACAGATACACCAGAAATACATCTACACGTGGAACAACTCCTACAGAACACCTACTGAAGGCTGGCAGAAGACCTCAGACCTCCCAAAAGGCAAGAAACTCCCCACGTACCTGGGTAGGGCAAAAGAAAGAAAGAAAAAACAGAGACAAAAGAATAGGGACGGCACCTGCACCAGTGGGAGGGAGCTGTGAAGGAGGAAAAGTTTCCACACACTAGGAAGCCCCTTCGCGGGCGGAGACTGCGGGAGGCGGAGGGTGGAGCTTCGGGACCGCGGAGGAGTGCACAGCAACGGGTGCGGAGGGCAAAGCGGGGAGATTCCCGCACAGAGGATCGGTGCCGACCGGGCACTCACCAGCCCGAGAGGCTTGTCTGCTCACCCGCCGGGGCGGGCGGGGCTGCGAGCTGAGGCTCGGGTTTCGGTTTCGGACGGAGCGCAGGGAGAGGACTGGGGTTGGCGGCTTGAACATAGCCTGAAGGGGTTAGTGCACCACGGCTAGCCGGGAGGGAGTCCCGGGAAAAGTCTGCACCTGCCAAAGAGGCAAGAGACTTTTTCTTCCCTCTTTGTTTCCTGGTGCGCGAGGAGAGGGGTTTAAGAGCGCTGCTTAAAGGAACTCCAGAGACGGGCGCGAGCCGCGGCTAAAAGCGCGAACCCCAGAGACAGGCGCGAACCCCAGAGACGGGCGCGAGCTGCGGCTAAAAGCGCGAACCCCAGAGACGAGCGCGAGCCGCGGCAAAAAGCACGGACCCCAGAGACGGGCGCGAGCCGCAGCTAAAAGCACGGACCGCAGAGATGGGCAGGACACGCTAAGGCTGCTGCTGCTGCCGCCACCAAGGGGCCTGTGTGCGAGCACAGGTCACTTTCCACACCCCTCTTGCGCGGAGCCTGTGCAGCCCGCCACTGCCAGGTTCCCGGGATCCAGGGACAACTTCCCCAGGAGAACACACGGCGGGCCTCAGGCTGGAGCAACGTCATGCCGGCCTCTGCCGCCGCAGGCCCGCCCCACACGCAGTGCCCCTCCCTCCCCCCCCCACCCCCGGCCTGAGTGCGCCAGAGCCCCCGAATCAGCGGCTCCTTTAACCCCGTCCTGTCTGAGCAAAAAACAGACGCCTTCCAGCGACCTACACGCAGAGGCAGGGCCAAATCCAAAGCTGAGCTCCTGTGAGCTGTGAGAACAAAGAAGAGAAAGGGAAATCTCTCCCAGCAGCCTCAGAAGCAGCGGATTAAAGCTCCACAATCAACTTGATATACCCTGCATCTGTGGATTACCTGAATACACAAGGAATGATCCCGAATTGAGGAGGTGGACTTTAGGAGCAAGATCTATGATTTTTTTTCCTTTTCCTCTTTTTGTGAATGTGTATGTGTATGCTTCTGTGTGAGATCTTGTCTGTATAGTCTTGCTTCCACCATTTGTCCTAGGGTTCTATCCGTCCGTGGTTTTTTTAAAAAAATTTTTCTTAATAATTAATTTTAATTTTAATAACTTTATTATACTTTTCTTTCTTTCTTTCTTTCTTTCTTTCTTTCTTTCTTTCTTTCTTT